>NC_064632.1:529070152-529441402 GCF_023864275.1 Schistocerca cancellata | reverse complement strand
CGGTCCCTCGACTTACACACTACTTAAACTGACTTATTCTAGGAGCAACACAAACACTCATGATTAAGGAAGGACCCGCAACCTCCGGCGCGAGATGCCGCGTAATCCGCGAGGTGGTACCTCAAACCGTGTGGTCACTCCGCGCGGTCCTAATTTTCTTCAACGTTTGTGACTGGGACTACGGTAGTAATCACATTATGCTACAGATCCCGAAAATTTTAATTTTCTCACTTCATACCACACCAAGGTAGGTGGGAGGATAAAAATGAATCATGAACTTCTGAGAAGAAAATATTTTTGTCCCACTATGTAGTGCGGGACAGATTAATTTCTTTTGTATAATGTTTAAATTGTTATCACCTCATCTTACTGTTCTAGGAATCAACAGCGTTGGAGAGTTCTACTGGTTAACACCCTGATGACTAATGACGTGTTTCCTCCTGCTCCTTCGAATCTGTGAATAGAGTTTCACGTTGACTACGCGACGAACGTGCAAGTAGTATTGCCCACATGTTGACATCGTAGCAAAGATGATGTCTTCATGTATTTCTAGGATGATATGACCAGAAGTAAATGAAACTAATATTGTGGACATTAGGAAAATACCAAGCAACAGCATGGGGCTACTTGCTGCTGTCCCGAGAGGCCGCGTGGTCTATCCTGGCGGTGCGAGACGAGTGGGACGAGTTGACGGGAGAAGGCTGTAGCTCTTGCTATGAACACCCGGGGGCCGCGGCTGTGGTTCCGAATCACTACTTGGTGGGAGCGGCAACGGATGTCTTAATTTTTCCATCTGGAGGCGGGAATGATGGACTAGTAACTCGCCTAACCTGAGGACTGGTATTTCGCCGTGAGAAGACGAGGGCTTCGGTGACAGCGCGTGGCTGCGTGACTGTGCCCAGCTGGGTACGCTGGCGACGTGTACGCGGTCGGGTGTGAGGAACCTTTGCATCGGAGCTCACCTGCTGTTTCTCTGATAAACCGCAAGTTGGTTAAATGTTTAGACGTTAATTGAAGGATTTTGTTTTGTGCAACCAGCGTCTTTTCTGCCTTGTGGCCTCCTGCGTTCGGGTTTCCTGTCCCTGTCGCCGGTGTATTTGTAGACAGTGATCTGTCAGTCCGCTTCTAGCATGAGCATCCTTTGGGAGACAATTGTGGCCGCCCTTACACCCGGTCGATTAATTATTTCTATCCCATGACATGGTATTAAAGTTGTTAGTTATTGTAAAGTTCTTAAATGGTTGTTGTATTTTACTCTGTTTTTGGCCACTCTTTGAAAAGGTTAACTTTGCCTTTCGTTGGTGATTTTTTTTAAATTACGTGGCTTTAAAATTGTTAGTGTAAAAGGTGAATGTATCTTTAATTTGATTGTTTTAATCTACTTGGCATCTTCTGAAAATGCTAGTTCTGCCTCCCTGTTAGCGAGCCCTTGTAATTTAATATCTTGTTGTGCCAGAATTTAAAAGAAGTGGTTCCCTACATGTTCGGTAGCGAAATCGTATGCAAATTGGTGTTTTCCTTTCATTACTTGGTAAGTTTGATTTGTTATTAAATGCTTTATCAAAGTCTGTTTTAAGTAAAATGGCTTGGCTATTGACGGTAAAGTGAAGTTTTTTAATTTGATTACTAGGAAAATTTTGATTTGTTATCCAATGTTTTATTGAAGCCGGTTTTAAGTAGATTGGCTTGGCCGTTAACTGTAAAGTGTTTTGAAAAGGCACTCATGCCGGCTAGCTTTTTTGGATCTGTTCCTCCTAAAGTGGTAAAGAAATGACTTAATGGTTGAAATAATCAATAAAGAAATTGTAAATTGCAACTCGACAGTAACCAACTAATTTTGGCCCCGTTTCCCAACTGGGGGGGGGGCTTTCCATGGTTAGTCGTCTCAGCGGAGGACGCAGTTTTGTCGGAATTCTGCACATATGGGAATAGGATGCTTTTTGAGCTTACGAGTTGTGGTGGACACAGTGTCTCTATCTTCGTTTCCCATCGGTAGAGTAAGGGAAAGGGGAGAGTGCCTGAAGGAGAGGGTGGCAGAATGAGCCGGTGTCAGTGAAAGGGGATAGCATCCATGGGGGAGATGCAAGTGCCTACGGATGAAGCGAAGGAGGAGCCAAATGTATACCAGTCGCAGTCTCCGCTATTTCTGGGAGGGTGTAGGGGGAGGACTTGTCTGCTTCCCCAGTTCTTCTACAACCAAGTCTAAGTTCCCTGGTCCAGGGGAGTATGAAGGCGTAACAGTAGAGAGATTGAGTACAAATATTTACAGTGTTCTGTATTAGAAGAGCGCGAGTATGTTCGCATGCCACTATTTCTGGTGAAGTCGGAATGAGACAGCTGCTTTCAAACTTTTGTCAGTGTCTATTAAAGATAAACATACGCACTTTTGTGCTCTGACAGGAGCAGCATTCGACTTGTGTAATATTTCATGTGAGCATAGAGGGAACGCATGAATAAACGAATTCGCTGAGGGTAAATATGTAACGAATGAGAAGTGTAATAAAAGCATGCAAGAAACACAGATGGAAATTTAGTGACATTAATAACTCAGGCTTAATATATTGACGTCACTATATGCTCAGTCAAAATATCATTAAGCTAACTTCGATGATTGTAGCCAAAGCTGTTACTGTGACTTGCAAAACAAAAATGCTGTCACTGGAATAGCTGTTACGGTAGCTGGCACTCAAATGTTCCGTATGCCTGTGTACACACACCTGTAAGACCTGCATTACTGACCAACTATCCTGAAGCCCTGTACTTTCAGATGTCCAAAATAATGGCTTCGAAGGGCAACAAAAAATTTTATTTTCATTACATTGCATAATTATTGACCAAATTTAGGAATTTAAAATGCCATGTATCCTTATATGCAATATAGTCTTATAAAGATCCGTGGACTAATGAAGTCTTACTCTCAAGTAGTAACTTAGTGCTTAACGCAGCATAACTGATGGCACATATATACAGTGACTATTCATCTAGTATATGGGAATGAGAGCACTTTGTGACTTGAAAAGAATGTACTTCAACACGTAACTTTTAGCAAAGGATTGACATTATGAACAATTAAGGAACAGATGAACTCATTTGCGGAGCAATCAGAAGTTTGCAGCTGTTGTGTGTGTGGGAGCTCGTAAAACCTGTATGTTAAGGTATAAAATTTTCAGATAAACTATACAGACATGTTATTGCACTAGTTTAGCATGTTAGTGTTCAAAATATAACACAGGTTTGTTGTTCGTAAGTAATCTATATCCACATATGATCTTAATAAGATAAAGGTACATTATCTTGCAAAGCAGTATGTGATAACACTATCCGAGTGCTTGTATTACGAACAAAGAAAGTATTCGTTCACACTCTTACTCAATAAAGCCACTGCTTGAATTCGTAAGGAAACATAATTCAGTTTTACAGCTGGGGTGAAATTTCTGCAATAAAATCTGAACGTACCATTATATGGGCATCCCACGATAGTTTTTTATACCACTGCATGCCGACATTCAGTAACGGAGACTGAAGCGAAGCTTTGGAAGTGCATGTAATTTATCGCACCATGCACATAAATTACTCCAAAACCAGGTTTCAAACTTTACATGAACATGAGAATACGCTTTTCACAAATAACGAGCTTCGAAAGCATCCTACTGACAACGTAAGACTTTATAAATGAACATTGTGCCTGGTTTTGTGTGTACTAGTAGCACAAATTGAAATGCGTACAGGATCTTATGTTCCCAAATTAGATGTAAGGGACACTAAATTACAAACACTTAGTAAGCTACATGAGACATTTGGAAGCAATATGGTCGCTAATAAATACGGTGCATTTCGAAATTCCTGTCACGTTCGCAAGGGTTGTAGAGCTAGCTTAGTTGATAAAGTTTTGATAGTGAACCAATGTTTGACAATGGATCAAGGAGCGTACAACCTGTAGAAACCTGCAACAGGAATTTTGAAATACCCTGCACATAAGAGACAAGAACGAGAGAAACTTGCTGATTTAGTATTCTGCTTGCGCCAGTGAGGACCTTCAGTGGTCCTAACAGTTAAGAACAAAAATATCCTTATTACAAAAATATCCTTATTACAAAAATATCCTTATTACAAAAATATCCTTATTACAAAAATATCCTTATTACAAAAATATCCTTATTACAAAAATATCCTTATTACAAAAATATCCTTATTACAAAAATATCCTTACAACCGGATGCAACTGCCCATTAGGCTTTCTTGAAAGATTTCAGAGATTTTCTCCATACATTCAAACATACAGAACACGTCTCTGTACCTCATGGATGAAAATATAATTACAACTCGCTTCTTAATTTCTTGGGTTTACGAAATTGTTTGACTGCGATAGTACAACTAACAAGTAGAATTCAGTATGAAAGGTTGAAATTCCGAAACAATTTCAGTGACTTACAAAAATGGAGTCTAAAACTAGATTTCACAATGTCTCAAATATGACAATTGAAAACAGTAATATCAGACGACATACGTATTGAAACATTGTCACCACAGCTCGTTAAGCGACATTTTGTCATAACAATAGCACACCGAACTAGTTGCAGAGTAATGGAATAACGTTCAACAGCTTGGTGTGGTTATTCTGCAACAAAATGCGCCTGTATTAAACTATGTATCGGCACTGGGCGGGAGTATACAGAAACTGGTGCAGCGTTTTAGACTATACAAACAGACGGTCTAAGTATGGACAGTGCCCTTTCATTGGGGGATTTAATTATGAAGTTCGAGTACTCTGCCTATAGATTATCGGTAGAATTCTTGTTTTTTGTTATATTGTAGCTGCAAAGTAACCTGAACACTCATCCAGTGCCTTCATTTGAATATGCACATTACATACAAAAAGTTACGCTACATTAGTGGTAACTATATTGCCCACCTATTCATCTGAGACAATTTATCACCTGTGCCAAGTGGGCATTCCACAGCTTCTCTGCTGCAGTATTGTACCAGAACGAAGGCAGAGAATAATAATATAATCAAAGATGTTTATGTACATATTCTTTTGTTAAACAATTTACAGTTCATGGGCAAAGAACCTAAATAGCAAAGCTGTAGAAAAGGTACACAAATAGAATATGAAATCCATCTGAAGTGAAATTAAACAGTCATTTTATCCCAGTAATGCGACCTGCGCTCATGGAATGTTTTTCCTCCTCCTGATCATAACTGATGCCATGGCACTCAAATCCCAAGAGTGGTAACTGTGGCTGATACTGCAGTGAAGACAGGTTGACGGAAGTGATGAGGACAGAGCAATTTATTCCTGGTGACGATAGGTTTCTTTTTAGTCTTTTCTTAAAAGTTGTTCAGTGTAAAACAGATACAGACCTTGGAAGGTGGGTCGTAGTTTGCCATACCCTACACTGCACTCTGTTTATCCTGTCTTCCTCGAGAAATGTTTGTATGCGGGTCCAGCTCTGTTTTCTTAGGTGCAATGAGCCATTAAGCTACTGTTGGCCGTTCAACCTTTTATAGAACGAACACACACCGACAGCTCCACCGCATCTCGCTAACTGGCCCACGATACATTCGGGAAGAATTTCCTCATCTGAGATGTTTGGCAAAGGCTGGTATCTTGCACTGAATTAATTCAAAGCTGTCTGCTTCCACGTCAGACGAAAGTAGTAGTACACTGCGTTCAGTTGAATACTCGTTGAAATACCACCACGTGTTGCGACTAATGTAGCATCTTGTCAGAATCCACGGCGTGTTGTCAGAGGCACGCGTGAACTGCATCGAACCTTTATAATCTCCCCGTTATAATGCTGATTGACGTTTTAGGAAAGGTGAGGCAGCTACCTAACCCGGAGACCCAGGCTGCTTGGCAGGTAGAGCTTATGGTTTGTCGCAGTTTCAACGCTTCTGTGGAAGGATATTTGTCCACAGGCAGCTAATGTCAATTTCCCAAGTGAAAGACAGCAGGTGGAGATGCTTCAGGCATCTAGTTAAGCTGGTTGGATCCATGTCATTTTCCCGTTAACGGACGTGCAGCACAATATTCTGCAGTAACGATGTTCCTTCCTGTAGTAGTCACAAGAACGCAGTTTAAGACGTTAGGTGTAGACGTCCAGGATGTTTGGTAATTCGGGAACAGTATCATCTGGGAGACTGTAGGCAACGGAGGTACCACTGTACTCCCTCCCACGACATTTTCAGCAATGATACTCCACAATGTTTCGTTACCTCACCAATTTCCAACCTGGTGCATAAAGTCAACGGAATTTTGAACAACAGCCTTCTCTGCGTCGCAATTTTTCACTTGCAATCAAAGTCACATCGGTATTGTGCTGAAGCGCTGTCCTCTCCAATTTTGTCCCTGTAGTGATGGCACCGTTTGACATATTCCTCATTATTTGTTGACGACACTTTCGAGAGCAGTAACAATTGCTTACATATCCGCATATTTCAATTTTCTCTGCATGAAACTTCTCCAATTCCAGGTCAAATTTTTTCCCATACCTGAGTTCTTGTGAGCATGTGATCGCCGAAACACTGCTGTCTACACACTCAGCACGATTTGGCCTCACCATCTCTCTCAACCATCATGTCCGAGACTTAGTTGAGGCTTGTGAGTATGGGTAGTCTTACACCAACAGATTACCAGCCTTTACACACAACCACAGCGGGCAGGACCAGGCATTTTCTTGTGAGTTTACAACCCCAGGAAAGCTCGCTTCACTGCACGTGAGCAAGTCGCCATCTGCCACTGAATGTAGGATTGGAAAAGGAAAATGAACGACACCCTCGGGCCTCGCAACCTAATACCGTCGGGGTCGAAGAAAGCAAGAGTTGGCCAAGAGAGGCCGACAGACAATAGAAACAGAACTGTGAGGATGAAGAGGAAGCGGTTTCGGCAGTTACACACGTGCTGGTCTTTCGAAAAATGGTCGAACACATCTGACAGACAGGAAATATTACTGTAGTAAGCATTACACTGTGATGATTACTTCGATTTGCTTGCATGAATTACTGAGATTACTGGCATCGTTTTTACTAGTGGATAAAAAAGAAATCAGTTATCACTTTACATTCATGGAGTAACAGTTCTGTTACAGTTAATTTTCAAAACATATAGACAATTCATAAGAGACTTACATTCAATGATACAGCGAAAACAGTCAACATTACCTCCCGCATGTATGTTACATCTTTACTAAAAATTAATACCAAATTTAAACCATTCTATCTGAAATCTCTGAAATACTGAATTTTACACACATTTAATTTGTGCCATGAAACAGAAATAATGCTGTGCATATTTAACACAAAGCTTGGTGATTTTGGAGCTGATATGTATCCATCAGTTGAAAAATTTTACAGTGAAATGGATTATCGTGGCAACTCGAATGAGTTTGGTTAATATCTTTATTTAGCTAAATCGAACTATGTTATCTGCCTATATTCACAGGTTATAGAACAGAAAGTACTATTTTCGGCAAGTTCCTCCATACTAACAGAGAAATTAAAGGTTTCTGTAAATAAACCAAATTTTGATATTAACAATAATATTTAGATGTTGATTGACATTCTGAACTGTAGCTGCATCGTCTTGGCGAACTATTCCTGCATCTACCGTTTAACAAGATTGATAGATTTTTTATAAATGGGTCCACCGACTAAGTATTTCATGAAAGAAAACGTCGACAGTAATTGACTTATTTATATCACTTATTTACTGTACTACAGGCCTATTTTTATTACAATATCATTACGAACCATCTATAAAATCAACATGTCAATATACCAACATACAAGATTAATACTGAATTTCTATACAGTCCAAAAGTTGAAAAACGTAACCAAGACAGTTCTAATTTCAGCTTAAGTTATCGGTCATTATTTAAAAATATGTGAGCACTATGCATCATCTCGCACAAGATACCACATGAATTCTGAATCCACGTATCAAACCACCTACACCTTGCAGTATGCCCTGTAAACAGTTTGATATTTATGATTTTCACGGGTTTGCAGCCGGGTTCCATCGTCCTGGCAACATGATATTTCTGAGGAAGCCTGGAGTGTGAAAGATGCCCTGTCACTGCGGAAAGGCCTACATTCGACAGACTTTTCGTACAGTCCAAGATTGATGTGTCGAACATCAACGGCATACACGTCTGCTCTAGCTGGAAAAATCAGCCGTTGCTGAACACTGTCTTAATGAAGGTCACAGTATGTCGTACAATGAGACGCAAATCATTGCCTCGGCTTCCCGTTACTGGGATTGCGTATTGAAAGAATCAATTGAAATACGTCTGTCTGATGATATTAAGAGAGATAAAGGTTTTCTTTTAAGTAAGACGTGGAATCCTATTTTATCACAGATAAAAAAACGGTCTGGTTTCCGACCAGCTGCATTTTAATTTTGCCATTCCTCGCTTTTGACAGTTTTCACCACTGGCGCTGCTGCAATTCTTCGCCTCACACGCAACGGCCAGTACCCGCGGTATAAAGGAGCCGCCGAATCTGAGGTCTCTTCAGTTCCGGCGTGATTGTGCACTCAATCTCACCTGAAGATGGCGGCCAGATGGTCCACCGAAATATCGTGTTGTCAGGACGATGGAACCCGGCTGCAAACCCGTGAAAATAATCAGCATTTGATACGCCGGGAAAATCTACTTTGTCACAGTTTTTGATATTGCTGAGCTAGTCATACAATGGTTTTTAAATCCACACACCGTTATTTATATACGACCCAGGTTCCGGCATTTTACGCCATTTTTAAGTGATTAAATTTATGTTTTTAACATATTGCAGGTCCGCAAGCTCAAAATTGACCCTGAATTAAGAAAAATTTTCGCTCCCAGCATCTGCTATTTCGTGGGGAGCGAATATTCTATTACTTGAAAATGGCATTGAAGGCCGAAACCTGGGTCGTAATTAAATAAACAACAATACACTAAATTGGCGGTGTGTTCATAAAGAAAGTATGCTCTTTATCAGACACCCAGTGAACAGCAGTAAAATATGTCAGATTCATACACTCTTGCTGTATAATTTTAGGAGGACGATTCCGTCCTTTTACTCCAGGACCTCTTCGTATCACGTATAAACCATAACTAACTTACACACAAATAACATACAGGCATATCCTGATCAGCAGTTCTACCTTCCGCCAGCAAGAGACTAAAACACTATACAAGTCAAACGGTAATGTATGCTTATGGGTATTAAATTAAGCGTTGGCAAGCTAACTGGTGACAGTTAAATTAACATTGCAAAATCCACTAGCCAACATTTCTAACGTCAAAAACGTACGTATACAACTGCATGAATGTGAACATAAGGTATAAATAGTGATTAAACTGCTCTATGTACATTTCTGTTAAGGAATGTACTGAACTATTATCTAACTGCTTGTCAGTTGTCATGTATGTAACCTGGACACAGACAAATCAGCTAGTTCTGAATAATGTAACTGTCAGTTGTGTCTGTTGCAACCACGTATCACAGGTATGTATGACGTCAAGTTTTAAGACTTAACATATATCATTAAACACATCTTTAAAGGTGGCGAATAATGTCTTAGATGCAGCTGGTACGAGAATTTCAGGCACAAGTGACAAGTAACATGTTAAATATTTCGTAACTGAAATATTCAGCGACAGTACTAGCAGTATATTAAATGATGGGTTAATACCATTTTCTACATAAATGGCATTTATGTTCATGTAGTACATACATCTGCAAATATCGTTACATATACATTGAAGATACAAAATAAGACTTTGCATGATCTGACTTGATAAGATTCTAATTGTTACAAATACATCTTGAACACTTGTTTTTACATTGCTTGGACGAACAGATACTAATGATATGATAATATGGAATATTCCCGTTTCCTTTCAAGAAGTGGAAATTCAAGTGACTTAACTGGTAGTGCAAATTTATATTGCGGTAAATTTATGCAATACAGATATTTTAGAGCATTTTCCTTATTAGAGGCACAATCTTTTCAAATCATAAAGAATACTTGAAGCACAGAGCGAATACCAGTTTCGTTGACTACTGTGAAAAACTCAAGTTGATAATAGTAATAAAAGTTATTAAAATGCAGATGAACAGGAAAAATTATTTAACTTCACCCAAACTGTTCGTATGACAGAATGTAACTAACTATGGAAAGACATTTCATACTGAGAAATTAGTGATGTCAACAGGAAAATCCACCTGAAAAAGCTATGCCTCCTCACTAGTAATTCCTTCGACCAGAAAGATTGTTTAACCTCTGCCAATGAATCAAACAGAAGATAGCCACTCAGAACCGAGGATGAGAAGGATCCGCCTATAGTGGCTTTGAGGATACAGGATGATGGAACATACATACATAATACACACATAATACATATATACATTCAAATGTGTGTTGGTAATAAATTCCATCTTCATACAACGAATTTTACACACACTACGACAAAGGCTTGACGAAAGTATTTTAATACTTATTAGGGATGGTTTCGTCATTTGAAGTCCTCACTGCACTCCACAAAAACATAAAAGGACACTTAACATTAAAACATAACAGAAGAACCCATTAGATTACACAACCCACTTTAAATACTTTTGAAGTAATCACAATTGTTTTGTCACGTCTATTTTTTGACAAATGAAGAACGATTATCATCAAAATTTGTGGAACAGTGAAAAGTTTCCAGTACTACAGCAAAACATTGGCTTTGAGGTACACAGATACGATGTAAATATCTTACAAACAAAGAGCATATATGCACATAGTAGCATCATTTATACCGTACGATTAAGTTATTAGTAAATAGAAGTAGGACAGTGAAACACGTATGTCCAAAGAAGGGAATCAGTTTCTTGAAATGTCCACATAACCGAACACACGCCATCCCAACGTAATACACAAACCTGTTTACATGGCATAGAATTCAAATTTCATAGTGAGCACAATCGTTAATTATATCATGTTTAGGAATATGGTAACAGAGCCATGTCCAATATTTCTGTCGTATGACATCACAAAGCGATGGCACTATGAGAATCAGATACTCCTGTGAAATACCTAACCATGCATAAGCTTATGCCCTATCACATTACATTACATTACCAGCAACAAATCAATATAAGTTCACGTCCTTAATAATTTAACCAAATCTAAGATTACCATCGAACTTAGGCAATAAGTTTTGAAGATGATACTAAGAGTGCATGGTTTTATTCCATATCCACAATATGGAACTGTAAATTAAACTATTCGCAACTTAACCAAAACAATGTGCACAAAAGTAAATTTACAGCAAAATACATTATACTAAGCCCCTAATTTCTGGAGTAGGCATTCTTATAAACTGAAGAAATGGGGCGGGATGATAACCACGACAGTAATAATACATTCTATTATATCTGTACAAATTTCAACTTGCACTGAAAACATAATTGTTAACAGAAAACTAGCTGAAACTACCATGTGATGTACTTAACTAAAACCTATTATCTAATGTGACAAAACGGAAGTCGTAACAGAATATTGTTACTATTTAAGAACATAGAAAATGAAGTTAATACAGTATACAGTAAGTGCCACAGTTAACGTAAAGGCTAAAGGGCACAAAAGCAGGAACATAAAAGTTTGGCTTTATTTCAAATGCTTATTACACAATTGAAAATTAAGCCATAGGATAGCAAAGTTTGTGCTAAAATCTAAAATGAGAACTTAGTTCTGGTACATCAAAATTTATTAGAGCTAATGCAGATTTTGGGTAATATTAAACGAAGTCAAATATGAACTGGAGGAAGATACTTTTGTAAGCAGCAACATTAACAGTACGAGTGTAATTAGTGAACCTCCAATTCTTTCAAGTTATTTTATACTTTGGTGATTGAACTTCTGATTGCTTTACAGATGAGTTTATGTCTTGAAGAACCATGTATCTGTCATCAAGCGTTTACAAAATGATTGCAATTGTGTTGGAAGTCTGTTGGTAGCAACTGAATGCTGTCATGAAATCTGGTTGTACACCATGAGCCGTACTGCATGAAGTCCTCCACAGTTTCTGGCTGAAACTTTTCTTACTGTGCCAAACCTGTAACGTCAGATGGTAACTCTTCCTTAGTAGATCGTGACAGAATGTTATTTTCGGCATTTCGTGTAACTGTGGATTGTATTTTAAAAACTAGATTTTTGTTGCCCCTGACATGAAGCTGTTCATTCATGTCAAAGAGGTTTAGTCTTAATATTATCACTGGAACAGTGTCTGGCCTCCTGTCCTCGGTCCTCCATCTAGCCTGCTTTACCCTAATTATCTACCTGGAGTTGTGAATGGCACAGAGCACGAATATGCCATGTTAGCAGGTAACACCAGCATTGTGACATACCTGTATGACTAAATGCGCAACTGAAATTTAGCCATCTTTACCCGCGCTAGTGACGCCATCAGAGTTCCTGAGAAGCAGCATGGATGAAGGGCGGAATCGAGTGATAAAGGCCGATCCAGTGAGACGAAGTCAGCAGTATACGAACAGTACTAGAGTGTTCGAAGTAATTATCTGACGAATGGCTGTTATCCCAACACTTACACAGGTTTATGTCTTAACCTGCATGATGAGATGTCTTACAATTGTGGAGTGAGGTGGGGATCCAGGAGGATCATTGGCCCTCTTACATAAAACACTTTCAAATTTGTGGCCGGCATAAAACATTCTATGTGACAAGTTGTACATACCGATCTTAGATATTTCGTTGTGTTTAAACGCTTCTGACCTTTTACTGGTTTCATTTGCGTAGAAGGAAGGGCAGATTATTCCCTGTATCTAAGTATTTCCGATGATCTAGGCCGTGTCAATGATTTGGCATTATGAAATTGGTTCAAATGTCTCTGAGCATTATGGGACTTAACTTCTGAGGTCATCAGTCACCTACAACTTAGAACTAAATTTAACTAACCTAAGGACATCACACACATCCATGCCCGAGGCAGGATTCGAACCTGCGACCGCAGCGGTCGCGCGGTTCCAGAACCGCTCTGACACTACGGCCGGCTGACATTATGAGTCTAATATATTAATCTGTTACCAAAAATCGTTCCGAACTTGCTATAGCGTTTCCGAGATTTAAATACCACGCCACTACTTGTTGGTCGGATACGGCATATAGTATTGTATGGATGTTGTGAACTGAAGCCTTTTATTACTTCTACATACGGACACACAATACAGAGTACTGGATTCTCATTAGTCATAGTAAGTGGAAGATTACTGAAGCATTGCCGCTAACTTTCGATTGATTTTATTATAATCCGTATATGTATCTGTGTACGGTCTTATCTGAAGATCCTAGGAATATTTCAGTAATGACGGAGACAGCTGTGTGATTAGTATGGCGAGTAAATTTGAAAATGAGGGTATCCTTAATGAGGTTATGACTTTTTTGTTTTGGTTTTAGGGCGCAAAACTGCTATGGTCATTAGCGCCCGGACCGGGACTTAACAGTAAAAAACCGAAAATGGAAACCAGCAGCAATGGGAACGAAAGTCATAAAATTGGAGAAACTCAAAACAGAAGGAAGGCTTAAAAATCCTCTACAGAAAGGGGTTGGTTATCCCCAAGAAAGCTTCAAATGACTGACGTCATTTCACTGGCACCAATAAACTCGAGAAAGCGATCGGCTGAGCGCGTGTCATCTGCTAAAATCGACGATATATCAGGCGACAGCTGTTGACGGGAGCATAACGGATTAAAATAGGGGCACTCAATTAAAAGGTGTCTTACCGTCCACAGCGGAGAGCAGTGCGGACAGAGTGGGGAAGGCTCGCCGCTTAAAAGATGTCAATGGCTAGAAAGACAGTGCCCTATCCGGAGTCTAGTCAAAATTACCTCCTCCCGACGACGCGTTCGGGAGAAAGAGGTCCAAGCACAAGGAAGAGATTTCACGTCCCGCAATTTATTTTGGGGAAGTGTCGACCAGCGCGCGTGCCATAAATGAACAACACGACGACATAAAACGCTCCGTAGATCGGCGACGGAAATCGATGGAATAGCTGGCCGAAGCAGAGAGACTGCAGCCTTGGCTGCAATATCGGCCGCCTCATTTCCGCAGATACCAAAGTGTCCCGGAAGCCAGTGGAACGCCACCGAGACGCCTCCCAGGTGGAGCAAGCGCAGATAGTCCTGAATCCGGTGGACCAGAGGGTGCACAGGGTACAGAGCTTGGAGACTGAGGAGAGAGCTGAGAGAATTGGAGCAGATAACGTACTGTATCCGCTGATGGCGGCGGATGTAGTGGACAGCCCGGAGAACAGCGTAAAGCTCCGCAGTATAGACCGAACACTGGTCGGGAAGCCGAAAGTGATTTGGGGTGTCGCCAACGACATAGGCACTCCCTACACCTAACGATGTTTTCGAGCCATCGGTGTAAATAAATGTGGCTTCCGTCATTTGTGCACATAGAGCAGCAAATGCCCGACGATAAACAAGTGAAGGGGTACCATCCTTGGGAAATTGACAAAGGTCACGGAGCAGGCAGATCCGGGGACGGAGCCAAGGCGGTGCTGTACCCCAAGTTGTCAAGAAGGTTTTAGGAAAGCGGAAGGAAAGAGAATGGAGCAGTTGACGGAAGCGGACTCCCGGTGGTAGGAGGGAAGAGGGGCGGCCTGCATACCCTACATCAAAGGAGGCGTCGAAAAAAAAGTCATGGGCTAAATTAGCAAGCATGGAAGACAGATGGCTGGCATAACGACTCAGAAGGACTGCTCGCCGATTGGACAGCGGAGGTTCAGCAGTCTCAGCATAAAGGCTTTCCACAGGGCTGGTGTAAAAAGCTCCAGACACTAAACGTAATCCACGGTGGTGGATAGAGTCGAGACGCCGAAGAATAGACGGCCGAGCAGAGGAGTAGACTATGCTTCCATAGTCCAATTTCGAGCGCACTAAGGCGCGATAGAGGCGGAGAAGGACCACACGGTCCGCTGCCCAGGAGGTACCATTCAGAACACGGAGGGTGTTGAGGGATCGCAGACAGCGAGCCGAAAGATACGAAATGTGGGAGGACCAGCATAGTTTTCTGTCAAACATAAGACCCAAGAATTTAGCGACATCTGAAATCGGAAAGTTGACGGGTCCAAGATGTAAGGAGGGTGGAAGAAACTCCTTACGTCGCCAAAAATTAACACAAACGGTCTTACTGGGAGAAAAACGGAAGCCGGTTTCGATGCTCCACGAGTGGAGGCGTTCGAGACATCCTTGAAGACGTCGTTCAAGAAGGCTGGTCCGTTGAGATCTGTAGTAGATCGCAAAATCGTCCACAAAGAGGGAGCCCGAGACATCAGGAAGGAGACAATCCATAATTTGATTGATGGCAATGGCAAACAGTACAACACTCAGCACGGAGCCCTGGGGTACCCCGTTTTCTTGGGAGAAATTACGGGAGAGAGTAGTGTTCATCCGCACCCTAAATGTGCGCTCTGCCATAAATTCGCGAAGAAAAAGGGGCAGCCGGCCTCGAAAGATGGTCAACGGCAGAACGATGCTTTCGGAATCCGCATTGGGCAGGTGTTAGACTGCGGGACTCCAGCCACCACGCTAGACGGTAATTCACCATACGCTCCAAAACCTTACAGACACTACTCGTGAGAGAAATGGGGCGATAGCTAGAGGGGAGATGTTTGTCCCTTCCAGGTTTCGGAACGGGAACGACGATAGCTTCCCGCCATCGTCTGGGAAAAGTACTGTCGGTCCAAATTAGATTATAAAGGCGAAAGAGGTAATGCAGACTATGGGTTGATAAATGCAGCAACATTTGGACGTGGATACCATCCGGTCCTGGGGCGGAGGAGCGAGAAGAAGAGAGTGCATGTTGGAGTTCCCGCATGGAGAAAACAGTATTATAGCTTTCGCGATTTTGAGAGGAGAAAGGAAGAAGTCGCACTTCCGCTGCACGTTTCTTCGGGAGAAACGCTGGCGGGTAATTTGAAGAGCTCGAAATCTCAGCGAAGTGCTGACCCAACGAGTTAGAAATTGCGACGGGGTCCACGAATGTATCATGCGCGACAGTGAGCCCAGAGACCGGGGAGAAACTAGGCGCGCCTGAGAACCGTCGAAGCCGACTCCAAACTTCCGAGGAGGGAGTGAAGGTGTTAAATGAGCTAATAAAAAATTTCCAGCTTGCCTTCTTGCTATCGCTGATGACGCGACGGCACCGCGCACGGAACTGCTTATAGCGGATACAGTTGGACAATGAAGGATGGTGGCGGAAAACGCGAAGAGCACGTCGCCGCTCACGTATTGCGTCACGCATGCCTCGTTCCACCAAGGAACTGGGGGGCGCTGGGGCAATTCGGAGGTGCGTGGTCTTGAACGTTCCGCAGCTGTAAGAATAACATCGGTAATATGTGTTACCTCATCGACGACGCTGGGAAAGTGACGGTCATCGAATGTCGCTAGAGACGAAAAAAGTGTCCAATCGGCTTGGGCAAACTTCCAGCGTCGCAGGCGCATATATGGCAGTTGAGGCTGCAGTCTAAGGACACATGGAAAGTGGTCACTCGGGTGTGTATCATCAACGGCGAACCATTCGAAGCGCCGAGCTAGCGGAACAGTACCGACCACAAGGTCCAAATGAGAAATTTGTCGTGGAGGCAGACAAAAATGTGGGGACCCCAGTGTTGAGGCAAACTAGATCCGCTTGGTCGACGACATCTAGCAATAGTGAGCCACGTGGACAAGGATGTGGACATCCCCAAAGCGGGTGGTGGGCATTGAAGCCCCCAACCAGCAAATAGGGGGTTGGAAGCTGACCAAGAAGATGAAGGAGATCAGCTCGTGCCATTGGTGTGGACGATGGAATGTATACAGTACAAAGAGAGAACGTGTATCCAGATATGGAAAGACGGACGGCGACAGCTTGGAAGGAAGTGTTTGGGTGATAATGGAGAGTATCATGGAGAATAATCATGAGTCCTCCATGGGCTGGAGCGCCTTCAACAGAGGGGAGATCATATCGGACAGACTGAAAATGAGGGAGAACAAAGAGGTCATGGGGACGCAGCTGCGTTTCCTGAAGAAAGAAGATGACCGGCGAGTAGGATAGTAAGAGGATCGACAATTCATCCCGATTGGCTCGAATGCCGCGGATATTCCAATGGATAATGAGCATAGGGTGAACAGGAAATGGAGGAATGTGACCAAGGTTGCTGTCAACTCAACGACTGCTCAGAGCTTGTGACCGACAGCATGGAATGGCATTCAGCCGAAGGCAGATGATCCTGATCCATGGGTTGTTCAGGAGCAGCTCCTGTCACCAGCGATTGGCCAGTTTATCGGCCGCCAGCAGTGCGCCTCGGCGACACAGAAGACGGCCGAGGGCGACTTACGCCAGGTGGTGCTGTAGAGGGGAAACGCCGTGGCGGAGAAGGAGATGAACTGGGTTTCTTTGTAGCCTTCTTATAAATATGATGTTTAGATGAAGGAGGAACCGATGGTTGTGAAGTTGGGGTACGTAAAAAATCTTCCCGAGTATGCTCTTTTTTCGAAGTCTTGGTGTCTGACTTTTGGGCTCGAGATTTAGCAGAACCCGATGAAGGGTGAGCCATAGAGTGGGCCGGCGAAAGTGGTGAGGTTGAACGGGCGATCTTTGCGCTGGCTGATCTGACGATCGTGGCACTAAAGGTGAGGTCGCAAGTCTGCGTGGCCGCCTCCTTTGTTGGCCGAGGAGAGGCAAGGACAGTGCTGTCTTTTCCTGTCTGAGGCACGGTGGGCTGTCGACTGGCGAATAATTTTCGAGCAGCAAAGGTCGACACCTTTTCCTTCACTCTGATTTCCTGGATGAGCTTTTCGTCCTTAAAAACGGGGCAATATCGAGAGGAAGCAGCGTGGTCACCCATACAGTTGATGCTGCGAGGGGATGGAGGTGGACAAGCACCCTCATGGGCATCCTTGCCACACGTAACACATTTGGCCGGATTGGAACAGGACTGGCTAGTGTGATTGAACCGATGACACCGATAGCAACGCGTAGGGTTTGGGACGTATGGGTGAACGGAAATTATCTCATAGCCTGCTTTGATTTTCGATGGGAGTTGAACTTCGTCAAATGTCAAGAAGACAGTGTGGGTTGGAATAATGTTAGTGTCAACCCTTTCCATAACTCTATGAACAGCCGTTACACCCTGGTCAGACAGGTGGTGCTGAATTTCTTCGTCAGACAACCCATCGAGGGAGCGTGTATAAACGTCTCCATGCGAGTAATTTAAAGTGTGGTACGCTTCAACCCGGACAGGGAAGGTGTGGAGCAGTGAAGTACGCAGCAATTTTCTTCACTATTATTAACCCTGTAAGTATTTTCTGTGCCCGAGTCAGTGAAGGAACTGATAAGGACGTGGCAATATTTAACAGCAGTGCATCACTGATGCAGAGTTTTTATTCTCCTGTCAACAGGGATTCACGTCGACTCTTGCGTTAAGAAAAAAAAAATGGGATTCCGTCAGGAAATAGCGGACAGTTAAACGTAGGTGTAATGTGTACGAAGTGGTGGGGTAGCGCCACTTCTCAAACAACGATGGCTAAAAAGGCGGTGCCCAATATGCAGCGTACTTAAAATGACCGAGAGGTGGTCGTCCAACCGCTGGTAGAGGCTTAATAAGTCGAAACTTATTACCGTGAAGGGAGGACCATTGACAATGCCAAAGGGACACCACCTCCTTACAGACGGAAACATATCATCGGAGGGAATATAGATACTCGCGGGCTGAGGTACGAGGACTGCAGCCTTGGCAGCAGCGTCAGAAGCCTCGCTTGCTGGCAGACCGACATGACAAAGGACTCACAGAAAGATGACATTTGCTCCACCAACAGTGAGCAAGTGACAGTTTTACTGGACCCGATGCACTAAGGGATGAGCAGTATACAGCGTGCATACTCTTTGGAGGGCACTGAGAGTCTCAGCAGAGGAAACAATTGGGAAGGCTGTGTACACCGTGGCATGACAAGGCGAAAAGCTCGGCTGTAAATACTGAGGAGTGTGCCGGAAACCAATATCGGAAGACACGGGTGCAAATGAAAGCACACCAAAACCCCACAGTCAGTCCGAGAGTCATCAGTGTATGCAAAGGTACTATTGCAAACTTCAATGCGAAGGGCGTGAAATTGGAGGCGATAGACCGAGGATAGAGTATTGTCCTTAGGAAACGAACGATGGCCAAGGTTAACATGGGCCGCTTCACGAAGGGTTCACACCCACAGGGAAAGTGGCAGGTAGTATGAAGTGAAGCCATCGGAGCAAGTGGCGAAAGCGGACTTCAGGAGGTAACAATAAGGACGAGCCCCATACTGACCAATGGAATCATGAAGGAGGCATAGGAGGGGTGCCCACAGATGGCAGACAAATGGCATGTATACTTGTTGAGGGGGAAAAAAAAAATCATGGCACGGCGGTAGGACAGTGGTAGTTCAACAGCTCCAACATACAGACACTCAAGCGGGCTGGTGTAAAAGGCACCCATGGCCAAGTTGATGCCTTGACGATCGAGTGTTGAGACGGCCTATGAGGGATGGACGCGCAGACGCATAAACAAAACACCCACAGTGGCGTTTGGAACCAACAACGGACAGATAGAAACAGAGGAGGGTGGTTCGACTGGCACCCCAGTGAGTACCATTGAGTACACACAGGACAATGAGAGACTCCGTACAGTGGGCTGCCAGGTAAGACGTGGGAGGACCATGAGCTTCCCATCAAGCTCAAGACCCAGGAATCTCGTAGTGTCAACGAACGGAAGGGAAACAGGCCCAAGACGCAGCGATGGTGGGAGAAACCATTGGCACCGCCAGAAATTCTTACAGATGTCTGTGGAAAAGCGAAAGCCATTGTCGATGTTCCAGGAGTAAAGGCGATTAAGACAGTGCTGAAGACGCCGCTCAGTGACACAGGTCAGTGGAGAATTGAAATGTTGTTGTTGTTGTTTTCAGTCCTGAGGCTGGTTTGATGCAGCTCTCCATGCTACTCTATCCTGTGCAAGCTTCATCTCCCAGTACTTATTGCAACCTACATCCTTCTGAATCTGCTTAGTATATTCGTCTCTTGGTCTCCCTCTACGGTTTTTACCCTCCACACTGCCCTCCAATACTAAATTGGTGATCCCTTGATGCCTCAGAACATGTCCTACCAACCGATCCCTTCTTCTGGTCAAGTTGTACCACAAACTCCTCTTCTTCACAATTCTATCCAATACCTCCTCATTAGTTATGTGATCTACCCATCTAATCTTCAGCATTCTTCTCTAGCACCACATTTCGAAAGCTTCTATTCTCTTCTTGTCCAAACTATTTATCGTCCACGTTTCACTTCCATACATGGCTACACTCCATACAAATACTTTCAGAAACGACTTCCTGACACTTAAATCTATACTCGATGTTAAATTTCTCTTCATCAGAAACGCTTTCCTTTCCATTGCCAGTCTACATTTTATATCCTCTCTACTTCGACCATCATTAGTTATTTTGCTCCCCAAATAGCAGAACTCCTTTACTACTTTGTCTCATTTCCTAATCTAATTCCCTCCGCATCACCTGACTTGCAACCGATCACCTGAATTGCAACCGATGGCAAAATCGTAAACAAAAAGACAGCCGGAGATGCCAGAAAGGGGAAAGGCCATTATAGGGTTACTGTCAATAGCAAGGAGGACGACGCTCAAGACGAAACCCTGAGGCACACCATTTTCCTGGATAAAGGTGTCCGACAAGGCAAAACCCACACGCACCTTGAAAACTGTTTCAAAAACTCCTGAAGGAAATTGTGCAGGCGGCCACGAAATCCCACGTGCAGAGGGTACGGAGGACAGCAGATCTCCAGCAGATGTCTTAGGCATTCTACAAATCGAGAAACACGACCACAGTCAGCTGTTTCTGCAGAATACCATTGATGGCATGGGTGGGCAAAGTGACGAGATTGTCAGCTACAGAACGGCGCGCTCGTAATCCACACTGAGCAGTAAATTCCGATACTCGAGCCAGGAATGACTCATACGTTCCATCCCCTTGCTCACACAGTTGATGAGAGTTGAGTTGGAAGCTAGAGTGGACTTTTTGTTCCTACTGGGTTAAGGTATCAGTGCGACAGTTGCTTCACGCCAGGGTCTGGGGAATGTGCTTTCTGCCCAGATGCAGTTGTATATATTAAGCAAAAAGTGCTTGCCCGCAAGAGGAAGGTGCTGCAACGTCTGAAGGTTAACAGCACCTTGCCTGGAGACGGAGGACCGGGATGAAGTGATAGCATGATCCAGCTGCCTCATAGCAAAGGCGGCATGGTAGCACGACTCTGCGAACAGAGGGATTTCGCCTGAACCTCTCCCGCTCGTTTTCTATGGAGAAAGGCACTGTAATAGTGGCAAGAACTCCAAACTTCCGCAAAATGGTGCCTCCAGGATTGGGAGGTAGCAATAGGGTCCACGATGTCACCGTCGGCTATTGTCAGGCCGGAAATTTGGCAATGCATCTCCGTCCTAGAGAGCCATCGAAGGTTGCTCCGAACGACAGAGGAGTGAGAGAGTCGAACAGCTAAAAAACTAGTGAATGAAACCCAGCCAGCATTTTTGCGAATCCAAATTATGTGACTACACTGTGCACGCATCCGTTTATAATGAATGCAGTTTGCCACCGTAGGAGAGCACGTCTCCACGCGAAAATAGCTTCGAAGCATGCCACAGTCTAGCAACGGAATGGGACACGGCTTGTTAACGAGGAAGTGCGAGGAATGGAACGTTCTGCAGTCATAAGGGTAAAGCTTGTAATATAGTCCACCTGGGCATCACGACTGGGGAAATCGAAGGTCGCCATGGCGGATTAAAGCCGCCAGACGCCCTTAGTGAGCTGCCCGTTAGGTGCGCCTGCTGTTACAGGAGTCAGCGAACAGATAGCACACGTGAAATGGTCGCTCGAATAGGTGTCAAAGAACAGACCACTCCGGACGATTGGCAAGTTGTGCAGTGGGGAAGGCTGGCCAGATTGTAGAAACCTCACATCATAAGAGGGAATTACAATGTTCATGAAGTTACAAATTACACAGCTCTACAAAATAAATTTTTCGTTGCCAGGGAAGTTTGAACGAAAATGGGATATTGTTATGATACTCATTCCGAGTATATTTGTACTTTTTCCAAATTGGCTCTGGTTTTTGAGATATAGGTTATTTGTGGAAATGAGAGTTTCATGTGGATAATATCGACTGCAGGGTCCATATATGGTGTAATGTATTTGCTACCTGTTTTTTAATTAGTGATATTGTACTATCTTTATTAAACAATTGTGCTCAGGGAGTGCATCTGTGTGGTTGAGGATTACATCATGCAAACATCACACTGTCAGCATGTGTTCAGTCCTGTTGTGCGGTGCGTGTGTTGAAGATATTGAGGGTTGTGCAGATTTGAATTCGGCGGTACTCGACACTCATTTGTTGGCCGAGGTAATCCCCGCAACAGCCGATAGGTAGCGTTCAGTGTAAACAAGAATGGCGATGGTCGAAAGTCACACACATGTGCAGTGCAGCTTCAAGGAGATAGAACCTTTTCATCGTTACATAGCAAATAAGAGGTGAGTATTCATTTCACACAAAACAATTAATGATGTTTGTTGGATGTGATTGACATGCAAATACAAGAAAGTTCTGAATAATATGTAGTATTTGTGCAATTTTGTTTTAGGAAAACATGAGTTCTTCACGCCGTCTTTGCGTGAACCATCCAGATGAGTTCTGCTACATTTGTGGTGAATACGTTCTTCAAAAGAACAGGAAGAATATCACTCCCTTTGTGAAGGAAGCGTATCTGGCATATTTCGGAATTAAACTTGGAGATCAAGACAAGGCGTGGGCACCCCATAAAGTTTGTAAATGCT
Organism: Schistocerca cancellata; assembly: GCF_023864275.1. Taxonomy (NCBI): domain Eukaryota; kingdom Metazoa; phylum Arthropoda; class Insecta; order Orthoptera; family Acrididae; genus Schistocerca; species Schistocerca cancellata. The sequence continues at coordinate 529,418,512 of NC_064632.1, read as the reverse complement.
GTGTGGAGTGCTTACGGCAGTGGACAAAACGAAAAAGGAAAAGCTTAAACTTCGGAGTGCCTATGGTATGGCGAGAGCAGAAGAACCATACAGATGATTGCTATTTTTGCATTGTTAATTTGAAAGGTTTTAATAGGTTCAAAAAACGAAAGTGGGAATATCCCGATTGGGAGTCAGCAAGAAGACCGGTGGTGCACAGCAACGATGTTCCTGTACCAACCTTCACAACATTACCCACGCTAACATCATCAGATGACGAGGTGCACGGCGAGGAATGTACAAGTAGTGGTTCGGAATACGAAGGACGTGAGACACAACCCCAGCAGTCGACCAGAAGGAGCTCTGTGACTTGATACGAGAACTCAATCTTTCAAAGCAAGCATCAGAACTCTTAGCATCCAGGCTTAAGGAAAAGAACCGTCTTCATCCAAGTGTTAAAATAACAGCTTACCGGACGAGAGAAGAAAACCTTCTTCCATACTTCAACCAAGAAGAGGTTATAGTGTTTTGCAGCAATATACCTAGACTTTTACTTGAATTGGGGCTGCCAGAATATAGACCAGAGGACTGGCGTCTCTTCATAGTTCCACTAGAAGTTTAAAATGTGTTCTCCTACACAATGGCAATCGTTACGCATCTATTCCAATTGCACACTCAACATAACTTTGTGAAGCATATGCTAACATCAAGATGGTTCTGCAGAAAATTCAGTATATGCAGCACCAGTGGTTGATTTGTGTTGATTTGAAAATGGTGAACTTCTTGCTTGGACAACAAAGTGGATACACAAAGCACCCATGTTTTATCTGCATGTGGGATAGTAGGGCAAAGCACGAACATTGGAAGCAGAAAACATGGCCTCTTTAAGGAACCATTTGCACTCGAGCACAGACAATATTTAATTTAGTTAACTTAGATTATATGTATCGATTTTTTAAGACAAGAGAATGCAAAATAAAGCAATTAACACCGCTCTCTTGTCACAGCCTGTAGGCATCAACACTCATGTCATTCGTTGTCCTATAAGGACGTAATATTTTGTGTGGCTCCACAGTTAGCCATTTGATACTTATTTGCAGAAAAGAGGCGCAGAATCAATAAGTCGCTCTCATTTGTGAATTATCTGCAATCATTTACCTGTAATTTTACGTACGTGTCATTCATATTGTAAGGTATATGTTAAAATGAATATATGTTTTATTTAATCGTATGACTTTCTCTTTTTTAGTAATTTTAGTCACTCCATTTTCATGATTGAAGCTCAGGTCAGATATTAGACTGTCTACAGAAAATATATAATGAGCCCTGGCTACGTTCCGTACATCTTCGGACGTGCGAAGCTCGATGAATTCACGGCGTAAATTTTAATCTCTCAATTACTTACTCAAGCAAACAAACAAGTATTATTATTACAAATTATTACTATTATTATTATATTACTATTATTATTTTAATAATTCCAAAGGAGACAAGATATCTGGAACAATGGGGCCTGGAGCTAAAGTCAATTGTGAAAAAGTGTCACGAACAAGAGATACTTTGTACAGATGTTAGCGGACCTCGTCCAACTAGCATTGGTGGTTGTAAATACATTCTAGCATTTTATGACATTTTCTAAGCACATCAAACTTTTTGCCATTAAGTCACCCACAGCGAACACCATCAGAAGAGTCACAAATGATTACATGCCATACTGTGGAAAACCTAAAGCCATTCTATCAGATAATGCCACATATTATGCAGGATTCATCTGGAGAAAATTTCTAAAGGACAATAACATTAAGAGTGTCTTTATTTCAAAGTTTCATGCATCAGCCAACCCTTATGAGAGAATTTTTAGAGAATTAAATAGATTCATGAGAACTTATACCTCAACACAGCACACAAACTGGATACATTACCTAGCACTTTTTGAGGAAATACACAACAATTTAAATATATACAACACACCCTATACTCCCAGAGAAATCATGTTTGACACTAAGGAAACTAATGAATGGAGCAACCCACTACCAAAATTTTCTGACACCAAACCTTCACACGAGGAAAAGGTAAGGGAAGTACTCATTCCAATTACTGAACAAGCTGACATTAGAAATAAGAACTATGGTGCTAATCTGAAAAGAAGGCAAAACTTTACAATAGGCATGCAAGTTTTACTTAAGACCCACTACAAATCGTCATCACCTCTAAAACGTAATGTCAAGTGGCGTCCATTATATGAATGTCCTTACACAATCATTGATATACCACACCCTGGAGCATATCTGCTACAAAACCCCAAGAATAAGAGAATTTTAGGTTTGTACCCTCACAAAGATTTGAGAACTTTTAGCCATTAGCAGAGTATACTGATACAACCACAAGGTAAGTCACATCTGGTACTTCAAGCTGGAAGAAGAAGAAGATATAAGCTATAATCTTAAGTATCTACATTTTACAGCACCAGCAAGAACAGCAGCAGCAAGAAGATAAGACAAGAACTAACAATTTTCATGCAAAGCACAGTTACAGATTATATTTATTAATACCCTGCAGACAAGCTGACAGACTAAATGACCAGAGACAATTGCTGCCCTGAACCTGATATATTAATTGGCATGATCGACACTTGATTTGCTATTCACACTCACACCACAATCCACATGAATACAACATGCACAAAAAACACTCTACAGGAAATGACAAATGAGATTAATTGAGCAAGGCTATATACTTTATTTTATTTGTAAATGATACTTTGTGCATGTGCTAATTTGGAATTGATTGTGGATGTGATGTGTCGTGTCTTATTGTGATCATGACTTTTCAGGACAGATCATCTCCAAGATGTTTTCTAACCTACTATGAAAGTTTATGTTGCAGGAAACATTTAATGATGAACACTTATTGTGTAGTACTGATGTAAAGGAAAACATACTTAAAAGGAAAACTTTATTAAAAAGGGGAAGAGACCTATAAAAGAAAATGGATTTTCTGAATGTATCACAATACACTGAACCCATAATTTTTTCTATGTCTGACCCATATGTACTTGTAAATATCTAGTTTAATGCAACTGAAAAATGTAAAATATGTATATGTATTACCAAACAATGTAATGTAAATGTATATGTACACGTTTCACAGTAATTTTTTTTTATATCTATGTAAACATGTAACAGAAAACTGTACTCAAAGTGAAGTGATATTTGTTATGTTTTGTGCTCTCTATTGTGAACGAACATTTTGTTTTGCAACGAACAATGTATGAACAAGTTGTGTGCAAATATTTAAAAAAACGGTTCACTGCGCTCATGATGGGACACTATAGGTGACGTGAGTCGCAAAACCACGGCACACTTTTCGACGAAACGACGACAATATCCAGGAGACGACATACGCCTTTTGGAAGACTAAATTGGAGGTTATTGAGTAGATGTAACACTGACTGGTCAGTATGGAACCACTGACACCATGTATTCCTACCAAGACGAAACCACATTTTAACTGCGTCTTCCAAAGCACGCTTCATTGCGAAATTCTTGATCTCCAACTTGTTTCTTAAAGAACTTCCGTCTCAATGTAAACAAAACGTGTGACACGTGACATTTATTTTACAGTGCAAAGACTTTAGCACAGTATAAACCTTTACTAACAAGTGACATTCTAAAGAGAATATGTTCACATACAGGTATCTTTGAAAATGCACAAAACCATTAATTAATTTTATTTATTGAATGAACATGTGTAATAACATTTTGAAGTGAAAGAACAACGGACTATATGCCCAACAATTTATTACAAGGTAACAGCACAAGTGAATACGAACTGTGAAATTTGTTACAGTCTATGTAAAACTGTTGTAGAATAATGAGAGCAGTGATAGCTCTGAGCCAGTGCACTGCACTCTGGTACTGGAGTTCCCAGGTTAAATACTGCTCGGAATCAAATATTTTTATTTTTTCTTTTCACTTTCATTTATCTTGTATGTAAATATTATTTATGTATTTGTATAGATGTATGACATTTCTGATATTATATGTATGTTGAATCTGTAAACATGATACGTAACAACTTATGATTCATAACATGATAAAGAAAATACGTCAACAAATTGCTCAGCTGCAGGTGGTACACCTTTGCCTTCGCAATTTGGGGGGCATTTTAAGGAACCATTTGCACTCGAGCACAGACAATATTTAATTTAGTTAACTTAGATTATATGTATCGATTCTTTAAGACAAGAGAATGCAAAATAAAGCAATTAACATCGCTCTCTTGTCACAGCCAGTAGGCATCAACTCTCATGTCATTCGTTGTCCTAGAAGGACTTAATATTTTGTGCGGCTCCACAGTTGATGTTTATTAGCAGAAAAGAGGCGCAGAATTAATAAGTCGCTCTCATTTGTGAATGATCTGCAATTATTTCTCTTTAATTTTACGCAAGTGTCAGATATATCGTAATGTATATGTTAAAATGAATATATGTTTTATTTAATCGTATGCTTTTCTTTGTTTTAGTAATTTTAGGTACTCCATTTTCGTGATTGAAGCTCAGGTCAGATATTAGACTGTCTACAAAAAATATATAATGAGCCCTGGCTACGTTCCGTACATCTTCGGACGTGCGAAGGTCGATAAATTCACGGCGTAAATTTTAATCTCTCAATCACTTACTCAACTAAGCAAACATACCATAATTATTGTTATTACAAATATTACTATTATTATTATATTATTACAAATTATTACCATTTTAATAATTTTTTTTATTTGCTAAACTGGCGACCGTGACAGGTCCTGTCACGGTTGCCAGTTTAGCAAATTAAAAAAATTATTAAAATAATAATAATAATAGTTATAATTTGTAATAATAATAATAATAATAATAATACTTGTTTGTTTGGTTGAGTAAATAATTGAGAGATTAAAATTTACGCCGTGAATTTATCGAACTTCGCACGTCCGAAGATGTACGGAACGTAGCCAGGGCTCATTATGTATTTTCTGTAGACAGTCTAATATCTGACCTGAGCTTCAATCATGAAAATGGAGTGACTAAAATTACTAAAACAGAGAAAAGCATACGAGTAAATAAAACATATATTCATTTTAACATCTACATTACGTTATGAATGACACTTACGTAAAATTATAGGTAAATGATTGCAGATAATTCACAAATGAGAGCGACTTATTGATTTTGCGCCTCTTTTCTGCAAATAAGTATCAAATGGCCAATTGTGGAGCCACACAAAATATTACGTCCTTCTAGGACAACGAATGACACAAGAGTGTTGATGCCTACTGGCTGTGACAAGAGAGCGGTGTTAATTGTTTTATTTTGCATTCTCTTGTCTTAAAAAATCGATACATATAATATAAGTTAACTAAATTAAATATTGTCTGTGCCCGAGTGCAAATGGTTCCTTAAACCTCCAAGGGAACATATGGCTGTTGGTGAAGCAAACATCGTTAATGAACCTCTGGTTAGTAGGGACAAGATTGTTCTTCCACCATTACATATTAAGTTAGGACTAATGAAGCAATTCACCAAAGCTTTAGACAGAAATGGTAATTGCTTCACATACATCTGCAATACGTTCCCTGGACTCAGTAGTTAAAAACTTAAGGCAGGAATATTTGATGGTCCTCAAATTCACAGGCTCATCAACGATACCAATTTTACAAGTGTCATGACTGTCACTGAAGCATCGGCCTGGAACAGTTTTGTCGCTGTTGTAAAATGTTTTTCGGGCAATCATAAAGCTCCCAATTACGAGGAACTGGTCAAAAACATGCTCACTAACTTTCAAAACTTAGGAGCTAACATGAGCATAAAATTTCACTTCCTTCACGGCCACTTGGATCGATTTCCTCGTAATCTAGGTGATTTCAGTGAGGAACAAGGAGAGCGGTTCCATCAAGATATGAAAGGAATAGAGGAAAGATATAAAGGAAGATGGGACAGGCATATGATGGCAGATTATTGCTGGAATCTGCAACGTGACTGTTCTGAAGAGACCTATAAAAGGAAAGCGTGCAGGAAGCGGTTCGTCATGGACGGAAAATGATATACTTAGAGAAACTTTTCAATTATGTTTTATACGTGGACAAATGCCTATCAGGTTTTCATAGAAGCTATTTATAAAGATTTTCTTTTTTCATTGTAGTTTGTAGCGTTCGAGTTCAGTATTAGCAATTTTTTCTAATTTTTTGAATAAATCATGCAATATCTCAAAAACTAGATCCAAACTGCATAAATGGTTGCTATACTCGTCCTCAGCACCACTAACCCATCCTAAAGCCACTCAAATATCCTTGGCAAGAAAATGAGTGTTGACCAGTGTTATTGATGGAGAAGGAAGGAAAAAGGCAATAGAAGAGAGGAGGCAAAGAAAGTGACTAATGACAGGGGCAGGAAGGAAGAAGTACAGGCAAACAAGGTAGACACTTAAGACGTAACTGTCATCCCACTCCTTTCCTTATGGGGTCTGAAGGCAGGGATGAACCACCAAGCGCATTCGAAGCCAGTCCAATCGCGGCGAAGGGGGAGGGGGGTAGCAAGAGGGCCTGCCATACCTTCCACCCACCGATAAGGTTGCAGGTCCCACTCTTAAAGCGATAAAAAACCCATCACGAAGAAATCGTAAAACTAGATCAGCCACTCAGGCACTGTCAGCTAACGCTGGGGGTAGCGAATCAGGAAAGCTAGAAGTCGGTCGCATTGCGGCTAATTTGGGGCAGTCCAGTAAGAGGTGAACCACAGTCAACGTTGTTCCACAACGACAGAGAGGAGGGTACTCACGACGGAGTAGATAACCGTGAGCCAGCCAAGCACGGCCATTGCAGAGCTGGCAACAGACGACAGAAGCCTTACAAGAAGCCCGTGAGGAGGACCGCCACATAGTTGTAAAATCCTTTATCGCCCTGAGCTTGTTCTGAGAAGAAAGATTTTTTTTTTGGTTTGTCGTTTTAGGGCGCCCAGCCCGTGACTTAAGACAGTAAAAAACCGAAATTGAAAACCAGCAGCAATGGGAACAAAGTCAGAAAATTGGAGAAACTAAAAATAGAAGAATGCTTAAAAATCTGGTACAGAAAGGGGGTGGGTGTCCCCAAAAAAGCTTCAAATGACTGACGTCATTTCACTGTCACTAATAAACTGGAGAACGCGGTCGGCTGAGCGCGTGTCATCTGCTAAAATCGACGATAAATCAGGCGATAGCTGTAGACGGGTGCGTAACGGATTAAAATAGGGGCATTCAATTCAAAGGTGTCTTACCGTCCACAGCTGAGAGCAGTGGGGACAGAGTGGGGGAGGATCGCCGCTTAAAAGATGTCGATGGCTAAAACGACAGTGCCCTATCCGGAGTCTAGCTAAAATTACCTCCTCCCGACGACGCGTTCGTGAGGAAGAGGTCCAAGCGCAAGGAAGGGCTTTCACTTCCCGCAATTTATTACGGGGAAGTGCCGACCAATGCGCATGCCATAAATGAGCAACTTGGCGACATAAACCGCTCCGTACATCGGTGAAGGGAAGCGACTGAATAGCTGGCCGAGGAAGAGAGACTGCGGCCTTGGCCGCTATATCGGCCGCCTCATTCCCACAGATACCAGCGTGTCCCGGGAGCCAGAGGAACGCCACCGAGACGCCCCCCAGGTGGAGCAAGCGCAGACAGTCCTGAATCCGGTGGACCAGAGGGTGCACAGGGTAAAGAGCTTGGAGACTGAGGAGAGAGCTGAGAGAATCTGAGCAGATAACGTACTGTATCCGCTGATTGCGGCGGATGAAGTGGATAGCCTGGAGAACAGCGTAAAGCTCCGCAGTATAAACCGAACATTGGTCGGGAAGCCGAAAGCGATTTGGGGTGTCGCCAACAATATAGGCACTCCCTACACCTAATGATGTTTTCGAGCCGTCGGTGTAAATAAATGTGGCGTCCGTCATTTGTGCACATGGAGCAGCAAATGCCCGACGATAAACAAGTGTAGGGGTACCATCCTTGGGAAATTGACAAAGGTCACGGAGCAGGCAGATCCGGGGACGGAGCCAAGGCGGTGCCGTACCCCAAGTTGTCAAGAAGGTTTTAGGAAAGCGGAAGGAAAGAGAATGGAGCAGTTGACGGAAGCGGACTCCCGGGGGTAGTAGGGAGGAGCAGCGGCCTGCATACCCTACATCAAACGAGGCGTCGAAAAAAAGGTCGTGGGCTGGATTAGCAGGCATGGAAGACAGATGGCTAGCATAACGACTCAGGAGGACTGCTCGCCGATTGGACAGCGGAGGTTCAGCAGTCTCAGCATAAAGGCTTTCCACAGGGCTAGTGTAAAAAGCTCCAGACACTAAACGTAATCCACAGTGGTGGATAGAGTCGAGACGCCGAAGAATAGACGGCCGAGCAGAGGAGTAGACTGTGCTTGCGTAATCCAATTTTGAGCGCACTAAGGCGCGATAGAGGCGGAGAAGGACCACTCTGTCCGCTCCCCAGGAGGTACCATTCAGGACACGGAGGGTGTTAAGCGATCGCAGACAGCGAGCCGAAAGATAGGAAACGTGGGAGGACCAGCATAGTTTTCTGTCAAACATAAGACCCAAGAATTTAGCGACGTCTGAAAACGGAAGGTTGACAGGACCTAGATGTAAGGAGGGCGGAAGAAACTCCTTACGTCGCCAAAAATTGACACAAACGGTCTTACTGGGTGAGAAACGGAAGCCAGTTTCGATGCTCCACGAGTGGAGGCGATCGAGACATCCTTGATGACGTCGTTCAAGAAGGCTGGTCCGTTGAGCGCTGTAGTAGATCGCAAAATCGTCCACAAAGACGGAGCCCGAGGCATCAGGAGGGAGACAATCCATAATTGGGTTTATGGCGATGGCAAACAGTACAACACTCAGCACGGAACCCTGGGGTACCCCGTTTTCTTGGGAGAAAGTACGGGAGAGAATAGTGTTCACCCGCACCCTAAAAGTGCGCTCTGCCATAAATTCGCGAAGAAAAAGGGGCAGCCGGCCTCGAAAGCCCCAAGAGAACAGTGTGCGGAGGATGCCTGTCCTCCAACAGGTATCGTATGCTCTCTCCAGATCAAAAAATATTGCTACCGTTTGGCGTTTCCGGAGAAAATTGTTCATGATGTAAGTGGAGAGAGCAACAAGGTGGTCAACTGCAGAACGATGCTTTCGGAATCCGCATTGGGCAGGTGGTAAAAGACTGCGGGATTCCAGCCACCAAGCTAAATGGTAATTCACCATACGCTCCAAAACCTTACAGACACTACTCGTGAGAGAAATGGGGCGATAGCTAGAGGGGAGATGTTTGTCCTTTCCAGGTTTCGGAACGGGAACGACAATAGCTTCCCGCCACCGTCTGGGAAAGGTACTGTCGGTCCAAATTCGATTATGAAGGCGAAGGAGGTAACGCAGACTATGGGTTGATAAATGCAGCAACATCTGGACATGGATTCCATCCGGTCCTGGGGCGGAGGAGCGAGAAGAAGAGAGGGCATGTTGGAGTTCCCGCATGGAGAAAACAGTATTGTAGCTTTCGTGATTTGGAGAGGAGAAAGCAAGATGTCGCACTTCTGCTGCACGTTTCTTCGGGAGAAACGCTGGCGGGTAATTTGAAGAGCTCGAAATCTCAGCAAAGTGCTGACCCAACGAGTTAGAAATTGCGACGGGGTCCACTAAGGTATCATGCGCGACAGTGAGCCCAGAGACCGGGGAGAAACTAGGCGCGCCTGAGAACCGTCGAAGCCGACTCCAAACTTCCGAGGAGGGAGTGAAGGTGTTAAATGAGCTAGTAAAGAATTTCCAGCTTGCCTTCTTGCTATCGCGGATGACGCGACGGCATCGCGCACGGAGCTGCTTATAGCTGATACAGTTGGCCAAAGTAGGATGGTGACGGAAATTGCGAAGAGCACGTCGCCGCTCACGTAGTGCGTCACGGCATGACTCGTTCCACCAAGGAACTGGGGGGCGCCGGGGCAATTCGGAGGTGCGTGGTATTGAACGTTCCGCAGCTGTAAGAATAACGTCGGTAATATGTGTGACCTCATCGTCGACGCTGGGAAAGCGACGGTCATCTAATGTCGCGAGAGACGAAAAAGTGTCCAATCGGCTTGGGCAAACTTCCAGCGTCGCGAGCGCATATATGGCAGTGGAGACTGCAGTCTAAGGACACATGGAAAGTGGTCACTCGAGTGTGTATCATCAAGGGCGAACCATTCGAAGCGCCGAGCTAGCGGAACAGTACCGACCGCAAGGTCCAAATGAGATAAATTTGTCGTGGAGGCAGACAAAAATGTGGGGACCCCAGTGTTGAGGCAAACTAGATCCGCTTGGTGGAAGACGTCTAGCAATAGAGAGCCACGTCGACAAGGATGTGGAGATCCCCAAAGCGGGTGGTGGGCATTGAAGTCCCCAACCAGCAAATAGGGGGGTGGAAGCTGACCAAGAAGATGAAGGAGATCAGCTCGTGCCATTGGTGTGGATGATGGAATGTATACAGTACAAAGAGAGAACGTGTATCCAGAAAGGGAAAGACGGACGGCGACAGCTTGGAAGGAACTGTTTAAGGGGATTGGGTGATAATGGAGAGTATCATGGAGAAGAATCATGAGTCCTCCATGGGCTGGAGTGCCTTCAACAGAGGGGAGGTCATATCGGACGGACTGAAAGTGAGGGAGAACAAAGCGGTCATGGGGACGCAGCTTTGTTTCCTGAAGACAGAAGATGACCGGCGAGTAGGAGCGTAAGAGGACCGACAATTCATCCCGATTGGCTCGAATGCCGCGGATATTCCAGTGGATAATGAACGTAGGGTGAACAGGAAATTGAGGAATGTGACCAAAGTTGCTGTCAACTGAAAGACTGCTCGGAGCTAGCAACCGACAGCATGGAATGGCATTCAGCCAAAGGCAGAAGATCCTGATCCATAGGTTGGTCAGGAGCAGTCCCTGCCACCAGCGATCGGCCGGTTGACCGGCCACCAGCAGTGCGCCTCGGCGACACAGAAGATGGCCGAGGGCGATTTCCGCCAGGTGGTGCTGTAGAGGGGCACGCCTTGGCGGAGAAGGAGATGAACTGGGTTTCTTTGTAGCCTTCTTTGAAGAATGTTGTTTAGATGAAGGAGGAACCGATGGTTGTGAAGTTGCGGTACGTAAAAACTCTTCACGAGTATGCTCTTTTTTCGAAGACTTGGCGTCCGACTTTTGGGCTCGAGATGTAGCAGAACCCGACGAAGGTGAGCCATAGAGTGGGCAGGCGAAAGTGGTGAGGTTGAACGAGCGATCTTTGCGCTGGCCGATCTGACGACCGTGGTACTAAAGGTGAGGTCGCAAGTCTGCGTGGCCGCCTCCTTTGTTGGCCGAGGAGAAGCAAGGACAGTGCTGTATTTTCCTGTCTGAGGCACGGTGGGCTTGCGACTGGCGAATAATTTTCGAGCAGCAAAGGTCGACACCTTTTCCTTCACCCTTATTTCCTGGATGAGCTTCTCGTCCTTAAAAACGGGGCAATCTCGAGAGGAAGCAGCGTGGTCACCCATACAGTTGATGCAGCGAGGGGATGGAGGTGGACAAGCACCCTCATGGGCATCATTGCCACACGTAACAAATTTGGCTGGATTGGAACAGGACTGGCTGGTGTGATTGAACCGCTGACATCGATAGCAACGCGTAGGGTTTGGGACGTAAGGGCGAACGGAAATTATCTCATAGCCTGCTTTGATTTTCGATGGGAGTTGAACTGTGTCAAATGTCAAGAAGACAGTGCGGGTTGGAATGATGTTCATGTCAACCCGTTTCATTACTCTATGAACTGCCGTTACGCCCTGGTCAGACAGATAGTGCTGAATTTCTTCGTCAGACAATCCATCGAGGGAGCGTGTATAAACGACTCCACGTGAGGAATTTAAGGTACGGTGCGGTTCCACCCGGACAGGGAAGGTGTGGAGCAGAGAAGTACGCAGCAATTTTTGTGCCTGGAGGGCACTGTGTGTTTCTAACAACAGGGTACCATTCCGTAATCTGGAACAAGACTTTACAGGACCGGCAATTGCGTCGACACCTTTCTGAATAATGGAAGGGTTGACCGTGGAGAAGTCGTGACCTTCATCAGTCCGAGAAACAACAAGGAACTGTGGCAACGATGGAAGAATCGTCTGTGGCTGAGATTCAGTATACTTACGTTTGTGAGCAGACATAGTGGAAGGTGAGGAAACCATTGCGGAAGAATCCCCCATGATTACCGGGGTCTCCGATGGCGCGCTCCTCCCTTGTGGGGGCCCTCTCTGAGGGCACTCCCGCCTTAGGTGATTGTTCACACCTTAGGTCACACCTCCCGACAAACGGACGGAGGGACCAATCGGCATTTTCGGAAGGTATCAGCTCGGGTAATCACCCCTCCCTGGGCCTGGCCGTTACCAGGGGGTACGTACGTGTCCTACCTGTCTACCCGGGGCGGGGAATTACGCGTTACCCCGTCACCGGCTACGCACGAAAGGCGTGGGTCGGCCTTCAGACACGCACAGGGAGGAAGAAAGAGAAAGGGAAAGGAAGGAAGAGAGGTCTCAAACGCCGCAGCGGAGAAAAGGGAAAGAGAAGAGGTAAGGAAAAGAGAAGGACAAAGGAAGGAAGAAGACATAAAAGCAAGAAAGGCGAAGAATGCAGTACATTTACGAGCGTCCGTCTCCGGACGTAGGCACAAACCATACTCACAGATGGGGAGAAAGGGAAGGAAAGAGCCAGAGGTGAGGGGAGGAGGGGCGAAGATAGGGATGGGGAAGGATGCGGAATGGGAAGGTATGCAGCCCGGAAAGGAAGGAAGGCCACATTAGCTCGGGGTCCCGTGCTCGCTACGCACGTATCCACAAAAGAGTTGTGGACCCCCTGGGGGGGTGAGAGAGTGAGAAGAAAGAGTGTGCTATTATGCATTCGAAAGTCCCAAAACCTGACGACGTAATGCCGAGCGAAGATTAATTTCCGGAATGCCAATAGCAAGATGTCGCCCATTAGTAGTCAATTTTGCCAGTCGATTGTTAAGTTAGTGGCCTGTGATCCAAATGCGGCCTGTGATCCAAATGAAAACCATGGAGCAGATGAATGCTGTCTGCATACCGGAGTACGCCAGTCGGTCGGCTGCGACAGTTCGTAGTGCCTCGACTGTATTCAGGTGCTTATTATCAAGACGTAGTGCTGCTGCGGTCTTCGTCCTCGAGGATATATTCGGTTGTCGTTCCACCTTCGGTGAAAGGGAACTGATTGGGTTGTTGGTTGGTTCTTCGGCGGTCCCTACGTCGTGCTGCCACCCGATTATTTAGTTTTACCCTTGGCTGCCTGTCTCACCTGAACTGTGGTTACAGTCACCTCCCCAGGACGACCCTTGCAACACTTCTGAGCACCACTGATCTGCTGTTTGTGATTTTCTTATGTCGCAAGTACTGTGCCAGGCCTTCAGCCGCGTTTATTTTAAAATCTGCTGCTTTCAGCCGTAATGTGTAAATTCCTGTCTGTAAGGTTTCTCTTTATCTTGAATTCTTCAGCCGTACTATGTCAATTTTCATCTTAAGGTTTGTCTTTATTTTGAATAATTTCTTGGGGCTTCATGTGTCAAACTATTTAAATTTTTCTTAAGATGGTTTTCTGCTGTACTTTGCAAATGCTTGTCTTTAGATGTTCCCTTTATGTTTAAAAATTATTGGGCTTTCAGCGGAGGAATTAATTTAAAATTTCCGTAATATGGCCTTTAGCCAAAGTTTGTGAATGCTTGCCTTTTAAGAATTTCCTTTGCTGATCTGAAATATTATTTGGGCCTTTAGCCACGAAGATATTTTGATTTTACTCAAGGAAGGCCTTCAGCCGTTTCTATAAATCCTTGTTTCAAAAGTAAGTATTTAAACTTCTTGACAAGTTAATTCGGACTTGAGCCGAGAACTGATCCTTGTTGTTTTAAAGAGAAAACCTTGCACTGGTTTTCGCGGAATGAAGTAGTGTGTTCTTGTGTAACTAACAGTAACTGATATTGGCCCCTTTCCACAACCTGTCCTGCGGAACCAGATTCCAACTGGTAGCAGAGCGAGGTTACGAGCCACGGACTTCTGGGTTATAGACCCAGCGCGCTTCCAGGGTGGACTGTTTGAAGTCTCTGCATTTCTTCCGTTTGGTTCTATTTAGCGTCTAGTTGGCAGAACACCTAATTGCATATCTTCTATCGGGAACTACTCGTGCCGCTAGTGAACTATGGAAGCTTTTAACGAGGGAGTCTTCATCGGACGTGCGCAGGTTGAAACTGCTGAGAAGGGCTGTGCTGTCTGCGGTGTGGAGGATAGCTGTAGCATATCGCTTCCAGCAACAACACTGCCCAGGTCCTTGGAGTTGAAAATCAGAATTCGGAGGAAGCGTGAAATTTATGGGCAATTGTCGGTGGACTCTCGTTCGTAAGTATAAGGGAAGGGTTTCAAAAGACGGTTGTAGGGCTGAACTACAGGCAATTAGGCAAGAAGATCTTATGAACATTAGAAAACAAGTCTGTGAAGAGCTGCACTCAGCATTGGAAGTAGGGAGGCAACCGCTCGCAGCGCGAATGGTGAGAACCAGGCCCAACAATCCTGAACTGCAAAATTGGAGGCTGTGTGTGACAAAGTGGAGAGTCTAAAAATGGATGAAGTTTTAAGACGACGTAGCTTTGGCAAACGAAGAACGTATCGAAAACTTAAGGAAGTGTTCAGAAGAAAAGGCTGTAATTCCATAAGTGTTTTTGCTTTTAAACTGCTCTCACATTCAACAGAGTCTCTCGTAATTTAGTGATTGGCGTTTTTACTTCTGATCGCTTCTGGGCTCCTTCAATTTATCACTTGCAGGACTTCGGTCGGTTCCTTCCGTGTGCAGGGGTGTCGGGTGGTCTATGTGCCGGTGATACCTCTGCATGGTTGGGTCCGAGCCAGTGACTTCGGGACGTCGTCCGTCCGAAGGGAGTCGGGGACGGAGCGCCAGTGAGGTGCGGACAGCCAGTACTCGCCGACCTCTGACGACACTTATGTACTGTCCACAACTGAAGGACCGTCGGTTGGTCGTTCGCTCGTTCGTCTCATCGGACGACGTGTATTTGTTAGCCGACCGCTTATGGAAACACTGTATGCCTTGTCATTTCTCCTTTTTGTTCCACGGCGATTGGTTTTAGGATTGTCGGAGGCTTGGTGCAAATGTTCACGGGGAACTGAGTGTAGCTTCTGTGATTTCCGCTGAGCAGATGAATGCTGTCTGCGTACTGGAGTAGCCAGTCGGTCGGTTGCGAGAGAGTGGGCCTTGACTGTTTAGATGCCGATTATGAAGACAGAGTGCTGCTGCGATCTTCGTCCTCCCGCATCTTTTCGGTTATCGTGCCGTTGGGTGGGTGGAAGGGAACTGGTTAGGTTGTTGGTTGGTTCTTCAGCCGTACCTAGGTCGTGCTGCCACCCGATTATTTAGTATTACGTTTGGCTGCCTGTCTCACCTGAACTGTGGTTACAGTCACCTCCCCAGGACAACCCTGCAACACTTCTGAGCACCCTGTTCTGCTGTTTGTGATTTTTATCGAATGTATTTTAAGGTACTTCACATATCAGCAACAAATTGAGGACACTTCCTGGATGTAACTGAAAAATATGAATGGCAGGCATTTTTTCGACATTTTTAGAAAACCTACAACTTCTGATGCTGCATTTCAATATATACACAACCTCTTTCTTTTACAGCATGGTTAGCCGAATGAGTGAAATCCCATTAGCAAAAGCTGAAATCGAAAAAGAATACAGCATACTAAAAAATATGGCGGTAAAAATGGATACAAACCTGAGATTATTGACAAGATACTTAGTAAAGGTCTCAAAAAGACGTCCAATTTACTGCACGAAATTACTCTCTCCCTGAATGAAAGCAGTAAAAAGATACAGTCTAGCATGGAATTCTTAGGTCTCTCTTAGAGAGTCGCGCAAACGTTCCGTAAAAATACAGAATTAGGCATTACCAGTAGAAACATTAGCAAACACTCTCACTCATTCTACAGAAAAACACGACCCCCTTCTGAAATCTTGGGCCTACAAAATTAGTTATTGTGGCTGTGACGGAATGGATGTTGGTCAAACTGGTAGAACATTTAAAGAAAATTTCAGTGAACATACAGCTTTGCATACTATGAAGCACTCCACCTTTAAAGAACATTTGCGAAGAACGGAATATAAGGTCACAAATAGTCATGACAATGTAGAAATACTACATATTGTCGAAAAAGGAGGTGCGATGGATGTACTTTAAGAGTTGGAAATTTACATCCATGCAGAACGACAGTATAAAAATATGTTTAATGAACAAATAGAATCTAAAAATACTTTTTTCGAAAATTTTTCACTACCTACTACTCCGGTATCAGGAACAATAGTAGTCCCCTGGAGACCAATTTGTGATGTGTCGTCCTCACTGGAGTTCCACTAGAAACGACTGCACTATTATCGATTCTTACCAGCAACGCTTCCTATAACCCTTGACTCTGTGGTTTTATCTTTGACCACACATCGATGTTTGAAAACCACCCCAGCCTGTGTCGCCTGGCCACCAAGAGCTGTTGCATAGCGGCATGTCGAGCATAAAACGCTGTGTGTTGATGTCTTCTAGTAACTACCATTAGCCCCACTGTTTTGTATTTTAGATTTGATTCGCGGATCCAGTTATATGGCTTCTTCTACGTATAGCGATTTCACGAACATGTGTCGTGAGTGATATATTTTACTCAAAGACCCAAATTACGATCCTTATTGATTATGGATCATAATATTGTAGTAATTTATTAGTGAAGGTGCTTGTAAGGTTATAGATAGCGCGAGAGATTCTGGTGTACAAATATCTCACCCGATACAAAAAATTTTAGGCAGTGATTCTTTATACAGCTTTTTTTATAATTTTCACTGTGTCCAATTAATTCCGACACCTCTTTGGCATATTTGGCGGCAGGGTCACGCAATAATTTCATTTCGTATGTGAACCTCTTCCTACTTGGATCTGTGTAGATGTGTGTATTAAGTTTCTAATATCACGGCAACTCCTGATGTGGATCTAAGTGACAGGATGGACAATATTTAGTTGTTTAGACTAAGGTTGTAGATAGACGTCGACACCTAAGTTAGGGAGTCGTTATCTGAAGTTCAGATATTTTATATTTTTAGTTTCGACTCGTATATGTTGAGTGTGCGCTTGGTTCGCGTCAGATTTGTATTATTTGAACTTAATCTAACCACTGTGTTCCCATAGAATTTCTTGGCCTCTGATACATTTGAGGCCAGTCAGTCTTTACACCTAATGGTAGCTACCAGATGGCCGGACCTGATCCTGGACTGATACCGAGCAGCAACAGAAGAAAATCAAGTGACAAGCAAGACAAGCCGAGGAGAGAAGGAAACGGATACACTATTCTTCACAGAAGCAGGAACAGCAGACTGTTTAACCTGCATCGAACGTGCATGGAATGGACGTATGTAAGGCATTCATGATGGACCACTTCAAGATGACATCGTGTGTGTTTGCCGAAATACCATGGAGGAAATACGAAATGATCCGGTCGGACACGCGAGAATTCTGTAAATTAGATGTTCTGATTGGGGAAGGGCAACGATAAAACTAGTAATAAAATTCCGTTAGCTACTAACCGACGTGTTACATACTACTCTGAACCACTTGTTCATTTTCGAAACAGCATTTCAGAGATTATTTCTTAAACTGGGAAATACTAGAGGTTATTAATCATTTACATTTTACTTGTTTAGCATCCGACCCGAGTGGACCGCTGCTCTCTGCTTGTGGCGCAGCTGCAGGAGGATAGCTCTAGAGTGGTCGACAATAAGTGAAGGCGAGATTGCCGATCGTGAACATCTGACACTCGAGGGCTCAGCGGATTCGACTCCACGACTCGAACTTCCACAACTCTTGTTAGCTTTACCGGCGGTACTCGTCCGTCCTTCGTTAGGGGCTTCGAAGGTAATACCAGTGACCCAATATATCTGTCACTCCCACGTGCTGCAGGCCTTCATTCTTCCTCCAGCGCTTCCTTGGATCACCGCCCATTGCACTCTTCACGAACAGGTCGTAAGGCACATTTTAAATCTCTTTCTTTTTAGAAGATAAAAATATGGCGAATCACTCTGAAGCTAAAATTCTTTGCTGAAGGGAGACGTCGGATGCCTCAGCCTAACCCAACCAACTACCTGCAGTATGGCTGCAGGCAAGCAGTGGAGATGCCAGCGTTTACTCTAGACATGCCACGGCTGCTCAGGTACTCCAAGAGCCGGAGCTGACAGGACACGCACGAAACAGGAGTTGGACTGTGGCAGCAAGTCGGACCACACCACCGATACCGCACAGACCAGTCATGGACAACTAAGCCCACAAACTCACGATGCAACTACTGGTGCTGTTGCCAACTACAACATGAAGTGGCAACACAAACACATGGAACACAAAAAACCCTGCGACCGCATCACACCAACAAGCAGCTATGCAGAAACCGATCGTGTCAGCAGGCTTCCTACCGCTCATTGAAAGCAATTAGAGAGATCGTCTCCTGAACAAGGAGTTTAGCGAAACGCATAACCCCACAACGTATTACTGAATTCTTACCGGGGACCACACCGTACTCTACTGCCGAACAAAACAGGCTACAAGAATCTACTGAACTTTCTGGAAGACAAGGATGTAGAGCATTTCACATACATAACTGTATTCCAAAAATCCATACGTGATGAAGGGGGTAGATGCTCGAACACCGATAGACAGTATCCACAGTATCCAATGAACTCATTGCCGTAGTCTTAGAAAGCGTTTGCGTAAATCGAATTAGTTCGTTCGGCACGATTAGACATTCACACTACATGGTGAGCTGCTCGACACGTCCAAATCAAGCGACGTGCTGAACATTATTTCTTTATGTGGTCGTGAATGTAGACACCAACAAGCCACCCATCACCGAACAATGTCCTAACTGCCAGCGTTTTGTGCATGCGGGTATTTAATGCGATCTTTCTTCCCACTCCCAGAAATGCACTAGTGGTCACAGAAGTGCACACCCCCCCCCCCCCCCATAACAGCACCACGCAAGTGCATCAACTTTGCTGCTTTGGAATATCTTTTGCTGGAGTGGTTGTTGGCATCTCCAGCAATGCAGGGCAGGTGGAGGAACCTCAGAGCTGTGCACACATACAGCAAACCCCCAGCAACAGACACACAGCCAACGAGAACAACACATCCGCTTGAGTTACATGCAGGACAGAAATAATGACACTACCCGCCCCCCTCCCTCTCCAAAAAGAACCATTGATTGCAGCCCACCACAAGCAACAGAAAACGCACCCACACAGCATGTCAACCAGAGGAGAGGTGAAGGAGGAGAAAACTAGCACAGCGCGAACAACTACATAACAAGGACAGAGACAGGACACCAATAAGCAGGTACATAACTGACACCTATCCAATGACCCACAGTACACAGCCAACACCGACTCACCACAGAACACAGGCGCCACCAAAACTACTCCAAAAACAGCTGACTCACAAACCAGACCAAACTCAACACCATCACAAGCACCACTGGCTGCGATTACCACCGATAATCGACCGGCGAACACTTCCTACATTATTCTGAAGAATAATGGAAACATTCCCCATACTCAAGGCCACCAAAATAGTCATGAAGATTATGGGCTCTGTCTCAACTCTTCACGCAGTTCTTGATGGGCTCGCTCAACTGGACCAACATACAAATAATCTAGTGCGAATGTGGAAGGCGGTACATCGGACAAGCACAACGCTGTATATCACAGCAATGTATGGAGCGCATCATAAACGTGCGCTTGGGACATATAACCAAGTCCGTGGTAGCAGAGCATAGCGTTAACGAGTGGCACACCAACTTTGAAATAACGAATAAGATATGCTGTGTCAACGGATTCTGAGACTGTCTTCAAGGAGGTAGTGGAAATACGTTTCCACAACAATCTGGTCAATTGAGATAGCGGATTTTAACTTAGCGCAGCGTGGGATTCCGCAATTAACGTTCCGTTCTGAAGGTGGCGGCGTCTGCGGACAGAATGGACAGCAACCAGCACTCTACGCCCGCATTGGAGCCGCACCGTGATCCCCACCACCGGCAGCGCCGCTCGTCCCTTTTCCCGAGGAGCGTTATTGGCCCGCCCGCAGAAGAGGACAGCGGCCAAGTAACTATATAGATACTTGCAGCACAGTACCAGTCACTCGCTGAGTAGCAGTCGAGGGTTGAGCATCGCTACTCTCACTCGCGCACTGTCAGCCATAGGCCCCGCTTGCACGGGAGTAAAAACGTAAGTGTTCTCCGGCTCTGTTTTTATTAAAACATAGACGGGCACTTGCGCCTAGGTCTTAGCACGGACGACACTGGGAAAAACATTTGCATGGCGTCGCCTGGCATAGTTGTGTCTTCTCGTCGTTGTGGTATGCCGAGCTTGGGTGGCGCCTTGGGGTCGCGGCGGTCTCTTTCCGCCGACTAAACGAGTCGCGCTTTCTTGTTGCCGCGGGCCGCGCGGCCGGCCGTCTCCAGCACCTCAGCTGCGCAGAGTCAGTCTCTGCCCGCCCAAGAACAGGGAAAAAGTAGGCCAGGACCTGGAAGCGGGCCGCGGAACCACAGAAATGTTTCCCGCCGCCCCCGTTCAGAATTCCGCGTCTGCCATCGTCATAGTAGGGTCAGCAATGCCACCGGAAAACCCAACGGTGACAACAAAAGTGGCAACTGACAATAACCTGGCAGCAAGCCCCCTTTCCGCTACCGACATGGCATAACTACACAAAACGCAGACAGACAAATACATCGTCAGGATTTGCGATCCCGCCCCTCCCTCCCCTCTCCTCAGCCCTCTCCTGCTTGCCCACGGCTGTAACCGCCTTGCCGACCACATCCGCCGCCTGAAGGGCAAGCAGGAGTCCAGTCAACCGACTAAAATCCTTCCCAAACCCGCAACTGCCACCAAACCCCCTACCCGATCCCAGTTCCTTAAATCCCCCCATTCAGGTCCACCACATCAAAGCAACGGCGTGTAAGGAAACACAGAAAGGAGAAGCTCTCCAAGGGGAAAAAGCACTTCACCACCCCCACCCCAACCACTTCCACACCCTCTGAGGAGCCAGCGCCCCCAACAGCACCTGTCGTCGCACTGGGAGGGGACCAGGAAACACCGGCACTGGAAGGGAACCGCGAAACCGGGCAGGATTCGGATGGTTTTGTGCTGGCGAGAAAAACGTTTCGCCAGCCGAAAATTCCGCCAGCCCGGGGAGTGGAACCCACCCCGAACAAATTTCAGGCGGTTGCTGATGAGCTTGAGACAACAGAAAACACAACACAAACACAGAACCAAGTCGCCCACCACCTCCCCCCTATTGTCGCAGAGTTTTCAGAAAGCTATGAAGAGCTCTTCGAACTGTTGAAAGCAGAAACCGGGGAGGCAGTTTTCAGGCAAAACCTGCTGGTGGAGACAAGATTAAAATCACATTACACACACTTGAAAACTACTCCACAGTCAGAACACTTTTTAAAAACAAAAACATACCCCACTACACGTTCCCCACAACTAAAACAAGGAACAGAAACACAGTGATGAGAGACCTCCCAAGACGAGTGTCCCCCCAGGCGATCAAAACAGATTTGACTGCCCAGGGGTACGACGTCAAGGCGGTCCATCAGATGGGCAACATGAACAGCAAGTAGCCACTATACCAGGCCACACTCCCGGACATCCCCCAGAACAAAAGGGAGATAAAAATGGTTTTGGCTCTGCCTGTCACCACCGAACCGCTGCGCCATAAGAACAAAACGGTGCAGTGCTTCAGGTGTCAGGGCCTGAATCACATCGCCGCCTACTGCACCATGCCAGTAAGGTGCAGGAAGTGCGCCGAGGCCCACGACACAAGAACATGTACACTAATACACACGGACCCATAAATAAGGTGCACACTGTGTGGCAAAAACCACACAGCGGGTTACCAAGCTTGTGAGGTCCACAAACGACACACACAACATGCAAAGGGCGCAAAGGCCGCCCCCCACACACAGAAACAAAACACCATAAACCCACCCAGACACACAAGAAAACAAAACATGTCAACACATACGGACAAAGCCTGGGTAAAACCAAGGCCGGACACACCGAGGGCGACTTATGCGGAAGTGGTTTCTCCTCCGAGGAAGCATGAAAGCGTGGCCCAATCATCACAACACCAGTCACTATCACGAGAACAACACCGGGAAAAGCACCGGGAAAACACGGCAACAACGACCAGGTCCACCATGACGGAGGAAGCACTAGGGAACCCAACACACACTCCCCCCCCCCCCCCATGGATCAGGTGATAGGCGTAATGGTGCAGACCATGATCCTCGTCATGGAAATGTTGAAGGAATTCAGGGAAGCCCAGAAGCAGAACACACAGATCCTCGTCGCCCTTCAGGCAACAGTCCAGCAGTCACTCTCCTCTGCAACTTCCTCAGCAGTATCAAAACCCCATCATGAATAGACGACCGAATATTCAATGCCTGACAATGTGCGTCTTTAACGCAGAGGGCATTGTTAATCAAGAGGTCGAGTTCAGAGAACTCATGAAGGAGTTCATCGACATATGCATGATGGGGGAAACCCACCTAAAACGGGGAATAAAAGCGACAGTCCCCAACTACGTTAGCTACCGTAAAGACAGGCCAACCCAAGGCGGAGGAGTGGCCAAATACATAAAGAGAGGGATCCCCACCACCAGGAATTCATACCAGCTACCAACAAAATCGAAGCAGTGGCGGTGGAAGTAACCACTGCCACTGGACCCCTAACAATTGTTGCAGTCTACCGACCCCCAAACGACCAGATAGATGAGGGAGATATAGCTGCTCTAGGGCAAATTGAAGGTAAACTCTTAATAGGGGGAGACTTCAATGCCAAACATCCTGATTCGAATTCTAGAGTAACCTCCAGAGCAGGCGCCAAAATGCAACAACTAGCGCGCACCCACCACTTCGAAACATGGGGTCCAGTCGAGCCCACACATTTTCCAAAAAATGGAGGCAGGCCCGACGTGTTAGACATAGCTCTCACTAGAAGGATCGCAGGGTTTGTGGCCGCAAGGACAATCAACAGAATGTCCTCCGACCACAACCCAGTGATTCTGGGGGTCGATGTGGGAGAATGGGTAGCACTCCCACGGTACCAGACGTTGTACAAACTTACAGACTGGGAGCGATACCAAGAAACTGTCGCCTCTGATATCGCTCGCGCTCCGCCACCTACTGTCGAAACAGTTGAACAAGCGCTACAAGACGTAACAGGCACCATCTTGCAGGCAGCGGAAGAAGCCACCCCTCCACAAAGGGATGGCCCACCGCCGCAAATACAGCTCCCGGAACACTTGCTAGCTCAAATTCTACATAAAAACAGTGGCAAAAGAGCGGAAGATCACCAGAAATCAGGCCACCAGGAGGCTGCTCAATCGTCTACAGAGAGAACTGAAGGTAGCACTCAATGAGCACAGAAACCAGCAATGGCAAAACCGCCTCACAGCTCTCAAAGTAGACGATCATACACTATGGCAAGCGACCAAACAGTTTACAGGAAGACGCGCTAGGATGCCGCCGCTGCACGGCGAGCAGGGATTGGTCTACAGCCATGCTGGAAAGGCCAACGCCCTCGCCGACTCCTTCGAGAAGCAGTTCCAAGCGGCAGAACCCCAGGATGACGAGCATGAAAGTGTGGTCCGTCGTCAGCTGGTTGTCTTCCTCAATGCCGAGGAAGACCCAGAGGACGAACCCATACATTTTGCCCCCGAGGACGTGGCAAAAGTAATCAGGTCCCTCCCTACAAAAAAGGCACCAGGGCACGATAGTGTCACTAATCAGTCAAAAAAACTCCCACCCACAGCAATCACACACCTCGCGAACGTCCTCAACGAGATTACTCGATCCCGTGTTTTCCCAGCTTGCTGGAAACATGCGGAAGTGGCCGCGATACACAAACCAGGGAAAGACCCTCTATTCCCGCAGCCGATTAGCCTCTTGCCAACTCTCAGCAAGATCTATGAGAGCCTCCTGCTAAGACCCATACGAGAACATATTACCAGAGAGCAAATTCTGCCAGATTTTCAATTTGGGTTCCGACAGCACCACTCTGCCCCACAACAGGTCATGAGAATGGTTGAAGCAGCCACAGAGGGCTTCAACCACAGAGGCTACTGCGGGATAGTGCTACTAGATGTAGCCAAAGCCTTCGATTCGGTATGGCATACAGGGCTACTCAACTAGTTGTACACACAAGGGTTTCCCGGAAGCATAGTTCAGCTGATCAAGAGCTATCTCACGAATAGGACTTTCTCCGTCAAAGTAGAAACTGCCACCTCCACCAGAAGGCGTATTCGTGCTGGGGTGCCACAGGGATCGGTCCTGGGGCCCGTATTGTACAGTTTGTACACTGCGGACACTCCAACGGCCCCCCTGGTGCACACTGCACAGTACGCTGACGATACAGCCTTCTACACGAGAAACGCGAATAAGGACCTGGTCATCCGTAGGCTACAAAAGGTTTTAGATGACACAAAAACTTGAGCCCGTCGCTGGCGCATCACCAACTCTGAGAAGACGCAGGCAATGCTGATTACCCGCAGGCTCGGAAGGCGCGAACCTCCTCAACGCCCCCCCCCCCCCTCCACCTTTACCTAAACGGAAACCAACTCCCCAGCACCTGGACAAACTCCAGAGGCTGCAGAACCGCGCCCTCAGAAGGGCACTGCGTCTACCCCTTGTATTTCCCACAGACGACCTGCACGCCGCAGCCGAAATCCCACTCCTGAGAGAGCGTTTCCTGGATCTGGCAAGGGCTTCTATGAGGGTTCTTCCAGATCCGGAAACGCACTCATCCACTCCCTAGGTCGGTATGACATGTCCCGCGATAAGCACAAGCGCCCTATGACGATCTTCGACGACTAAGTCGAAGAGAAAATCCCAACACACAATCCCTAATCCTGTTCCTTCCCCCGTAACACCAATCTTCTCGCCTACCCCAGGCAAGTACCAGACACACAACAATCATCACATTATCACAGACACCTTATAAACTATAGAAAAATCACACACGTCCACAGGGGAGTAAAAGCCGAAAGGCTACACACTCCCCCTCACACTTCACCAAAGAGGGTAAAGTAAAAGATGAGAGCAGCAGCAGCAGTATCAGTCACTCGCTGAGTGGCAATCAACAGTTGAGCATCGCTCCTCTAACTAGCGCTCCGTCAGCCATAGGCCCTCACTTGTACAGGTGACACACCAGGAGTATCATCGGCTTTTCTTTTATAAAAAAGCATCGGCGGGAACTCAGTTGAGGTCTGCAGTAAGGAATTACGGCGGGCAGGATATTGTTTGCGACGCCCCACACAAATCCACTTCCTCGAAACAGCGGCGTGCAAGGAAAGACCGGAAGGATAGGCAATCGAAGTCCAAGAGTAAGAAAACGTCCACCACCCCTACGCCAACCACTCCCACACCTTCTGAGGAGCCTGCGCCCCCGACAGCACCTGTTGTAGCCCTGGGAGGGGGAAACCATCGCCCTGGACGGGAACTGCGTAACCGGGCAGGACTCAGGGTTTCGTGCTGGCGAGGAAAACCTTTCGCCAGCGAAGACTTACAGCAGCCAGGGGAGCACCCACCCCAAACAGATTTCAGGCGGTGGCTGATGAGACAAAACAAAGCAACACAACAGAATCACAATCACAAACAAGTCACCCACCACCTTCCCCCCCCCCCCCCACCACACACAAAAAACATACCTCACTACACATTCCCCACAACAAAGACACGAAACAGAAACATAGTTGTTAGAGACCTTTTAATACGACTGTCCCCCCAGGCAATCAAAACAGACTTGACTGCCCAGGGGTAAGTCGTCAAGGTGTCCGTCGCTGGCGTATCACCATCAACTCTGAAAAGACGCAGGCTATGCTGATTACTTGCAGGCTCGGAAGGCGCAAAACTCAACACTCCCCTCTATCTACACCGAAATGGAACTCAACTCCCCTGGCGCAGAACCGCCAAGTACCTTGGTGTAACCTTGGACTCTCGTCTTATGTGGAAACCCCACATAGACGAGGTCCACAGGAAGGTCTCCGTCAGAATATCCATCCTATACCCTATCCCGAACTCAACCAGCTCCATTCCCTGCCCAGTAGCAGTAAATTTATACCACGCCCTGATACGGCCAGTAATGGAATATTTTTTTTTTGTGGTTTTAGGGCGCACAACTTAAATGGTCATTAGCGCCCTGACTACTCTAAAAATGCACCGCGAGGCACAAGTTGACAACAACTAAAAGGGAAAACACAATAAAAGACAGACGGACAGGCAGAGGATTAAAAAACATCAAATGTCCTTAGCGAGGTTTGTCAAATTGATAAAACAAAGAACACGAGCAGCTGCTCGTGGGTCATCCGCTAAAATGGCATCGAAAGTATTAGGCAGGTTAAGATCGAGGCGCAGTGTGGTAAGATCTGGACAGGACATTAAAATGTGCCTAACCGTCAGCAAGTGCCCACATGGGCAGAACGGCGCCGGCGCAGCCGTCAGCAGATGGCGATGGCTGAACCGGCAGTGTCCAATTCTTAACCTTGCTAAAACGACCTCCTCCCGCCGAGAAGGGCGTGAGGAGGACGTCCAAGCCACGGGAAGAGGTTTTAAGGCCCGAAGCTTGTTGTCGGTAAGTGCAGCCCAATCGGCATGCCACAGCGACACGACGCGCCGACAAATGACCCTGCTAAAATCGGACGAAGGGACACAACAAGAAGCTGTCCGAGGCTGGAGGACCGCAGCCTTGGCCGCGGCATCTGCAGCTTCGTTCCCAGGGATACCGAAATGGCCAGGAACCCACATAAAGCTAACCGGCGTACCGACGTCCACCAGCTGCTGGAGAGAGCGTTGGATCCGGTGTACGAAAGGGTGAACCGGGTACGGATCACTGAGGCTCTGGATGGCGCTCAGGGAATCTGAGCATATGACATAAGCAGAATGTCGGTGGCGGCAGATGTAAAGAACAGCCTGGTAGAGGGCAAAGAGCTCAGCTGTGAAGACCGAACAATGGCCATGGAGCCGGTATTTGAAACTTTGTGCCCCGACAATAAAGGAACACCCGACCCCGTCATTGGTCTTAGAGCCATCTGTATAAATGAAAGTCATGTTGATGAACTTCGAACGAAGTTCCAAAAAACGGGAGTGGTAGACCGAACCGGGGGTGACCTCTTTTGGGAGCGAGCTGAGGTCGAGGTGAACGCGGACCTGAGCCTGGAGCCAAGGTGGCGTGCGGCTCTCGCCCACTCGAAAGGTTGCAGGGAGTGAAAAATTAAGGTGTTGAAGGAGGCGACGAAAGCGAACTCCAGGGGGTAGCAAGGCAGAGACATACAACCCGTATTGAAGGTCAAGAGAGTCGTCAAAAAAGGAACGATAAGACGGATGGTCGGGCATTGACAGTAGCCGACAGGCATACCGACAAAGCAGTATATCGCGCCGGTAGGTGAGTGGCAATTCGCCAGCGTCAGCATGAAGAATCTCTACGGGACTGGTATAAAATGCTCCGATCGCAAGTCGTAAACCCCGATGTTGTATGGAGTTGAGGCGGCGTAAGATGGATGGCCGTGCAGAGGAGTATACGAAGCTCCCATAATCCAGCTTGGAGCGGACGATCGACCGATATAGACGAAGTAGGACGGTTCGATCCGCTCCCCACGACATACCACTGAGAACACGGAGGACATTTAAAGAACGGGTACAACGGGCGGCCAAATATGACACATGTGGAGACCAGCTAAGTTTCCTGTCAAAGGTAAGGCCTAAAAATTTGGTTGTCTCCACGATTGGGAGAGCAACGGGACCGAGTCGTAAGGACGGTGGGAGAAACTCTTTGTAGCGCCAGAAGTTAATACAGACCGTCTTCTCGGCAGAAAAACGGAAGCCATTGGCGACACTCCAGGAGTAAAGACGGTCAAGAGAACGCTGAAGACAGCGCTCCAGGACACGTGTACACTGCGCGCTGCAATAGATGGTAAAATCGTCCACGAAAAGGGAGCCTGATATATCAGCTGGGAGGCAATCCATTATTGGATTGATCGCGATGGCGAAGAGAGCGACGCACAAAACTGAGCCCTGTGGCACCCCATTCTCCTGGCGAAAGGTGTCGGACAGGACAGAACCCACACGTACCCTGAACTGTCGATCCAATAAAAAGGAACAAATAAAAAGAGGGAGGCGACCGCGAAAGCCCCATGTTTGCATGGTGCGGAGAATGCCCGCCTTCCAACAGGTGTCTTAAGCCTTCTCCAAATCAAAGAACACAGCCGCGGTCGGGCGCTTCCGCAAGAAGTTATTCATAATGAAGGTCGACAAGGTAACCAGATGGTCAACAGCAGAGCGGCGCCTTCGAAATCCACATTGTACATTGGTAAGTAGGCGTCGAGACTCGAGCAGCCAAACCAATCGAGAGTTAACCATTCGCTCCATCACTTTACAGACACAGCTGGTAAGCGAGATAGGTCGATAACTGGAAGGCAAGTGCTTGTCCTTCCCCGGCTTAGGAATCGGGACAACAATAGACTCGCGCCAGCATGCGGGAACATGTCCCTCAATCCAGATGCGATTGTATGTACGAAGAAGAAAACCTTTACCCGCAGGAGAAAGGTTCTTCAACATCTGAATATGAATAGGATCAGGCCCTGGAGCGAAGGACCGTGATCGGCCAAGTGCGGTTTCGAGTTCCCGCATGGTGAATGGTGCATTATAACTTTCACAATTCGAGGACGGAAGTCAGGTGGCCTAGCCTCCTCTGCCTGTTTGCGGGGGAGGAAGGCAGGGTGGTAATGAGCGGAGCTCGAAACCTCGGCGAAAAAGCGGCCGAAGGCATTGGAGACAGCCTCAGGGGCCACAAGGACTTCATTCGCGACCTTCAAGCCAGAAACTGGGGAGTGGACCTTAGTGCCAGATAGCCGGCGCAGGCTACCCCAGACAACAGAAGGAGTAAAACTGTTGAAGGTGCTTGTGAAAGCAGCCCAGCTGGCTTTCTTGCTTTCTTTAATAATACGACGACACTGAGCACGTAATCGTTTATAATTAAGGGGATACGGAATCACCTATCCCCGCAATGTTAATATATGCCTACTATAGGGAACATTTTCTCACAAACTACTGGAGACAGAGAGGTAAAAATTTTACTGTATGTGCATTCATATGTTACAACAATACTGAAACAACAGTTTATTGTCAAAGTATTTTCTTACAGAGATATTGTACATTTATTTTTAAGTAAATTTTTTCCATCGCTTTTTACTAGACTATCACCCCTAAGTCTTTTGTAAATCAAGTAATTAAAAAATCGTTGTTTCAGTATGTAATAGGGACCTATGTCACTACGTCATAAAAATTTCAGACTTCTAGGTTGACCAGTACCTGAGATAATGTTCCTAGATGAAGTAAAAAGTAAACTTACGGGAAACGGAGAAAGAAGATTAAAACATTCCTGATCCGTAGCTAATACCCCCTTCACAGTCTTCATAATCATCTTCAAGTCTTCTTTTGGCACCCCTCTGCACCTGTCTTGCTTTTTTCACTAATGTCTTGATTATATTATCAGCATGCCTTAGTCTGTGCTGATCTAAAAAGAACATAGCACGTACCGTACGGGAACCAACACACATACCCAACTTTTGAAGGACCTGGCATTTAGTTATATTTCCAAGATTGAAGGTTGCCACAGCATCATACACACCAAAATGTAGTGTATTAATTCCGACAAACACTGTTTTTGGGAGACGATGCCATATCACACTATTCAAGCACTCGTTGGGGTTCTGCGTTTTTCCGTGAAGACATTTCATCAGAAGACTTCTGTCAGCCAGATCTCTGAAAATGGGCTTTATTTCTGCCATGATGGCTGATGGTAGACTGTGGTGGTGAATGTATTTCTCTCCTGTTGTTAGTCCCCTATTGTATTTACACCAGCTGTTTTCACCTTTGGGGCACAAACCATGTTGTGGATGCTCATCCGTGGATGCGGTGTGGAAATATAAAGCCCATATAGCTCTCCTCATTTCTTCAAGATTGCCTGTATTTTGCCTGATTGCAAGGCCATAGCAGTTCTGAATGTGGTCTATTATGGAATCAGTCAATCTTCCTCTGCCATCCAAGGTTTTCCCATCATCTAGTTTTTTCCCTTTCATAACTGATTTTAACCTTCTCAGCCTGGCACCCATTCTCTTCTGCACATGTCCTATACATTCAAGTTTGCTTATATTTACACTGTTCCCATATGGTTTGCTTTCCAAAACTTCTTTGAATGCTTTAGAGTCACCATCTCCCAGATATTTGACATAGCGAACATTATACCACTGTGAAGAGCGATGAAAAATTTTCTTCACCCGAGCAACCTCCATGCCACCACTACTACCATAATAATTAGCAATACAGTCATCACTGTGTTCATTTTTCAGCCTGCCTGTGCACCTACAGTATTTAGACATTATTGCAACATCAATAACCTTGCCAGTATCAACACTAGTTGCTGTTACAACACCATTGTTGGAGGTGTGGCCCCTTTTCTACCACGTGCCATCAAACGCCACTGTGAGGTCACGACTGCCGTCATTTTCTTCCACTGCTTCTTCCAAAGCAACCTGCATTGACTTCTGTGCTACATCTTCAACTGCAGATCCTAGTACATAATTGTAAGCTTCAAACTTTGAAGGTGCACTTGGAAGATTTAGAACACCACATAGCATATCACCAGCTGCTTTGCCCTTACCAATTGCTCGCAATCCATAAACTAACCTAATATTTACACTATAAAGTTCAGTTTTCTTGTATCCATTATTTACAGTTACTGAAACCGAACTTGGAAACTTACAGCTGTATTTACAAACACTGCATATTAAATTAAACTGGGCAGCCAGGCCAACATGGGATTCTACTTTCAGAGAAACGTTTCCATGACATTTTTTGCAGCACAAACTGTTTTCAAGAGCTTCACACAATATATTCGTATCAATGAGTTCAAAAACTTCATTCCCTCTATCAAGTAAATTATATTTCTCTTCCAAATCTCTTAGTTTTTTATGAGAAGCACTGTTTTCATTTGGTGTAAGTTCGTTCGGCAAATCAGTAATAAGTGGATTCACATTTTCCAACAGTGATGATGATGAACTGCTTTGCTTTGCTAATGAATCATTATTTCTTTTCTTTTGCCAGTTCACACGCTTTTTAAATACTTTTGCTTTAGCTCTAGGCATTTTCACTGCGAAAAATGAAGCACTAAATACGAAATAACTCAACAACAACTACTTTCTTATATCACACTGTTTACAAAACAGTCCCGCCACAAAGTCAAAGAGTAACTTGAGGAAACCAGAGAGAAACATTTTCGGGCAACTAGTGTATAAATAGTCGCTGGAAACCGGGATATTTGAATTCATGTCACTTTAAAGGTACTGCCAAAAAGTTCATGGTCAGCCACGAGAGACGTGTATAACTAAAGCGCAATACCCGATCTCACAAATATATAAAAATAAAATAGTTATAATTGTAGTAGAGCTATGTATGATACGTCATTTTAAAGAGGAAACATGGCAGAATATAATACGCCAATAAAAAAAATTCGATTTTTTAACCCAAAATCCGATTCCGTATCCCCTTAATACAATTCGCCATTGTAGGGTGGCGTTTAAAGGTGCGTAAAGCACGTCGACGAGCACGTAAAGCGTCTCTACATGCTGCGGTCCACCAGGGGACCGGTACGCGACGTGGAGAAGAAGTAGGGTGAGGGATGGAATATTCAGCAGCAGCGAGAATGACTTCCGTGAGGTGTGCGACCTGACGATCGCAGCTTGTGAAGGTTTGATCCTGAAAGGTCGCCCTGGAAGAGAAGAGCCCCCAGTCTGCCTTGGAGATGGTCCAACTAGTGGAGCACGGAGAGGGAGTATGCTGCAGGAGATGGATAACACACGGGAAGTGGTCGCTCGAATATGTATCAGCAAGTGCATACCACTCAAACCGGCGTGCAAGTTGGGGAGTACAGATAGAGAGGTCTAAATGGGAATAGGTATGAGATGTGTCCGAAAGAAAAGTAGGGGCGCCAGTATTGAGGCAGACAAGATTGAGCTGGTTGAAAAGGTCTGCTAACAAGGAGCCCCTCGGGCAGGATGCTGGAGAGCCCCAAAGGGGATGGTGGGCATTGAAGTCTCCAGTTAACAAAAATGGTGCAGGTAGCTGAGCAATAAGTTGCATCATGTCTGCCCTGGTAACGGCAGATGACGATGGAGTGTAAACGGTACAAAAGGAAAACGTAAAGGTGGGGAGAGTAATGCGGATGGCAACTGCCTGCAGGCCGGTGTGCAACGTGATGGGATCGTAGTAAATATCATCCCGGACCAGCAATATAACCCCTCCATGAGCTGGGATACCTACCACAGGGGGTAGGTCAAAACGCACAGAGGTGTAGTGTGCCAAGGCAATTTGATCGCCTGGGCGTAGCTTCGTTTCCTGGAGGGCTACGAAGAGCGGACGGTGCAAGCGGAGCAGCAACTTCAAGTCCTCTCGGTTGGAGCGAATGCTGCGAATATTCCAGTTAATAAGTGCCATCGTAAGAAAAGGAAGATGAGAGAAGGGGTCACCTCGAAGGCCGCTTAGGGCCTGGCTTCGAGCGAGCACTGCCGCCGCTATCAGTAGGCGGACAGTCATCGTCCATGGGGTCTGTAGGGTCATCGGCCATCTCGGGACGATGGCCGGGAGGGGGAGCTTCCTCCGCCGGTGAACGGCCAGATGTTCGGCTACCAGCGGTGCGGACAGGCGAAACAGATGACGGCCTGGGGCGGCAACCGCTGGGTGGCGCAGGAGAAGAAAGGCGCCGTGGAGGAGAAGGAGAACTGTGCTTCCTATGCGCCTTTTTAGAAGGACGTTTGGTGGAAGTACCGGTCGAAGGCTGGGAGGTCGAGGGACGGAGGAAGTCTGCACGGGATGGTTCCTTCTTGAAGGCCCGTGCATCTGACTTCGGGGTCTTCGACTTAGCAGAAGCTGAGGAAGTGGCTGGTGTCTGTGGGGTGATGGGAGGAAGAGGAGACGTCGACCGCGCGATCTTAGCACTGGCCGAACGGACGACCGTGGTGCTGAAGGTCAGATCACATGTCTGGGTTGCTACCTCCCGGGTAGTCCGAGAAGAGGCGAGGACAGTGCTGTATTTCCCCGCTGGGAGCAGCGTGGGCTTCCTACTAGCCAATAGCTTGCGAGCAGCCGAGGTGGACACTTTCTCTTTGACCCGAATTTCTTGGATACAGCGTTCTTCCTTATAGACAGGACAGTCGCGGGAGGATGCGGCATGGTCACCCTGACAGTTCACACAACGAGGAGACGGAGGTGGACAGTCACCCTCATGGGCATCCCTGCCACAAGTGACACATTTAGCCGCATTGGAACAAGACTGTCGAGTGTGATTGAAACGCTGACACAGGTAGCAGCGCGTAGGTGTCGGGACAGAGGGGCGAACAGAAATAACCTCGTAGCCCGCCTTGATGCGCGATGGCAGCTTAACACTATCGAAGGTCAAGAAAAGTGTCCGGGTCGGTACAAGGTTATTGTTGACCTTTTTCATGACCCTATGGACAGCCGTCACGCCCTGCTCAGCGAGGAAAGATTGAAGCTCCTTGTCAGTCAATCCGTCGAGGGAGCTACTATAGACGAATTCAAAGTTCGGTGGGCCTCCACCCGGACAGGGAACGTGTACAAGAGTGTGGCCCGAAGCAGTTTTGTGCCTGAAAGGCATTCTCAGTTTCTAGTAATAACGTACCGTTACGCAACCTGGTACAAGATTTGACAGATCCGGCTATGGCATCTTCGCCCTTCTGAATAACGAAAGGGTTGACAGAGGAAAAATCCTTTCCGTCCTCAGATCGAGAAACTACGAGGAACTGTGGGGCAGGCGGTAGTACTTTTGTCACTGTTGGCTGGTCACGTTTCCGTTTTTGGGTCGAAGTCGAAAGCGATGGAGTAGAATCCATTGCGGAGGAATCCCCCATGATTGCCAGCGTCTCCGATGGCGCGCTCCTTCCTTGTGGGGACCCTCTCAGAGGGCACTCCCGCCTTAGGTGAATGTTTACACCTCAGGTCACACCTCCCGAGAAACAGACGGAGGGACCAATCGGCATGGTCAGAAGGTATCAGCTCAGGCAATCACCCCTCCCCGGGCCTGGCCTTTACCAGGGGGTACGCGCGTGCCTTACATGTCTACCCAGGGCGGGGAATTACGCGTTACCCCGTCACCGGCTACGCGTGCGAACGCGTGGGTCGGCCTTCAGACACGCACAGGGAGGAAGGAAGAAGAGGAAAAAGAAGAGAGAGAGGGAGAAAGAGGACAGACTGTCTCAAACGCCGAGGCGGAGACCAGAGAAGGCAAGGAGAAGAAGGCAATGAGGAAGCAAGGAGAAGAAGGCAATGAGGAAGCAAGGAGAAGAAGGCAATGAGGAAGCAAGGAGAAGAAGGCAATGAGGAAGCAAGGAGAAGAAGGCAATGAGGAAGCAAGGAGAAGAAGGCAATGAGGAAGCAAGGAGAAGAAGGCAATGAGGAAGCAAGGAGAAGAAGGCAATGAGGAAGCAAGGAGAAGGAGGCAATGAGGAAGCAAGGAGAAGAAGGCAATGAGGAAGCAAGGAGAAGAAGGCAATGAGGAAGCAAGGAGAAGAAGGCAATGAGGAAGCAAGGAGAAGAAGGCAATGAGGAAGCAAGGAGAAGAAGGCAATGAGGAAGCAAGGAGAAGAAGGCAATGAGGAAGCAAGGAGAAGAAGGCAATGAGGAAGCAAGGAGAAGAAGGCAATGAGGAAGCAAGGAGAAGAAGGCAATGAGAAGGCAAGGAGAAGAAGGCAATGAGAAGGCAAGGAGAAGAAGGCAATGAGAAGGCAAGGAGAAGAAGGCAATGAGAAGGCAAGGAGAAAAAGGCAATGAGAAGGCAAGGAGAAAAAGGCAATGAGAAGGCAAGGAGAAAAAGGCAATGAGAAGGCAAGGAGAAAAAGGCAATGAGAAGGCAAGGAGAAAAAGGCAATGAGAAGGCAAGGAGAAGTCAAGGGAAAGAGTAAGGAAGACAGTGAGGTGGAGAAGAGCAAAGAAAGGAACCAACAAAAGGAAGGAAGAAACAAAAGGAAGGAAGAAACGAGAAGTGAAGTGAAAAACCAAAAAGACCACGATTATAGGTCGTGAAACCGTCCGTCTCCGGACGCAGGCGCTAACTACCCCCGTGAGGGGGATGAACTCCTTTTAGTCGCCTCTTACGACAGGCAGGAATACCTCGGGCCTATTCTAATCCCCGGACCCGCAGGGGGAGTTATAGAATATGCATGCCCTGTCTGGGGGTACGCGGCAAAGGAGCACCTGGACGAACTCCAGAGGCTGCAGAACCGCGCCCTCAGGAGGGCATTGAACTTACCTCTCTGATTCCCCATAGATGATCTGCACGCCGCAGCTGAAATCCCACTCCTGAGGGAGCGTTCCCAAGACCTGGCAAGGGCCTTCTATGAGGGTTCTTCCAGATCAAGAAACGCCCTCATCCACTCCCTAGGTCAGTATGACATGTCCCGCAACATGCACGAGTTCCCCTTGACGATCTTCGACGACTAAATCGAAGAGAAAATTCCAATACCCAATCCCTAATCCTGCTCCTCCCCACGAAACATCAAACATCTCGCCAACCTTAGGCAAGTACCAGACACAAACAGAACAATCGTCATTTCACAGACACAAAAAACTACAGAAATAATCACAAACACACAAGTACATAGGGGAGTAAAAGCTGAAAGGCTACAAGCTCCCCTCACACTTCCCCAAAGAGGGGAAAGTAAAAGATGAGAGCAGCAGCAGTATCAGTCAGTCGCTGAGTGTCAGTCTTACTGTGCAATAATCGCGTGCAGAGCTGTGGGAGCACATACGATACTACACCCAGCCATAGGGACCTGCTTGCGGGTTTTGTCTCGAGGGTGCGTGACGCTTTAAAACTTGCGCATACCAAGGACGCAGGAGCGACCAATACTCAGTACCATCTGAGGGCAAAGCAGCCTGAGAAAGCATTTAGAGTGGCATTGTCGTGTCTTTTCGCCGCTGCGGAATGTCTTGTGCAGGTGATGCCTTGGGGTCGAAGCGGTCTTCCGCTGTCGATAAAAGGCGCATCCTGTTGCCAGGGGCCGCATTTTCGGCCGTTTCGAGCGCTCCAGCTAAACAGAGCCAGGCTCAGCTCCCCCTCCCCCCCCCAAAGGTTAGGGAAAACGTGGGCCAGGACCTGGGAGCCGGCCTCGAAACGGTAGAGGAAGTTTCCGCCGCCGCCGTTCAGACCTCCGCATCTATCAGGAAAATAGGGCCAGCAATGTAACCAGGCCACCCAACGGTGTCAACGATGACTGTATAACTGGCACCCCCTTCGCAGCAGCCCCTCTTTCCACTCCCGACATGGCGAGAAACACACCGAATGTAGTAACACACAATACGCTTACAACAAAATACATCTTCAGTACTTGCGATCCCGCCCCTCCTACCCTCGTCCTAACTCCGCTCCTGCTTGCCGACGCCACCGACACACTTTCAGACTATATTGCATCTATATATGGCGGTAGTATCTGTTCCCGAAAGAACAGTTACCGTGGATGACCATGCAGCTTTGCTAGAAATGAAATGATAATTAAATGGACACCCTAGCTGCAAACAGGCGTTGATGTACTTCATTGGGGACATGTTGAAAATGTGTGCCCCGACCGGGGCAAGAACCCGGGGTCTCCTGCTTACATGGCATGTTCTTTCGGGACAGATACTACCGCCATATATAGTTAAAATATGGCTTCCCGGCCATTGACCTTGTGCGAACGCACAAGCTATGTCCGAACTCATACCGGACTTGGTAGATTAATCTACCACGAGTAATGAGTATGATGGGCAAACATCTATTAGGCGCACTACGAATGTAGTGGTGTGGACATGTTGGGTATGTGGATCTCACGGGGAGCATGCAAGGGACAAGTCCCTGCAGACGCACTATCCTCTGTGCCCACGGTGGCTTAGATGGATAGAGCGTTTGCCATGTAAGCAGGAGATCCCGGGTTCGAGCCCCGGTCGGGGCACACATTTTCAACATGTCCCCAATGAAGTACATTAACGCCTGTTTGCAGCTAGGGTGTCCATTTAATTATCATTTCTATATTGCATCCCTGAATAATGGCAAGCAGACGACCCGTCTGCCGATCAAAATCCTTCCCAAACCCACCCCCTCATCTCAGCCTTCCACCCATTCCAGATACCTTAAATCCACCCACACAAGTCTGCCACATGCTAACAGCTGCGTGCAAGGAAGGACAGGAAGGAGAAGCACTCCAATGGAAAGAAGCACTCCACCACCCCCCCCCAACTACTACCTTTCGCCAGCTGAGGCTTCCGGCGGCCCGGGGAGTGGAACCCACCCTGAACAGATTTCATTCAGTGGCTGATGAGCCGGAGACAACAGAAAACAACACAACAGAATCACAAAAACAGAATCAAGTCACCGACCACCTTCCCCGATTGTCGCTGATTTTTCTCAGAATTGCGAGAAGTTCTTCGAGTTACTGAAAACACGAATCAGGGGAGGCAGCTTCCAGGCAAAACCTGCCAGTGGAGACAAAATAAAAATTACAGTACATGCACTAGAAAACTACACCACAGTCAAGACCTTTTTCAATAACAAAAACCTACCCCACTACACGTTCCCCACGTTGCCCTCCAGGCAATCAAAACAGACTTGACTGCCCAGGGGTACGTAGTCAAAGCAGTCCAGCAGATGGGCAACGTAAACAGCAAGTGGCCGCCATATCGGATCACACTCCCTGACATCCCCTAAAACAAAAGGGAGATGACAACGTTCCTGGCCGTGCCTGTCACCACTGAACCACTGCGCCGTAAAAACAAGATGGTGCAGTGCTTCAGGTGTCGGGGGCTAAACCACATCGCCGCCTACTGCACCATGCCATTAAGATGCAGGAAGTGCGCCGAGGCCCACGACACAAGGACATGCACACTACAACACAGACCTACAAGTAAAGTGCGCGCTGTGGCAAAACCACACAGTTGTACTAAGGTTGTGAGGTCCATAAACGACACACACAGCAGTCAAAGGGCGCAAAGGCCGCCCCCCACACACGCAAACGAAACACCACGATCCCATACAGCCATACAAGAAAACAAAACATGACAACCCACACAGACAAGGCCTGGGTAAAACCAAGGCCAGACACACAAAGGGCAACCTATGTGGAAGAGGTTTCTCCTACCAGGAGCCATAAAAGCGTGGCCCAACCACCACAACACCAGACACCATCACAAGAACACCGGGAACCACAGCAACAATGACCAGGTCCACCGAACACAGATCCTCGTTGCCCTTCAGGCATCAGTCCAGCAGTCGCTCCCCTCTGCGACTTCCTCAGTAGTTTCAAAACCACTACTGAAACAGTAGAACAAGCACTACAAGACGTAACAGGTACCATCTTGCAGGCAGCAGAAGAGGTCACTCCTCCACAAAGGGATGGCCCGCCGCCGCAAATACAACTCCCAGAAAAAATGGTTCAAATGGCTCTGAGCACTATGGGACTTAACATCTGTGGTCATCAGTCCCCTAGAACTTAGAACTGCTTAAACCTAAGTAACCCAAAGACACCACACACATCCATGCCCGAGGCAGGATTCGAACCTGCGACTGTAGCAGTCGCGCGGTTCTGGACTGAGCGCCTAGAACCGCTAGACCACCGCGGCCGTTAACTCCCAGAACACCTGTCAGCTCAAATTCGCCGTAAGAACAGGGTGGCAAAAGAGTGGAAGATGACCAGAAACCAGGCCACCAGGAAGCTGCTCAATCGTCTACAGAGAGCTGAAGGTAGCTCTCAATGAGCACAGAAAGCAGCAATGGCAAAACCGCCTCACAGCCATCAAAGTAGACAATCACACACGATGGCAAGCAACCAAACAATTCACAAAAAGACGCGCTAGGATGCCGCCACTGCACGGCGAGCAGGGACTGACCTACAGCCATGCTTCAAAGTGCAACGCCCTCGCCGACTTCTTCGAGAAGCAGTTTGAAGCAGCAGAACCCCAGGATGAACATGAAAATGTAGTCCGTCGTCAACTGGCCGTCTTCCGCAATGCTGAGGTGGTCTCAGAAGACGAACCCACGTATTTTGCTCCTGAAGACGTGGCAAAAGTAATTAGGTCCCTCCCCTCCATAAGGCGCCAGGATATGACTGTCACCGATCAGTTAGTCAAAAACCTCCCACCCTCGGCTATCGCACACCTCGAGAACGTCTTCAACGCGATTACTCGTTCCCGCGAGTTCAGAGCTTGCTGGAAACACGCGGAATTGGTCGAGATACACAAAACAGGGAAGACCCTCTAGGCGAGGGCAACAAAAAATGTAATAGTAGATGTTGCCACTGAAGAAGACAGACAAGATAATCATGACAAACTTAAAAAGGTTGATAAGTGTGAACCGCCCAAAAAGCGGAATCCCTTAGTGATCGTGTATGATGCGCCCACTGCAATAAATGAAAATGACATTTACGAAACAATAACACAACAGAACATTGAGGACACGAGTCTGGAAAACTTTAAAAAAGAATTCAAACTGCGCTTTAGAACCAGAACCCAAGAGCGTGATGATGTGGATCATGTAGCCGAAGTTTCGTGAGTATGTGGCGTAAGCTCACCATAATGGGCAGAATATACATGGCGTTCCACTCGATTAACGTAAGGGACTACCTCGTAGTTCCCCGGTGTCACAACTTTGGAGACCTCGACGATGTACATAGAACACTGAGCGAAAGCTGGCTTGCTTCAGGTGCGGCGCCGAAGATCACACCAGGACAACTTGTGGCAAAACACGGATATGTATCCCTTGCACAAGGAGAGGAAAAGGAACTGCAATGCCACAGGAAGAAATTGCCCTACATATAGGGTACTAGAGCAAAGACTTATCTCGAGGACTGATTATGGCATAGTCCATATCAGGTAACAGGAAGCCTAAAAGAAAGTCCTCTAGTAAAAGGATAAGGGATGCACTAAGGGCCAGCAGATTTAGGGAGTTCTTACAAAGCCACCAAAACTCAGACCAAAAAGTACATACGAAAGATGCAGGTGTACAAACGGACCCCTGTGGTCAAATAAGTGCTCCTCTCCCCCAAACCGGGGACCAAGGTCGCTTGAAGAGCTAGAACGACCAAAAGGGCATCCTGTGGCAAAACAAATCGAAACAGAAAAACAAAAAATAGAAGTCAACACGATAAGTAGTACATCATCCGCTACGAACCCTTTAACACAAAAAGGTTCAGGCGTAGATCCCAATAGGGTACACCCCAACCTAGACTCCTCTCCTCCACGACCCTGTGGAGTTCCTGCATGACTAACTTACTGTTTTGTTAATTAATCTGTACTAGTTTTAAATGGTTCACGTGCGCAGTATCGTCTGATGTGTGATTCAGGCCAATTTTTGCTCCAGTCGTGAGCTAGTCTTCCGTTTGTAATGACAGATTGACTGTAAAGTTCGTTGAGGTCGAATTACAATTAGCGCGCCTTGAGGAGCCGGCGGTCCTCACCACAGCCCTTAGACATGTGGTGCGTGTCGGTCATCAATACGGCAGAGACGTCACCTTCTCGGTAATGGAGGCTGTTGATAGAAAAAAAATGGTTCAAATGGCTCTGAGCACTATGGGACTCAACATCTTAGGTCATAAGTCCCCTAGAACTTAGAACTACTTAAACCTAACTAACCTAAGGACTTCACACACACACCCACGCCCGAGGCAGGATTCGAACCTGCGACCGTAGCAGTCCCGCGGTTCCGGACTTCAGCGCCAGAACCGCTAGACCACCGCGGCCGGCGCTGTTGATAGAATACAGCTGAAGACAATGAATCTCCCCACTGACTTTGGAGCCCTGCGTGACCTAGTCAAAAAAGTCTTTGAAAGGGTAAACGAGAAATTCGACCTCAACGAACTTTAAAGTCAATCTGTCATTACAAACGGGAGAATAGCTCACGACTGGAGCAAAAATTGGCCTGAATCACACATCAGACCATACTTTGCACGTGAACCATTTAAAACTACTACAGATTAATTCACAAAACAGTAAGTTAGTCATGCAGGAACTCCGCAGAGTTGTGGAGGAGAGGAGTCTGGAATTTTTTTTTGTGGTTTTAGGGCGCACAACTTCGATGTTCATTAGCGCCCTGACTACTCTAAGAATGCACCGCGAGGCACAAGTTGACAACAACAA
This sequence comes from Schistocerca cancellata, assembly GCF_023864275.1. NCBI lineage: Eukaryota > Metazoa > Arthropoda > Insecta > Orthoptera > Acrididae > Schistocerca > Schistocerca cancellata. Next base: position 529,377,177 of record NC_064632.1, on the reverse strand, counting down.
CTAAAAGGGAAAACACGATAAAAGAGACTGACAGGCATAGGATTAAAAAACAACATCATCAAATGTCCTTAGCGAGGTTTGTCAAATTGATAAAACAAAGAACACGAGCAGCTGCTCGTGGGTCATCCGCTAAAATGGCATCGAAAGTATTAGGCAGGTTAAGATCGAGGCGCAGTGTGGTAAGATCTGGACAGGACATTAAAATGTGCCTAACCGTCAGCAAGTGCCCACATGGGCAGAACGGCGCCGGCGCAGCCGTCAGCAGATGGCGATGGCTGAACCGGCAGTGTCCAATTCTTAACCTTGCTAAAACGACCTCCTCCCGCCGAGAAGGGCGTGAGGACGTCCAAGCCATGGGAAGAGGTTTTAAGGCCCGAAGCTTGTTGTCGGTAAGTGCAGCCCAATCGGCATGCCACAGCGATAAGATGTGCCGACAAATGACCCTGCTGAAATCTGACGAAGGGACACAACAAGAAGCTGTCCGAGGCTGGAGGACCGCAGCCTTGGCCACGGCATCTGCAGCTTCGTTCCCAGGGATACCGACATGGCCAGGAACCCACATAAAGCTAACCGGCGTACCGACGTCCACCAGCTGCTGGAGAGAGCGTTGGATTCGGTGTACGAAAGGGTGACCCGGGTACGGATCACTGAGGCTCTGGATGGCGCTCAGGGAATCTGAGCATAAGACATAAGCAGAATGTCGGTGGCGGCAGATGTAAAGAACAGCCTGGTAGAGGGCAAAGAGCTCAGCTGTGAAGACCGAACAATGGCCATGGAGCCGGTATTGGAAACTTTGTGCCCCGACAATAAAGGAACACCCGACCCCGTCATTGGTCTTAGAGCCATCTGTATAAATGAAAGTCATGTTGATGAACTTCGAACGAAGTTCCAAAAAACGGGAGTGGTAGACCGAACCGGGGGTGACTTCTTTCGGGAGCGAGCTGAGGTCGAGGTGAACGCGGACCTGAGCCTGGAGCCAAGGTGGCGTGCGGCTCTCGCCCACTCGAAAGGTTGCAGGGAGTGAAAAATTAAGGTGTTGAAGGAGGCGACGAAAGCGAACTCCAGGGGGTAGCAAGGCAGAGACATACAACCCGTATTGAAGGTCAAGAGAGTCGTCAAAAAAGGAACGATAAGACGGATGGTCGGGCATTGACAGTAGCTGACAGGCATACCGACAAAGCAGTATATCGCGCCGGTAGGTGAGTGGCAATTCGCCAGCGTCAGCATGAAGACTCTCTACGGGACTGGTATAAAATGCTCCGATCGCAAGTCGTAAACCCCGATGTTGTATGGAGTTGAGGCGGCGTAAGATGGATGGCCGTGCAGAAGAGTATACGAAGCTCCCATAATCCAGCTTGGAGCGGACGATCGACCGATATAGACGAAGTAGGACGGTTCGATCCGCTCCCCACGACATACCACTGAGAACACGGAGGACATCTAAAGAACGGGTACAACGGGCGGCCAAATATGACATGTGGAGACCAGCTAAGTTTCCTGTCAAAGGTAAGGCCTAAAAATTTGGTTGTCTCCACGATTGGGAGAGCAACGGGACCGAGTCGTAAGGACGGTGGGAGAAACTCTTTGTAGCGCCAGAAGTTAATACAGACCGTCTTCTCGGCAGAAAAACGGAAGCCATTGGCGACACTCCAGGAGTAAAGACGGTCAAGAGAACGCTGAAGACAGCGCTCCAGGACACGTGTACACTGCGCGCTGCAATAGATGGTAAAATCGTCCACGAAAAGGGAACCTGATACATCAGCTGGGAGGCAATCCATTATTGGATTGATCGCGATGGCGAAGAGAGCGACGCTCAAAACTGAGCCCTGTGGCACCCCATTCTCCTGGCGAAAGGTGTCGGACAGGACAGAACCCACACGTACCCTGAACTGTCGATCCAATAAAAAGGAACGAATAAAAAGAGGGAGGCGACCGCGAAAGCCCCATGCATGCATGGTGCGGAGAATGCCCGCCTTCCAACAGGTGTCGTAAGCCTTCTCCAAATCAAAGAACACAGCCGCGGTCGGGCGCTTCCGCAAGAAGTTATTCATAATGAAGGTCGACAAGGTAACCAGATGGTCAACAGCAGAGCGGCGCCTTCGAAATCCACATTGTACATTGGTAAGTAGGCGTCGAGACTCGAGCAGCCAAACCAATCGAGAGTTAACCATTCGCTCCATCACTTTACAGACACAGCTGGTAAGCGAGATAGGTCGATAACTGGAAGGCAAGTGCTTGTCCTTCCCCGGCTTAGGAATCGGGACAACAATAGACTCACGCCAGCATGCGGGAACATGTCCCTCAATCCAGATGCGATTGTATGTACGAAGAAGAAAACCTTTACCCGCAGGAGAAAGGTTCTTCAGCATCTGAATATGAATAGGATCAGGCCCTGGAGCGGAGGACCGTGATCGGCCAAGTGCGGTTTCGAGTTCCCGCATGGTGAATGGTGCATTATAACTTTCACAATTCGAGGAGCGTAAGTCAGGTGGCCTAGCCTCCTCTGCCTGTTTGCGGGGGAGGAAGGCAGGGTGGTAATGAGCGGAGCTCGAAACCTCGGCGAAAAAGCGGCCGAAGGCATTGGAGACAGCCTCAGGGGCCACAAGGACTTCATTCGCGACCTTCAAGCCAGAAACTGGGGAGTGGACCTTAGTGCCAGATAGCCGGCGCAGGCTACCCCAGACAACAGAAGAAGGAGTAAAACTGTTGAAGGTGCTTGTGAAAGCAGCCCAGCTGGCTTTCTTGCTTTCGTTAATAATACGACGACACTGAGCACGTAATCGTTTATAATTAATACAATTCGCCATTGTAGGGTGGCGTTTAAAGGTGCGTAAAGCACGTCGACGAGCACGTAAAGCGTCTCTACATGCTGCGGTCCACCAGGGGACCGGTACGCGACGTGGAGAAGAAGTAGGGTGAGGGATGGAATATTCAGCAGCAGCGAGAATGACTTCCGTGAGGTGTGCGACCTGACGATCGCAGCTTGTGAAGGTTTGATCCTGAAAGGTCGCCCTGGAAGAGAAGAGCCCCCAGTCTGCCTTGGAGATGGTCCAACTAGAGGAGCACGGAGAGGGAGTATGCTGCAGGAGATGGATAACACACGGGAAGTGGTCGCTCGAATATGTATCAGCAAGTGCATACCACTCAAACCGGCGTGCAAGTTGGGGAGTACATATAGAGAGGTCTAAATGGGAATAGGTATGAGATGTGTCCGAAAGAAAAGTAGGGGCGCCAGTATTGAGGCAGACAAGATTGAGCTGGTTGAAAAGGTCTGCTAACAAGGAGCCCCTCGGGCAGGATGCTGGAGAGCCCCAAAGGGGATGGTGGGCATTGAAGTCTCCAGTTAACAAAAATGGTGCAGGTAGCTGAGCAATAAGTTGCATCATGTCTGCCCTGGTAACGGCAGATGACGATGGAGTGTAAACGGTACAAAAGGAAAACGTAAAGGTGGGGAGAGTAATGCGGATGGCAACTGCCTGCAGGCCGGTGTGCAACGTGATGGGATCGTAGTAAATATCATCCCAGACCAGCAACATAACCCCTCCATGAGCTGGGATACCTACCACAGGGGGTAGGTCAAAACGCACAGAGGTGTAGTGTGCCAAGGCAATTTGATCGCATGGGCGTAGCTTCGTTTCCTGGAGGGCTACGACGAGCGGACGATGCAAACGGAGCAGCAACTTCAAGTCCTCTCGGTTGGAGCGAATGCTGCGAATATTCCAGTTAATAAGTGCCATCGTAAGAAAAGGAAGATGAGAGAAGGGGTCACCTCGAAGGCCGCTTAGGGCCTGGCTTCGAGCGAGCACTGCCGCCGCTATCAGTAGGCGGACAGTCATCGTCCATGGGGTCTATAGGGTCATCGGCCATCTCGGGAGGATGGCCGGGAGGGGGAGCTTCCTCCGCCGGTGAACGGCCAGATGTTCGGCTACCAGCGGTGCGGCCAGGCGAAACGGTTGACGGCCTGGGGCGGCAACCGCTGGGTGGCGCAGGAGAAGAAAGGCGCCGTGGCGGAGAAGGAGAACTGTGCTTCCTATGCGCCTTTTTAGAAGGACGTTTGGTGGAAGTACCGGTCGAAGGCTGGGAGGTCGAGGGACGGAGGAAGTCTGCACGGGATGGTTCCTTCTTGAAGGCCCGTGCATCTGACTTCGGGGTCTTCGACTTAGCAGAAGCTGAGGAAGTGGCTGGTGTCTGTGGGGTGATGGGAGGAAGAGGAGACGTCGACCGCGCGATCTTAGCACTGGCCGAACGGACGACCGTGGTGCTGAAGGTCAGATCACATGTCTGGGTTGCTACCTCCCGGGTAGTCCGAGAAGAGGCGAGGACAGTGCTGTATTTCCCCGCTGGGAGCAGCGTGGGCTTCCTACTAGCCAATAGCTTGCGAGCAGCCGAGGTGGACACTTTCTCTTTGACCCGAATTTCTTGGATACAGCGTTCTTCCTTATAGACAGGACAGTCGCGGGAGGATGCGGCATGGTCACCCTGACAGTTCACACAACGAGGAGACGGAGGTGGACAGTCACCCTCATGGGCATCCCTGCCACAAGTGACACATTTAGCCGCATTGGAACAAGACTGTCGAGTGTGATTGAAACGCTGACACAGGTAGCAGCGCGTAGGTGTCGGGACATAGGGGCGAACAGAAATAACCTCGTAGCCCGCCTTGATGCGCGATGGCAGCTTAACACTATCGAAGGTCAAGAAAAGTGTCCGGGTCGGTACAAGGTTATTGTTGACCTTTTTCATGACCCTATGGACAGCCGTCACGCCCTGCTCAGCGAGGAAAGATTGAAGCTCCTTGTCAGTCAATCCGTCGAGGGAGCTACTATAGACGAATTCAAAGTTCGGTGGGCCTCCACCCGGACAGGGAACGTGTACAAGAGTGTGGCCCGAAGCAGTTTTTGTGCCTGAAAGGCATTCTCAGTTTCTAGTAATAAGGTACCGTTACGCAACCTGGTACAAGATTTGACAGATCCGGCTATGGCATCTACGCCCTTCTGTATAACGAAAGGGTTGACAGAGGAAAAATCCTTTCCGTCCTCAGATCGAGAAACTACGAGGAACTGTGGGGCAGGCGGTAGTACTTTTGTCACTGTTGGCTGGTCACGTTTCCGTTTTTGGGTCGAAGTCGAAAGCGATGGAGTAGAATCCATTGCGGAGGAATCCCCATGATTGCCAGCGTCTCCGATGGCGCGCTCCTTCCTTGTGGGGACCCTCTCAGAGGGCACTCCCGCCTTAGGTGAATGTTTACACCTCAGGTCACACCTCCCGAGAAACAGACGGAGGGACCAATCGGCATGGTCAGAAGGTATCAGCTCAGGCAATCACCCCTCCCCGGGCCTGGCCTTTACCAGGGGGTACGCGCGTGCCTTACATGTCTACCCAGGGCGGGGACTTACGCGTTACCCCGTCACTAGCTACGCGTGCGAACGCGTGGGTCGGCCTTCAGACACGCACAGGGAGGAAGGAAGAAGAAAAGAAATAGAGGGAGAAAGAGGACAGACTGTCTCAAACGCCGAGGCGGAGACCAGAGAAGGCAAGGAGAAGAAGGCAATGAGGAAGCAAGGAGAAGAAGGCAATGAGAAGGCAAGGAGAAAAAGGCAATGAGAAGGCAAGGAGAAAAAGGCAATGAGAAGGCAAGGAGAAAAAGGCAATGAGAAGGCAAGGAGAAAAAGGCAATGAGAAGGCAAGGAGAAAAAGGCAATGAGAAGGCAAGGAGAAAAAGGCAATGAGAAGGCAAGGAGAAAAAGGCAATGAGAAGGCAAGGAGAAAAAGGCAATGAGAAGGCAAGGAGAAAAAGGCAATGAGAAGGCAAGGAGAAAAAGGCAATGAGAAGGCAAGGAGAAAAAGGCAATGAGAAGGCAAGGAGAAAAAGGCAATGAGAAGGCAAGGAGAAAAAGGCAATGAGAAGGCAAGGAGAAAAAGGCAATGAGAAGGCAAGGAGAAGTCAAGGGAAAGAGTAAGGAAGACAGTGAGGTGGAGAAGAGCAAAGAAAGGGACCAACAAAAGGAAGGAAGAAACGAGAAGTGAAAAAACCAAAAAGACCACGATTATAGGTCGTGAAACCGTCCGTCTCCGGACGCAGGCGCTAACTACCCCCGTGAGGGGGATGGACTCCTTTTAGTCGCCTCTTACGACAGGCAGGAATACCTCGGGCCTATTCTAATCCCCAGACCCGCAGGGGGGGGGGTCGTCGATGTGTCATTACAGCAGATATAAATGCAAAGTCCCCCCTATGGTTCAGCTGCACACGGGATGATCGAGGAGAAAAAGCCGAGGAGACCATCATAGCGTTACAGCTAATGGTCGCCAACAAACAAGGGAACCCCCGCCCCCCCCCCCCCACCTCCGCACGATGTGGAGGCGAGAACATCGATGTCACACTGGTCACGCCCAACCTCGCCACCAGAGTAACAAATTGGATGGTCTGGGATCAATCAACAGACAGTGATCATAACCTCATTACAATCTCACTGGGAGACGAGGAGTGCCACTGGGACATGGGGGTGGGATACAAACTACAACAGGGCTGACTGGGACCGCCTGTCAAGGGAGTGTGAAATACCGTCATTGCCAGAACGTGACGAAGATGTCTAAGGATACGCCGAAGAACTGGTGAAAGCATTTGTTAGGGCGGTGAAAGCTGCCGTACCAACCAGGAGGAGAACTGTAGCGGCCTCTGTCACCATGGTCAACCGAACTAGGACAGATGCGCCAGTCTGTAAGGAGGGCGAGGAGGTACTACCAGCTGAGTGTCGTCTGGGAGGAAAAGCAACGCTGGTTGCAAAGATACAGAGGGGCGAAGGAGCACTTCCAACAGGAACGTAAGGCAGTAAGGCTACAGACCTGGGAGAAGTATGTGCAAACAACTAGCTACGGACTATGGGGCTTACCGTACAAGTTAGTACACGAAAAGATCAGGTCACCCATGATGCTGTCTACCGTCAGGGATCGGGACGGTATGACGGAAACCTGGCAGGAAACTGCTGAGGTTCTCCTCCATGTCCTGCTGCCTGACGATAGCGACAATGACGACTCTGAGGCACAACAACAGATACGAAGACAAGATCAAGAGGAATACCGGAATAACACTGTATATCACATCTCCGAAGAAGTAGCTGCGCAGATAAATGCCCTTGAAGGGGCAAAGCTCCTGGCCCAGACGGCATCACTGCAGAGGTGGTGCAAATTCTGGCCCCCCAGCTGGTAGCACCTCTCACAAAGCTATACGAGTGCTTGCGGCTCGGGAAATTCCCCAAATATGGAAAAAGGCCACACTACTAATACTTAAGAAGGGCCCAGACAAAGAACCCAAGTCTTACAGGCCCATCTGTTTACTGGACACACTGGGGAAACTTTTTGAGAGGTTGCTGGCAGACAGACTGGCAGCACACCGAGTATTGTGCGGGATGAGCGATAGACAGTTCGGCTTCAGGTCTGGGAGATCGGCGTCTGACGCTACCGCCCTGGCTGCGGAGGTCTGTGCCTCAACCCCGCACAAATACGTTGTCGGCATCATGGTGGGTATAAGTGGCGCCTTTGACAACCTGTGGTGGCCCTCGCTCTTCTCCCACTTGCGAGAGGAGTGCCCAGGGTCGCTATATGGCTGTCTCAGGAGCTATTGCAAGAACAAGGAGGTTTGGCTATCGTCTCCTGGCGTGAGAATAAGTAAAAAGATCAAGGAGTGTCCACAGGGATCTGTCCTGGGGCCACTCTTCTGGGATATTAACATGGAAACCCTCTTTGACAACCTACAAAACAGCAATGATGTGCTAGAGGGCATAGCCTACGCGGACGACCACCTACTGCTGGTTGGCGGCCGTAGCCGCGAAGACAGAGCCAAAAATTGAGGGCCATATCAATCCTGAATACATGGTGCCACACAGCCAAAATGAAAATCTCACCAACCAAGTCTACGTACTTACTCCTGAAAGGACAATTGGTCAGGAATCCGACCATAAGAATAGATGGCTCACCAGTTCTTCGACGCCATGAGGCGCGATACCTGGGAGTAGTCGTCTATGAAAGGTGGACTTATACATCACACATTGACACTGTTACAGAGATCATTAGAAACACTCAAAAATCTAATAGCGATTGGACAAACGATTCCACCTGCCACCATAACTAATCAAACTATATCATAACAGTATTCTGACATCAATCTTAGAATCTGGATCAGGAGTCTCACGAGGGTCATGCCTGCCATGGCTGTGAGAAGAGTGCAGCGAAACATGCTTCTCAGATCAGTAGGGGCATACAGAACAAGCCCAGGGGAGCGTTAACAGTACTAATGGGGCTCTGTCAGCTCGATATAAAGATCAGAGAACAAGCGACGTGGTACTGGGTTAAAAAGGGAAACAGGGATAAGATAATTGATCTAATGGGATTCACGTGGGAAACAAAATGGAAATCAAACGCGGAGGGGGGGAGGGGGAAGAACTCTGGCAACAATGCCGGTTCGGGAAACGGGCTACACCAGCGTGAGAGTTTGGGGCTACACCAGGCACCCCAGAACACCTGGTGCATGAGTGCCACCTCTTCGACGATGTAGCGGCACAATTACGCCACCAGTTACCCAACCACGACACGTACCACCTTCTCAGGCATGAGGACCATTTTTCAATCATGAAAAAACTAACGAGATCTCAAAGGCATAAAGGAATTTCTTAGGAACAACGATTACGACTTCATTGCAACCGATTTTACTCCATACACTTGTCCCGTTCCGCCGAGGCGTGGACTTCGCCAGCCGCCTCACGGCTGGAATCTGCCACGTCTGGGATTAGGGGGAGGGTGCGCCTTATTACCGTTCCAGACACTCACCAATTTTGACATTAGGTTAAGTCAGGTTAGGTTACATGTAGGATAAGCTAGGATAGCAACACTAGCTTAGTACTGCAGCGAACAACAACTCCGGCCAGCCTGGTGCCAGGGGCACGTTCACCAGGATTAGCTTGGTGAACATGGCCAACATCGTAGGTTTATACAATGCTGGCACATCTGCAACGCTGCAGGTAGAAGTAGATTAGCATAGGTAGAAACATAACGAGACATAAGAGTAGTGCCCATAGTGATAGCAAAATAACTAACAGAGTAAGCCATAGTATTAACACTAATTGTATCAATTAGGACCCACTAACTGTTTAAGGTGGTGGGTTGTTATTTATCATATATATTGAAGAATAAAGAATTTTATTTAAAAAAGGAGACCCTCTATTCCCACAGCACTACAGGCCGAAGAGCCTCTTGCCAACTCTCAGTAACATCTACGAGCACCTCCTAATACCCATACACAAACATATTACCAGTAAGGAACTTCTGCCGGATTTCCAATTTGGATTCCAGCAGAACCACTCTGCCCCACAACCGATCAAGAGAGTGGTTTAAGCAGCCACAGTGGGCTTCAACCACAGAGGCTACTGTGGTATAGTGGTACTAGACATACCCAAAGCCTATTTCTCAGTATGGCATGGAAGGCTACTCTACACGTTTTACAAGCAAGGGTTCCCGCGAGCATAGTTAAGCAAATCAAAAGCTATCTCACGGATAGAACTTTCTCTGTCAAAGTAGAAACTGCCACCTCCACCAAAAGGCGTATTCGTGCCAGGGTGCCACAGGGATCGGTCCTGGGGCCCGTCTTGTACAGTCTGTACACTGCGGACACACCAACGGCCCCCTGGTGCACATATCGCAGTATGCAGATGACACAGCCTTCTACACACAAATGCGAGCAAGGACCTGGTCGCCTGTAGGCTACAAATGGTTTTAGATGAAACAAACATGGGCCCATTGCTGGTGCATTACCATCAATTCTGGAAAGTCGCAGGCTATGCTTATCACCCACAGTCTCGGAAAGCGTGGACCACCTCAACGCCCCCCCGCCCACCCCCCCCCCCTCTTCCTCCACAACCTGAACGGAACCCAATTCCCCAAGTACCTTTGTGTAACCTTGGACTGTTGTCTTGCGTGGAAACCCCACATAGACGAGGTCCACAGGTAGGTCTGTGCTAGAAAGTCTATTCTATACCCAATCTTGAACTCAACCAGTTCCTTTCCCTGCTCTGCAGGTGTGATCGTATAGCAGGCCCTCATACGGCCAGTAATGGTATATGCATGCCATGTCTGGAAATAGGTGCCGAAGCAGCACCTGGACAAGCTCCAGAGGCTGCAGAACCACACCCTCAGTAGGGCAATGCGTCTACCCATCAGATTCCCTATTGACGATCTGCACGCTGCAGCTGAAATCCCATTCCTAAAAGAGCGCTTCCAAGATATTGCAAGCGCCTTCTATGAAGGCTCTTCCAGGTCAGGAAACTACTTCATCCACTCCCCAGGTTGGTATGACATGTCCTGCGACAAGCACAAACACCCAATGACGATCTTCGACTACTAAGTCAGAGAGAAAATCCCCATATCCAATTCGCGATCCTCCTCCCTCCCCCATAATACCAATTTACTCACCAACACCAGGCAAGTACTAGACACATACAGAACAATCATCACATCACACAGACAACCAAAAAATCACAGTATTAAACACACATGCAAGTACAAAGCTGAGTAAAAGGGCTACAAACTCCTCAACACACTTCTCCAAAGAGGGAAAGTATTGCATGAGAGTGAGTGAGGCAGTATCTCAACATTCGTTGAGTAGCACTCCAGCATGGAGCATCTGTTCCGCTAACTCCCTCCATCACACTGTAGGACCCCACGTGCATGGGTGTACAACCAGGAGCGTATTCCGGCATTGTTTTTATTGTAACATTGACGGGCACGTACACCAAGGTCTCGCATCTTAGCAAAATGGCACTTGGGAAGTTTTTGCATGTCGTCACCCGACAGCAGAATGGTCGTGTCTTCTCGTCGAGGTGGTATGTCGAGCTTAGATGGTGCCTTGGGGCTGCGTTGGTCTCCTTCCACCGACGCCGCCTGCCCTTTTTCGAGCATTTCGGCAGCCGCAGAGCTAGGCTCTATTCCCTCCCCCCCCCCCCCCCAAGAATAGGGAAAAAAGTAGGCCAGGACCTCGAAGCAGGCCGTGGAACCGAAGATATGTTTTCCACTACCTTAGTTCAGAACTTCGCGTCTGCCATCTTTCTATTAGAGCTAGCTATGCAACTGGAAAACTCAACGGTGGCAACAAAGGTAACTGAAAATCCCCAGGCAGCAACCCCCTTTCCGCTCCTGACATTGCGACGTGTGCACAGAATGAGAATACATGTAGAACACAGACAATTACATTGTCAGTATTTGCGATCCCTCCCTTCCATCTCCTGAGCCTGCTCCAGCGTGGCAACCCCCAAAACCAACACGCCGAACATATCCTCGACCTAAATGGCAAGTCCTGTCAACAGCACACTGTCTGAACCCTCTTCAGGACGACAATGCGACGACAGCGGTCCCTATGTGGAGAGGACGTAAGTGCCGCGCCCGACTGGTCGTGGCTCGTCAGACGCGCTCCAGCCATCTGAGCGGAAGGAGCTCTGGAGCTCTCAGCCGGTGCATCGGTAGCAATTGGGGTTTAGGCCTCGCTGACCGCTCTGCTCTACAGAGTCTTCTTACGAAGAGACAGTAGCACTCGGATTAGCGGTAGCCTTGCTCTCTTTCGTCGAAAAGCCGCGTGGTTCGCAGAGTAGGCAAATTGTCGTGGGAGTCGAAGACTCGCAGCTACCCCGTAGCCTCGATTACAAACTCCCGCAGCGAGGCTATCTCGTTCTATGTTAGGGTTGACCAGCGCCAGGGGCCCGTTCACGTCGGACCACCCCACATACTGTAGGCAACTTATCCTCCACAACTTCAGATGCCGCACCACTGCACTAACGGCGCACGCGAGGCTGCTGGACATTTCCCAATTCCATAGGGCCTGTTAGCTCTTCTCAGAAAATGCAAATTGCCGTGGCCACCCACTCCAAATAAAACTCCATAGAACACCAAAATGACAGATTCCGCCGGTGTTTCCCCGCCCTAACCCGCAGCAAGGTTGCAGCGAAAGAGGCCCGTGTGTCGGCTGTTCCCATCGACGTCTACGTCCCGCTTGCTGCCGTTGAGGAGGTACTGGCCTACAAGTATCGACAGATCGCTGCACAAGCGCAGGAACTCCTCCACCAGCGTCGATTAATCACCGGTCTCTGTGGCTCAGGCGATTCCTCCCACTCTACATATAACGCTACATTCGCCTGCAACTGGTGACTCCTGTACAACCGTCCCGTTACGGCAGCTGACTCCAGCAGCGGAATCAGCGGCGGCAGATGCGGACCCAGACCACCACTACACTGGGCCCTGGCAGGTGGAGGGCCCACGACGCAAACAAGCGAGCAACCACACTCGCTAGACAGCCGAAAGCCACTGCTGCCAACACCAAAACCCGCACACCCTGTTAGGGATAAAGACACCAACCAACATGAACCGACCTGAGGTCAGCAACAACACGAACACCAACCGCAGCTATGCCCACACAAAAACTGGTTTTCCCGTAGTCGTAATACAAAGCTATGGGGACCTTAGCGTCCTCAACATTCGCGGAAAGGCACACGCACCTTGTACGTCTCACACAAAGTACTCTGGAGATAGGACCTCACTGTACGTATCTAAGAACACTGAATATAAAGATTTCTTTATCTTCCTCAAAGAAAAGGGGATCGAGCACAACACGTACGGAACAGCAGAAGAACGAACACAGTAGTACGTGGTCAAGGGAGTGAACCCCAGTACCCAAAACAGTACTAGCGGCGCTCAACTTTCTGGGTTTCGATTGTGTAAGTGCTTCCGCTCACACACCCGTCTGCCACACTAGCTGGTCGAAATGGCCGATACGGCTGCCTCCCGCGGACTTCTGCAGATAAAGAGCCTTCTGCGGATGGACGTAAGGGTGAAACTATATGAACCACCACACGTCCCCCAACAATACAGCAACTGCCAGAGATTCGGTCATTCTGCCCTTCGCTGTGGCCTGGCACCCCTTTGCCGCGGATGCATTGGCAAACACGCATCCAATGCCTGCACCCCCATACAGCAAAACGCACGCTGTTGCGCCAACTGTGGTCAAGGCCACTGCCAACTACAGAGGCTGCGACATTCGCAGAGGCGCGAAACACAAAAATTGAGGGCACCCAACGCCATACCACGTCCAAGGCCCGTGCCAAAGCCTATTAGGCATGGAGCATCGTTCGCCATAGCTACACGCCCTGGACAAGCGTGGCGGGCCTCTGAATCTCCGCACCCAGCACACGCACTTACAACCACTGCAACAGCAACACAACCGTCTGAGCCAACACGTAACACCACAACCACACCAGTACCAACACCAGCTCCCTAAAACACGACCCCACACCCCGAGGCCGCGGCTTGCGAAACCACGCCCACCACACCGAAAGACGCACCCACACAAGGAGCCCCAGAACCAAGAACCCAGAGAAAGCGTAGGCGACCACGAGGGAACAGGAATGGGAACACATGCACACATTAAACCACCCAGCAACAATTGAACAAACGCAGGCACACAGTCAGCAAGCCAGTGATACCAGCACACACATTACTCCACACCTCACCACAACTGTCACACAGACACCACAGACTGTACCACACAGCAGTAACAAGCGTCAGCACCCCACATAAGGCCAACACCCTCACCAGCGGCCGCCAACACTACAATCTAGCCACAGGCCGGCACGCCCAACACCAACAACTCTAGAGGGAATACTGGCAACACTATTACCCCGGCATACGACCACTCAGATATTTAGCAAGATCATGGCGGTCGCCACTACACTTTTCACACAGCTCATGGCTGCCCAACGTGGACAGTACTGGGCTGCCATACAAACAGCACTCTTCACACTGTTCACACCCCTTCATGGACAACACGCCACACCCGGCCCCCATCGCAAACAACCAGACACTAACACAGATCCTGTTCTGGAACGCAGACGGTATCAACAAAAGGGCGGAACTTGCCGTGCTCATGGAGCTTAAGGGTATATTTATCGTACTACTGAGCAAAACTAAGCTCGAACCACACAACCACCTAAACTTTACCAGCTACTGCGTCTATCGTACCGACCAACCGGACGGCTCTGGCCACAGTGGAACGGCCATCATCATACACAGACATAGAAGACACAAACATTGCGCTCCCTGAAGAAAAACTAGAGGCAACAGCTGTCAGTGTCATGTTTAACGGAGCCTACACTACACTAGTATACCAAAAGCCCTACGAACATCAAAAGATGCGACATCAGCACAATACCCAGCATATCACGGCGCGTAATCGCCACTGGAGATCCTAACGCAAAACAACCTGACTAGAACTCACGTATACGTAACTCCAACGGCAAGAAACTATATGAACCTGCACTAAGACGAAACTACATTACACTAGCGCCGACCGAACCGACGCACATTCCCTACCGGAGGGGTCACAGGCCAGACGTGTTAGACATGGCCCTTACTAAGAGCAGAGCAACGACACTCAACGTTGACGTTGAAAACGGTCTGCCCTCAAATCACCAACCCGTTGTACTTTACATTGAAGAAACACTGCAGCACATGGATTAACGCGGGATGTTGGACTACAAACGCGCGAACTGGACTTTGCTCAAGTAAACGCTTGACAGTCGCATCCCACCCACGCGGTTGACGAGACAGCTCAAATTGAGGCCGTTGAAACCCTCACCAGCGTCGTCCAAGACGCAATAGCAGACACCATACCAATCCGCACACCACAACGAAGTACTGCCCCGCCCCAGGAGATCCTGGACCTTATTTCAATGAGTAACCCCCTCAGGAGACACTGGCAGCGCACCAGGCGCCAGCACTTCGAACAGCACATGAGCAGGCTCCGGGGAATAATCCGGGACAAAATACGGACATTTAAAACACAACAGTGGAACCAGAAACTCGAAGGGCTGGACACCACGCAACCTGGCGCGTGGCAGATAGCCCAACACTTCACCAAGGAGAAACTTTACACAGCCACGCTACAAGGCCCAACGGATCGGCATATTCTGCGGAAGAAAAATCGGGATTGATGGCCCTCACATTCGCAGCGTCATTTACCCCGAACCTGGATCCCTCAGACCCAGCGTTCACACTTGCGACCGACCAGGTGGTTACACGCATCCTGGCCCAACCAGCGCGCAACGTCATCCGCCAGGCTAGCACAGCTGAAGTCTAATGGGCCATTATGCATACCACCGCTAGGAAGGCCCATGATCACGATGGCATTCAAAACCGTGTCCTCCAGGAGTTCACGGATAAAGCAGTAGAATACCGCACACATATCACGAATGCCATACTTAAACACCAACACTTCCCGCCTTTGGAAGACGGCTCAGTTGCTCAGCAAGATCGTTGAGAACGTAATACTAAAACGACTCACTAGGCACTTCATCACCAACGACACCCTGAGACCGAAGCAATTCGGTTTCAGGAACCACCACTAGACAACTCGTCGTTTAATACATAACATACGGATACAACACAAAGCAACTGGGGCGGTGTTCCTGGACATCTAGAAGGTCTTCGATCGTCTATGGCACAACGGCCTCATACGTAAAATCAGCGGCGCAGGGTTCCCCGAAGGGCTCGTACGTCTCATACACTCATCTCACGGACAGGTGTTTCAACAACGATGTGCAGGGCAAACAATCGACACGATATGGTATCCAGGCAGGAGTACCCCAAGGAAGCATACTAGGGCCCTTACTGTGTAACCTACATTAACGACCTCCCAGCTACACAACACGACGGTGGCAATCTACGCGGATGACACTGCCATCCTCGCGCAAGATTAGAAGCCGTCTAACATTATCTCACGACTACAGACTGCACTCAGAGCAGCAGAGCCTTGACTGGTGAAATGGCGTTTTAGAGTAAACGTCGGCAAGTGCGAAGCCGGTCTGTTCACTAGAAGACCGAAACTACTGCACAAACATCAGCACTGCAACCCAATAACACTATATGCCCGCCCAATACGTTTCCGCGAGAAGGTCAAATACCTCTGTGTCTAGCTGGATCGGAAACTACTCTGGGGGGACCACATTCGTGACCAACGAAGCAAACGTGAGGCTCGAACGACTACCCTATGTTTAACAGGCGTAGCACACTGAATAGGAGGGTGTCCAGGTCCATGTACATGACACTTATTCGACACCTGATGTACGCAGCCCCTGTGTGGGGATACGCTGCGCCCACACGTCTGCAGCTGATACAGAACGAAGTACTCAGAATCATAAGCGACGTTCCGCACTACACACGCACCGCGGATCTTCACCGGGAATATCTCCTAAATACCATCTTGCAGGTATTCCGAAAACTCTCCACACGACTGTACAGAAACACGAGACACTTGCGTAACCCGTTTATCGTTTCTCTGGGTAACTACGACCACAACCATACATGTAAACATAATAGACCAAAGACACTATTAGCAAGAAACTAAACGTCTATGGTCCATAGCACGCTAAAGCGACAGTAATGGCGAGCCCTTGCAACACAGCTACTACTGGTAACCCGCAGATGCTTGACCCGCCGAAAAACACGCAACCGCAGGGAAACCGTACTGTACACAGCACGCAAACCAGCCACACACACTCTACACTTTGAGCTGATCTACGACCGATCTCCCACTAACCTTCAATTGTTACAGGGTCGCAGCAGCTGCAGCAAGCCCTACGACGAGCTCCAGCAACGACTAAGGTAACGATGCACGATACCTCGCACTAACATAACCACCCCTTGCATGCACTGTCGCAGCTACCAAGCCGCTACTGCCCTTACTACCCATCGTACTGTCGCAGAGGTTTTTTTTCTCTTGGCACTTTTTTCCCTCTGTCCTTACAAACCGCTACCCTTCGATCGCCCTCGTCCACTTTGTCTCCTGATGGACCATTTCAATGAGTAATCCTACCCAGATGCATGGATAACATCACAGCCCGCATCCTGTGACTCACGATTCGAAAACTATCACGTTATACGGAAGTGACAGTAGTACTTTTGGTTTGGCCACCGCGTTGGTGTGGGCGTGGAGGGGCCCCACGGTCGCGGCTCAGTGCTAATGCAGGTTGAAGACTAGCAGCCTGGATAGAAGCGTTAACTAATCTCTTGCTTGTACTATGTAACTTCGGAATTGTTACACTGCAGAGATTGCTTGCAACATCCGTGTACCAAAATGTTAAGCATTCTAGTTTTCATTTGTAAAAAACTCATTAATACGATTTGTTTGAATGTTGTCTAGCGATTCGAGAAAGCAGGTTTCCTAGACACCCCATATTTGACGACTCTGCTGGATTTAACTAAACCAGCTGAGGAAAAAGGAACAGCATAAAATGGGACTGTGTGGAGAACTGTACCAGTGGATTCTACTGCAGGTTAGTAATATTTCTACTCTGTGTAGAGTTTTAGTTTGTAAAATTACAATTAAGATATAATACAAATCTGGTGTAACAAATAGTAGTAATAACTTAGTATGCTACAGTAGAACGAAATAGGATGCCATACAGGAACAGATGTAATTCTATTATCAGTACACTACACTTACAAATCATTTTTCGTTTCTTCAGGTCGCCTGCAAAGTCTTATCACTTTGCAAGACAGCCCAGGTCCGCCATCAAATGTTAAAAGGAAAATTCAGAGTGGGGAACTTTTTTTGTTTGGCGGCTAGTTTTAAGCGCTTCCATGAAGCGCCACATCAAGCACTGCACTGAAGCTGAGGTTCGTCGTCGGACTGCAGACGATTCCTGGACAGTCGAGTTTGAAGAAGTTGATGCTTTTCTCACCGTAATGAATGCAAGAGGAGCGCAAAAGCCTGCAGTCAATAGTATGGGGTACTCCGTTATTCAGAAACTATGGGACGAAATAGTAACCGAAATAAGTATGTGGCGTTTGACATCAAATCCACTGCAGCTTAACGCCTCAAAACTGGAAAACATGCTCTCGTCTCACATTTGAATTGCCTTCATAGAAAACCGGTGTGTCATGTTGTAAAGCATAACCTTATCCTACAACTGAACAGATTTTGCCGTCTAAACCAAGATGCCCATTCGCACATACTGCAAGCAAGCCAGACAGGTTTGGTATAGAATTCTCGTCACTTTTGTTTGTAGTAAATACATACTGAATGTATTCCCAAACACTGGCGTTGATCCCCTTCTACCAGTTGACCAAGACGTAGGTAAAAATGTTCTTGGACTTACGGAACCATAGTTAGGCGAAAGTTTGAACGTGACTACTGATTAGCACTTTTCCATCTCCGCTGCTTTGAAACAAGTCTTAATGAAGATGTGTTTCTAATGTTCCTAATTTTTAAGGTATGCATTTTAGGGCACATGTTTATTGGATTTTTAGATTTTTTATTGTTTTGGTCTGCACTAACACTTCTCAAAATATGGAAAGCAAAGAGCTTGCAGTGGAAGGAATTTCACAGTATCCAAGATCGAGAATTGCCCATAGCTCTTAATGTATGAGTTTTAGAGTCCATGTTTACTTTTATGTTTCGAATGGTGATTCCTGTCATATCCCTGAATACTGACCACTTCTGAAACACTATTTTATTCATAAGCTCAACAGAAACTTTTTTTTTGTTATATTCTGTTATCCATCAATCTAACCATACAGAAACACAAGCTGACATTATAAGCAATAAAAAAGCATGGAGCCACTTTGGCGTCTAGGAAATTACGAAATTTGTCGAGCGTGAGGATGGACCACCAGAGCCAGACTCCACCTGAACGGAGGCTACGTTTTTCAATTTTGTATTTCTTGCATCATTAGTGAGCATTTCTATTTCTAGTAGCATGTAGAGGAGCTAAACATATCCAATCACATCTGAACAGAAGTGTCTCCTCAGTTGTACTTTTACATCACCATAGCATGAACAATCTTCCACGGTTCCCATGCATACTTTTCATGAATTTCTACTTCGAAACTTACGGTGTCATTCCTTACAGTAAGACCATCACACTAATATTTGACACTCCATGCAATTTTCGGTTTCTTTATTCATACTATCAGAAGCGGTATTTTATACCGTTTTCTCTCTGTAATCCATAAACTTAACGTGTGCTTCCTTTGGAAGCCAGATGGAATTGCATAGAGATCGCTTCACAGCGTAACCTCAGCGCGCTATACAATCAAACCCTAGCTTCCTGCAGTTGGCTGAAAAGCGGGAAGATACCCACCGAAGTCGCGGGTAGCAATGCTCTTTGCGTAATTTACTGGAAATGAAGATAGTACTCAAACACAGAAGCGCGTGCGTAGTTGCGCTGTTCAAAACGTATGCGCATATAAACAAAAAAGGCATCTTGTGGATGCACTTTATACTTATATTTACATACTTCCTCTTTGGGTAACACTAATACTTTTTCCAGAACTGCAGAGAAGTATGGGTCAACCTCATCTTTTTCTTCCATTTCTGGATAAATGTTCTCAAGCTTACATATAATTTTCTGGCTGTAGTCATAAGTACACATTTCCATCGACTACAATGATTCCACTGATCAGGTATCAGCTTAGTAAAATTTTCCTTAACTTCAGTGGTTAGCTTATCGTCAACTATGATTATTTTCTGCACAGTGGTACTCCCACATTACTGACTAGCACTTCGGTAGTAACACACAACAGTGAAGTATGCCGTCCGTTTTAACAAATACGCAACAGGGAAGGTTAATCCTTCGAACAGGAAACCCGTTCAGGTACATGCGCGTTAGCAAAAAAAATTTAAAGGGAGCCAGAGAACGTCAAATCCAAAAAATTACGATTTTTTTTGCTACCGAAAATTAATTGGAACATTCCTCTTTAATGTAAACTTTGAATTATTGTTCTACTCGCCCTAGAAGTGGAGTTACCATTTTCCCCCACGCCTGCAGAGGAAATTCGCGGCCGCTGAATGCATCTAACACCCTCTCGTGACTTCCTGGCGAACTGCTTGGGATTTTCTCGGCCTGTTACGCATACAGCGCCTTATGTTACGCATACAGCGAGTGTGCAAGGGTTGGCTACATTGTTTTCTGTGACAAATGAAGGGCTAAGAGCGCGGAACATCGTCTCTTTGCTGTTTACCGTTTCGAATTAGTTCAGTGTTGCGCCTGTTGGTAGTATTATACGTCTTGTGTTAAGCGTTGTTCTGGTTACGATGCCACGTTCTAGTAACCGTGTGTATAAGAAGAGGAAGAACGTAGGGAAAAGAAAATTAACACTAATACCAAGTTCCGATACTACAATTACTGAAACAGTGAGTTGTTGTTCTAAGCAACACATGGCCGGCCATAGCCCTGTGACATCTAGCAAATACTACCTTGGGGATGGTGACTCCAAAGGTTTGAAGACTATAGAGGAACTGAAACAATATGGAAATGAATTTGTAGTTGAAAAGTTGGAATGCATTGGGCATGTGCAAAAGCGTATGGGTGCACGGCTTCGAAGGCTCAAACAAACTTTGGGTTCAAGTAAGGTCAGTGATGGGAAGACAATAGGAGGGAGAGGCAGGCTTACTGATGAGGTGATTGAACGTCTACAGAGATACTATGGGTATGCTAGAAGGCAAAATACTAGTAATGTTAGTGACATGCAAAAAGCAGTATGGGCATTGTTCCTTCATACTGCCTCTTCCAATGAATACCCTCAACACAGCCTGTGCCCAAAAGATTCCTGGTGCAAATATAATGCAAAAAAGGACTATGATCACAAACATGGTTTGCCAGCAGCTGTGATAAAGGCAATAAAACCAATTTTTCATGACTTAGCACAGCCAGAATTGTTACTCAAATGTCTACACGGAAAGACGCAGAATCCTAATGAGAGTGTAAACAATTTGATTTGGAAAGTGATTCCTAAAAGGGTGTTTGTAAGCATAAAAACACTGCACTTTGGCATTTATGATGCAATAGCACCCTACAACCAAGGGAACAGTATGAAGTGTGAAGTTCTGAAGGCATTAGGATTTACAGCTGGGGTGAACACTGTACAAGCACTAAGAAATATTGACAGAAAGGATAAGAGGAGCAGAAAGAAGAGAAAGGCATATGAAGTATGATGGAACAACAGGCCAGAAAAGAAGACAGAAGAGGAAGCTTTTGGAGGATGATGACGCTGATAATCCATCCTATAGTGCAGGAATGAATTGAGAGTGACATCCATTTCCCGTAAATTAGAATTTTTCGAATAGAAGGAACATTTTCTCAAAATCCACTCAAGCTAGAGATGAAATTTTTATACAGCACTCCTAGTGGTCAAACTTACATTGCAACACAGCCATTTGGCAATATGTTCAGAAGTTTCATTTCAGTTTAATTATAAAGCAATTATGTGTAAAAAAAATTTGGGTCATTAATAAAAAAAATTGGAAGGGAACTAGAAAAGATACTCCAAAATCCCTCTGTCGTAACTGCAATACTAAACCATTCTATATGTAAAAAAATCAAATTTTTCTATTTGGTAGTTTATTCATAAATGTTCCTCAAACTTAGTGATTTTAACATGGGCAGCATAGGCACCTCCAGCTCCCCTTAAGTGTAACTTCCAAGAAACAGGAATTCCATTAATATTCTTAGTAACAAATGTAGGTTGAGCAACCAAAGTATGTTAGCATGTAGAATGACGGAAATTAGCTCTGAACTCAATTTACGTCATATTGTTCGTTGTAAGGTAAACACTCGCACCGAAATTACTACAATACTGAAGGGTTGCGGTGAAGAACCTGTACGTTCGAATATTTCCAAAGACGTTTTATCTTCGTTCTGATCGCACGAACAGAAATTAGTGAACATTGAAGCACTGCATGAGACTAAAATGAAGTCATGAAAATTTCTTATGCTGAAGACCTGAAGTTGTTGAAGTGACCTAATGAAAAACAGCGCAACTGTACGTAAAGAAGGCCTTCCTGGCATTTTCAACAAATAGATCAGTTTTACGAAAACACACTGTCAGTAGCTTTCATTATAAACATTTCAAACATATGTAAATATCTGATTCAGCTCTTCAAGAAAATACACAATTTAACATGAATGAGAGGCTCAGACAGAATTGGCACAGCACTGTAGTTAAAATTTAGCAGCGGAATATATTTACATTTTCCGTTGTTTAAATACGAAAGTGTGCCTAACCTGACAACGTACTCCGAGAATTGTCGACACCAAATATACGTTTTCTGAATTTACAGATTCACTTTTTATAACAAAACAGTTAAGTTCGTTGAAATACAGCGCTAGCTTAAACTTGAGGCTACGCTACAGGTCAGTGTTACCACTTCCTTTATTTGGCATTAACATTCGCTGGCTTCGCCAACGACACCGAATTATCGCAATCCAGCCTAACAAACTTCGATCTATGCTACAGATCTACCTCACCACAACCATGATTTCACGGAAGGTAAGGTTTGGGGGGAGCAGCAATACCTCACACTGCTCTTTATACGTGCCCATCATTTGAAAGAAAATATGTCACCGAAACCACAAACTTCGCCTACAGTACAAACAACATGGTGGTCTCGCGGAAGGGTAAACAAATGAGAACGGATCAACAAACATCCGATCTCACGCGTCGGCTTTGACCCGTGACGTGAGGGTGTTGTGGTGTGTGACGTCATTACGGCGCGGAGTCTGGTTTTTGAGTGTGGCGTGTTTGTAGATTTGTTGTGCCCTCTGGTGGTATGTTCATGGTTTTCGTTTGTTTGGTGTGTTGGGCTCAGTTTGATGTTGCTCAGTGGTGAGTGCTGCGTGCGTCTTTTTGAAGCGGAATTTGTATCAGTGAGTTAACGGTTTTGTGTGATGGTTAATGTAATGATTGCTGTACGTCGGGTGGGTTTGTTATTAAGTGTATTCGGTTGTGGTTTTTTGTTCAGGAATGGATATGAAAGACCAGATTAATAGTTTTCGGTTGAGGGCTATGATGGGGGAGACAGCTTTAGAGCTGATTAAATTTCTTCAGCTATTTGGCTTAATTGCCGAGGTCGTGAAGTGCGGTGTGTGCCGTGAACCTATGAAATTGGTTAAAGTTCCGGCCTCTCGGACCAGGGACGGTTACATGTGGCGCTGTCGCAAAGATGACATGGCGTTCCATACGGCGCGGTACCTGGTTCAAAAGTCTAGATTGGGCATGCGTGAGATTGTGCTTGTTAAATATTTTTGCTATAGATCTCCACAGAGTTTTTGCGCGCATGAGACTGGTGCGAGTGAGAGGACTGTTTTAGATTGGTATTCCTTTTGTCATTAAGTGTGTTCGGAATTTATTAAGTACAGGGGTAAGTTGGGGGGGGCATGGGGTGGTTGTGGAGGTGGTCGAGTCACAGTTTGGGAAAAGTTAGTACGGGAGGGGGAAGCCTGTGGCTGGTCTTTGGGTGTGGGGGGCTGTTGTTCCAGGGGGTGGGGGGTTCCAAATGTGTTTTTAGGGTTGTGGAAGGGAGGTCGAAGGCTGAATTAGTGGGGTTAATTGAGGAATATATAGAGCCGGGGTCTACGATAGTTTCTGATGCTTGTTCTTCTTATAGGGGGTTGGGTGAGAGGGGATTCAATCATTTAGTAGTGAACCATAGTTTAGAGTTTAAGAATTATAAGACATGGGCATGTACTAATGCAATAGAGGGTATGTGGGGGGCGGTTAAGTCAGTTCTTGGGAGGGGGAAGAGGCGCTCTTCCAACCTTCAGTCTCATTTAGATGAGTACTGTTGGCGGAAGAGTGTCCCAGAGGGCTATTGTATTGTTCGGGTTTTCTTAAGGGCTGTGGGTAAAATGTATGGGCCGAAAGTGGTTAGTTAGGGTGGGCTGGGTGGGAGGGTGGGTGGCTGTGGTTCAGGGTGGGGTGGGTGGTTTATTTTGTTGTATAGTGTTTGTTAAGGTGGCTAAATTTGTTTATATTTAGTTTCTCCCCACACAAAATCCCCAATTTCCCACGCTTGTCCCGTTAGAGTCATTAGGCTTTTTGTAAAACCTGCGTGTGTGTTTTTCTATGTATTTTCGTCTTTATGATACGTATGCAACGATTTTATATCCGCCATATTGGAATTGTCGTTTATGATCGTTTCCGCCATATTTGTGACGTCATGGGTCAAAGCTGATGGGTGAGATCGGACGCTTCCGTATTTCCACTAAAACACCTCAAGGGATGGTGGGCGGATAACGCACCGCCTCCATATCGCATGACTGGTGGACACTCGTTTTCTGTGCTTCTGCTAAACCAGAACTGAATCATATTCGTAAGGATTGTCGTTCACGTCTTGTGTGGGTCTTACTCTGCAGTCAGTATTTTCACTCATTTGAAAATTAGATAATAAGCACGCACAACAGGAGTAAATCTCAGCGCACAAAACTTTTGGTCAAGTCGTATGTGCTGTTACTTGAAGTTTGCGCTGGCAGTATCGTGGACGAGATAATAGAGGTCTTTATCGTTACCTAAAACAACCCGAGTTCACTCCTACTCCTTTCTTCCCTTACACCTTCCTTCCAAACCAAAACTGTCGCATTCCAGTTGCCACGTAGCCATTTGTACAAGTTTAAAGTCTCGATGCAATTACAACACCTTTCGTGCCCGACATAACATCAATGCCAACTGCTGTTCATCTTTCGTCTTCTACCACATTTGACTATACAGCGCTACGACGATGCGTAAGTTGACTCAGCAATTAGTGCACAAACCAATAATCCAAAGCATTGTACTTACGGAGTTCACTTTTGTTCGAATAAATATTGTTTAATGTCGCTACCGAAGTTTTCCGAATACGTTAGTAAAAATTATCTTAGGGAATACGAAGTGATCCATGGTACACTAAAAGCACGACTTGGTCATAGCCTGGCCGTAAACAGTTCAGTACTACTTACATCAGATATACAAGTTAACGCAACGTTGTAACGACTGCTCCAATACTAGGCTTACCATATTCTACAGCTACAGCCCAGGACATATGTCTAAATACTTTAATATGTTTAACAAAACTTACTTTATTCAGTTTCATTTTTCACCTAACACGTGTTTTTTAAATTACATCAAAATTAACGACTTTGTATTCTTGTTCCAGGTTAGCAAACAACGAGAACATGGATATAGAAAGCGACAAAAGAGCAGACTAATTACTTCATCCACGGAAACAACAAACTGCTCCTGCTTTGTTGCTTAATGACCTACAGCAAGTGGGAGTTGTGACGAACGGTTCCGTCGGCGTCAGGACTTGCTGCAAGGTCGGCTAAAACAAAGTATACCTATCTGTAGAGCTATGTGAGGCTGTTCCAAGTACTATGTAGCTAAAATTTGGCAATACTTATCTTCGTTTAATAAGCTGCAAAATAGTGAGATCTGTGTTCACGCTGTACATCAGAGAAACTACGGGGGTAAGTAACGTATTATCACACGTATTAAACGGTAGAATATCTTACATTAACCACACCCACTCGTTCGATTCTAAGTGTTTTCTGGCTTGCGTGGCCATTTCCTGCTTTCAGCATATTTCGATTGACATCCTCCTAAGGTTTCAGTTAGCAAAATATTCTCAAACTCTAGTGGTTAATGTATCACCAATTACGATTTTATTTTCTACCTGATAACACAGCATTGGCAATTTTCTTTATTGGCACGTAAGACGTACCAACTACCTCACCTCTGTTACAGTGTTTCTTTTAATTCGAACGCAAAGATATACGCAGCAGTGAATGAATCTCCATTCGTACAGAAAACCTGATACCAATAGCTGCGCGCTTACGGAAAATTATAATCTTAACATTCCGGTAACGTTACGCGAACGAAATTTTCGGTCAACCAACAGATTTCAGCACGTGAAATGTCACCTACCTCCGAACTATAATCAAGGTATCTATTTCTGTATGAGATAAACGTTCACATCAAAATTAAATGCTGAAGTATTTACGGCGAGTAACTTACGTTTTAATATTTGCAAAGACATTTTGATTTCGACGGAACGAGAAGTTAACGTCCAAGCAGTGTATGAAACAACTAGCATGAAGCCAAAGTTCAAGCTGCTGTCAACGATATGTTTCTTTTCGAACGAAGAAAAACCTGCATGCATGGAAGCACGACACGAACTCACAATTTTGTTTCACGAAAAATCCAAGAAATGGCTGTAAGCATCTTATTGCGAATACTTCGTAAAAACAATGCTACCTTATTCAGTTCTTTCAAGAAACTTCCATGCCGTACTAATATCTTTATACTTAGAACAATGAGCACACGTCGAAGCTGGGTGGAACCTGGAGAAAATTTTGCAGCGGACCCCCATTTTCATTTTCAGTACTTTGTGTGCTCTAAGTGCGTAATACGCATTAGGATACTCTATCACCACCTATTACATGTTTCCTGAGTGTACGTTTTCCTTTTTATGATGAAAGGTGCACCGAAACATGGCGTGGAACATTACGCTCCACTAAAGATCAGTCTCAGCAACCTCCTTTGGCTTTATCTCTCAGCACATTATCCTTTAAACCTAACCTGGACTTCGATCTGAGCTTAAGATCGATCTTTCTGATAACAATTTAACGGAATGAGCGTATCACTTTTGCAGTTCATACATTCCCAAAATTTCAGAGGGAACAGTTGTCACTGAAACCACAAATTCACCTGTAGCAAAGACTCCACAAAATGGTCATCTGCTATCGCGAGCGTAAAGAATTTAGACCTTGGCAGGGGGGGGGGGGTGAAAGATGGTTAGTTTCAGATACACCCACACCCCCCCGCCCGTATTTCAGAGCTGGCTGCCTTGACCGTGTTCTGTACCTAGGGATCCCCGAACCTTTGCGTTTGAGTTAAACCGTCGTAAATGCAAAAACTTTGCAGAATTCGCCCTTTTCTAGCTGCGGATTTCTTGAACGAGTCCGTGTACCAAGAAAGTTTGACGATTTAACGTTACTTTTGAAGCAGACGGTTTTAGTGTGAGCTATATTTTGACATTAGGGAAGTAACCACAAACGGACATTAAACATTTTTAACATCAACTCAGACCATCTACAGAAGTAAACAAGATAGTGTAAGGATTGGTTTAAAAAGGAAGATAAATGGAAGTTATGCTGAGCACCTGATAATTACATGATATTCCTGCAAGTAGATAGTGAGCAATTTTATGTTAACTCGCAGTCGCAATGAAAAACCATGAGCAATTTTATGTTAACTCGCAGTCGCAATGAAAAACCACTGTAATTGTGCCTCTAACGACATTCATTAACATGGCGCTACGTGGTTACATAGCCCATATCATTCGTGGAATAAACTGAGAACTTCCATTTTTTTTTCATTTCAGTTTACTCCCGCTAGTACTTTGTATGCTAAATGTGGAATATTAATGTTCTTAACCTCGTCATGCGTAATACATGTCTGGGAAAGACGCAACACCGTTCCCATTTTAGTAAGAGACAGTGCTATTTTGTTCCTATAGTTTGGGAACTAACGATATAGTGACACTTACTTGAATGAAAATTTTTCACTAAACACATGCAATGAAATCCACGGACGCTTCACAAACACATCAAAACACTCCGTAAACGTTCAATTGTTTCGCAAACGCACTAAACTTAGCAAATTGTTACATAATGTATGAAAGGGGGGGCTGCGCTCACGCACCCGCTGTTCAACCCCACCCCGCCTTAAACTTACGTTCTGGTCGCCACATAATAGCTTTTCGACCAAGTTCTCAACGTATTTCGCACCATTAGTTACTAGCATTTACGGGACACACTTCGCACATGACATTTAACACTGATGTTCAACTTTGAAGCACGTCTTCTACGTATTAAAAATTCTTCCACACTTCAATACAGAGCGCAACTAGGATGCTAAGCTCCAACAGTTATTGCACAAACCGCCAGAAAAAATTAACGTTTGTTCAAAATTTGTTCAGCTACTAAATACATGGACGTAACTGACGTTACATCATTTTTCCGAATACATACGTGAGAAAGCTGTAAGGATATAATTAGTGATCCAAATGTCGATTTACAAAGTACATCAACATAACGACTTAGCTTTCCCGTAGCCTGTCAAACAGGCCACATTTAGTAACAGCTGCGCCGTGCAGAACATCAGCAAAGCATGCTCCGTACTTACCAAGGACTGCAGCGTCAACCAGTAAACAGCAACGAGATACAGACCTAGAACATTCCGCTCGTCGGATACAGGCAACAGCTGCCTCCAAAGCTATTGTCATCGACTTTATTCCATTATTGACACGCAAGTGGTCAACGTGGCACTTGCACCTAACGCCCGAACTCTCCGTCCACGATACGACGTACGCGCACATCACCGTAAGCTCTGATACTACAACCAGACCCACAGCAAATGACAGCGGTAAGCCACACGCCTAAACCACAGCAGTCACCGCTAGACGAGTTAAGGGGGCGCAGCAGTATGGCAAATACCGCGTGTATCGACTCTAGCGCCGTCCGTACTAGCAATCGAAATCGAACACTTCTCGATGTCAGACAGTTCTCGCACTCTATATATCGGAAGCGAACTCTCTGGGCAGGCTTCCCAGTCAAGATTGCCCTCATCGGATTTACATTTTAATACGAAAAGCCTTGGTTTCTGGGACTGTGCAGCGTATTGAGTTTTGGCTGAGGTGTTTGGTGCATCCATTCGTTAGGGGTATGATAAATAGTTTCAGTTAACATACAAAGGAAATTTAATCAACGCGATAATCCACTTACGTAAGGAAGAAAACAGTGTAGTGTCTGCTGTAATTCATCTGTCGTTACTGGCGGGTAAATGTGAGAGAAATATTTAAATTAATAAAAAAATGCTATGCGGGAGTATGAGTTTTCCCCGAAATGCGATGATACGATGTGGTTAGTAGCCTTACCCACGCATACTGAACCATTACAATTTTTTGTACCTTTGGGCCATCGCCGTTGTATTCTTTTGATACATCAGACTCTGGTGGTTAAAGAGTACCATTACTGTTTGAAGGCTCCTTGGGCGGAAAGTACTATTGTGACTTCCACGTAAGAAGGCAGCATTCGATCGCACTTCGTGAAACTACATCTGAAGGTTCGACTTGTGGAGAATAATATTCTTAAAACGACACGACGCGTAAGCAATCCGTCGCTTTGACTTCAAATAATGTGAGCACAATTTCCTGATACATCTTCCTGATAAACATAAAATCATTAAATAAATTCAGTACGGCAATATTAACAGTTTCGCCAGAACAGCTGCAGACGCCGATATTTATGAACTATAATATTATTATTCCACAAACAAGATTTAAGACGGGGATTTCGACAACATACCTTTTAGTACAGCGAATGTCAAAACAGAAGTGAATCATAAACAAAGAAAGTCACCGTTTCTTTCCAAGACCACTCGTTTCGTTAGAAAAATGAACGTAGTCTTTCCTACAGATGTTTCTGTGCTGTGGGAGGATCCACACTATACCTAGAACGAAAGTCACGCTTAACAGTTATTACTCACCCACACTCCGCAAAACGTAGAACACAGAACGCTTTCTGTTGTCCCTGCAGCATTGTTAGTAAAATTATAGCGGGCCCACACTGTTGCTACCTAGCGGGAACCATGTAAAACTCGAGAGTTTGCTCTTTCCAACAGTACGTTGTTCAGGCACATATCTCAAATTACATAATATTTATGACTTTTTAAAAATTGTATGATTCTTTCTGATACACCCTGTACGATCGTTCACTGAGGAGCATTTGTCATTTCATGGTTAGCCAAAAGTTCCCTTACATGAAATTTAGAAATATTGATGAATCTTTATATGTTCATCATTTCCTCCTGTTAATTGCTTCACTGCACTTTTAGTAGTGCTCCAGAGCTATAAACATAAAAATCTGACGGTGCAACTGTAGTAAAACCTGTTTTTATCTTCACAGACTGTATGTTTTCCCGCCATTCTCGTTTTGTTAGTTTGGTTCCGACGCAAGCTTTTTCTCTCTGAACTAACTGTTTTCCTGATATTAAAAAATTTATATGGATAGCGTTTCTCACATTTTGCGCTATAAGGACGTTTGGTGTGACGTCATTATGCGCGTGACTGCGTGTCACATCGCTCTCTAAGTTTTTATATACTTTTAGGTTTCATACACGTATTTTAACAGTTTTTGTGATAATATTTACTATATAAGTGACTTATTAGTGGTTTCTTCATTCACCTCTGCCTTTCTTGTGTTGTGACCTGATATTTGTGAGTGTTTCGTATCGAGCAACTTAAACTCTTACCTGTATTTACATTCCGCGCTGACCAGTTGAAGCTGTTCCGACGCGTCCAAAGCTAAGTACTAATTAATTGTTTGTGTATAGTGGTTTATTTTAGAACTTTAGTAGTCTTCAACCGGTGTCTTTGGTGTTTCCTGGTGAAATAATTTCAGAAGAACTTTTTGGGAGCTGTTTTCAGTTTCGTTACTGTGTCATTAGACGTTTGATTTTCTTTCTGTGTTAGACTTTCGTTATGTGCTCATTTGTTGTTGATTAATACTGTTAATAATAGTAGTTACTTCCCTTGTAGAGTAAGTTTGTGATTATTGTAGTCAGTTTTTTAACATCTTCTTATTGTAGTAGCGGAACTTAGAGAAAGTAGTTTTCTTGTTTCAATAACTGTAAAATTTTACCATGAGTGAGAAGTGTGGGCTTTGCCGTAGGTTCGTGAGTAGTGGATTGCGGTGTGAGACTTGTTCGAAGTCTTTTCACTGGGGGGAATCCAGTGGGGAAGCCAGTGGGCATTCTGGTGAGATCCTTTCCTGGAACTGAAGGTTATGTAGCAAGAGTAAGTTGATAGAGGAGCAGGAGCGTAAGATCTGTGCCCTTCAGGTGCAGTTGCAAAACGCACAGGAGGGGCTAGATAGTATGAGGAGGGAGAAGGGGGTTGGGGAATGGGAGCTGGCTGTTGGCAAGAGATCTGCTAGAAGAAGGAGATTTTCAGATAGTTTTACTATTGGTGTTTGCAATAGATATGGCCAACTGTCAGAGTCTAGTGGAGAGGAATCTCTAGTAGCTGTAGATGTAGGAAGTATGCAGCAGACTGCAGCAGTTACGGTGGCTAGGAAAGTTGCAAAGTCGAAGAGAAAGAAGAAGGTTCTGCTGTTAGGTAGTTCTCATGGCAGAGGTGTAGGCCAGCAGTCGCAGGAAGTGTTGGGGAGTGAGTACCAGGTCACCAGCATTGTGAAGCCTAATGCAGGATTGGCTCAGGTGATTGTTAACATAGGGGGGTTATGTACGCATTTTACTAAAGAGGATCAGGTAGTGATTGTGGGTGGGGCTGGTAATAGTATCGATGGGGATGGAGAGTATGACATAGATGGTGACCTGGAAAAGATAGCCACTCAGACTGGGAACATGAATGTGCATTTCGTGGAAGTGTTTCAGCGTCACGATCGGCCTCATCTTAATACAGCCGTCAGGTGTGATAACATGAGACTTCGGGGTGTGCTGATGACAGAAGGCATGGGTGACATATCTCTAACAAGGTCACCACTTTCGACAAAGCTTAGGTATCCGAGTAATGAGGGAATTGATATATTTCATCAAAATATACAAGATATTAGAGATAAAGATAGTGAACTGCATATAGATGTTGACTTTGAAATTATTGGTATGTCTGAACATTTCTTAAATAAGGAGACAATTCAGAGGCTTCCTTTACCAGGATACAGGTTGGCTGGCAGCTTTTCTAGGAGCTCTTTGCGGTGTGGGGCAGTAGCCATGTATGTGAAAAACGGCATCCCATTTGAGTCAATTGATGTTCCAAAGTACTGCACTGAAAAGGTGTTTGAATGTTGTGCAGGTGTGGTTACATTTAGTGGAGCTAAACTTCTAACTGTTGTTATTTGTAGATCCGCAGACTCCGATTTCACAACATTTTTGCGAAAGCTAGAGGAGGTTCTTTGCTCACTTTATAGGAAATACAAAAAGTTAGTTATATGTGGTGACTTCAATATTAATTGTATAAGTGATTGTGCAAGGAAAAGGATGCTGGTAGACCTCCTTAATTCGTATAATCTTATGTAAACCGTATTCTTTCCAACGAGAGTGCAAGGGAACAGTAGAACAACCATAGACAACATTTTTGTTCATTCCACATTACTAGAAGGGCATTCGGTTAGCAAAAAGGTGAATGGTCTTTCAGATCATGATGCCCAAATTTAAACTCTAAAAGATTTTTGTGCTGCAACATATGTTAAATATAGTTATCAACTGTTTAGGAAAGCTGATCCAGTTGCTGTAGAGACCTTCGTAAAACTTATCAAGGAACAAAAGTGGCAAGATGTTTAGAGTGCTGTTACAGTAGACGATAAATATAATGCTTTCCTCAATACTTTTCCCGTGCTCTTTGAAAGTTGCTTTCGTTAGAACGTTCAAAACAGGGTACTAGCACAAACAGGCAGCCTGGGTGGCTGACTTGGGGAATAAAAATATCTTGTAGAACAAAGTGACAATTATATAAAAGCGTTAGAAACAGTCAAAATCTAAATGCGGCAGCCCATTACAAACAGTATTGTAAGGTGCTTAAAAATGTTAGTAGGAAGGCAAAAAGTATGTGGTATGCAGATAGAATAGCTAACTCTCAGGATAAAATTAAAACCATATGGTCAGTCGTAAAGGAAGTGGGTGGTCTGCAGAGGCAGGTCGAGGATATAGAATCAGTGCGTGCATAGTGGGAATGTCCTTGTTACTGATAAGTCGCATATATGTACAGTATTTTTTAATCACTTTCTGAATGTGGCAGGTGAACTAAATAGAAACCTAGTCGCAACAGGGAATCAATTAGCGCTCTTAGAAAAAGTGTTCCGAGACTGTTACCTGAAATGCTCCTCCATGATACTGACAAGAGGGAGATTGAGTTTATAATTAAATACTAAAGACCAAGAACTCTTATGGATATGACGGGGTATCTAGCAGAATACTGAAGTATTGTTCTATGTATGTTAGCCCAGTACTTAGCCATATCTGTAACTTTTCCTTCAGGAGTGATTGGTTTCCTGACCGAGTAAAAGTACTCAGTAGGGAAGCCACTTTATAAAAATGGAGACAGGAATAATGTTGACAAGTTTAGACCTATTTCTATGCCATCGGTGTTTGCTAAAGTTATGGAGAAGGTTGTATATACAAGGTTACTGGAGCATTTAAATTCACATAATTTGCTTTCAAATGTAAAGTTTGGTTTTAGAAATGGTTTAACAACTGAAAATGCTATATTCTCTTTTCTCTGTGAGGTTTTGGAAAGATTAAATAAAAGGTTGCGAACGCTAGGTGTTTTCTTTGATTTAACGAAGGCTTTTGACTGTGTTGACCACAAATTATTACTGCAGAAGCTGGATCATTAGGGAGTAAGGTGAGTAGCTTACAACTGGTTCGCCTCTTACTTTAAGAACAGAAAGCAGAAGGTAATTTTCGACGGTATTGAGAGTGATAGTGATGTTCAGTCCCAATGGGGCACTGTTAAATGGGGCGTTCCCCAAGGGTCGGTGCTGGGGCCACTGCTGGTTCTTATTTACATAAATGATATGCCTTCTAGTACTACAGGTGATTCAAAAATATTTCTGTTTGCTGATGACACCAGCTTGGTAGTGAAGGATCTTGTGTGTAATATTGAAACAGTATCAAATAATATTGTTGTTGTTGTTGTTGTTGTGTTCTTCAGTCCTGAGACTGGTTTGATGCAGCTCCCCATGCTACTCTATCCTGTGCAAGCTTCTTTATCTCTCAGTACCTACTGCAGCCTACATCCTTCTGAATCTGCTTAGTGTATTCATCTCTTGGTCTCCCTCTACGATTTTTACCCTCCACGCTGCCCTCCAGTACTAAATTGGTGATCCCTTGATGCCTCAGAACATGTCCTACCAACCGATCCCTTCTTCTGGTCAAGTTGTGCCACAAACTCCGTTTCTCCCCAATTCTATTCAATATCTCCTCATTAGTTATGTGATCTACCCATCTAATCTTCAGCATTCTTCTGTAGCACCACATTTCAAAAGCTTCTATTCTCTTCTTCTCTAAACTATTTATCGTCCATCTAATCTTCAGCATTCTTCTGTAGCACCACATTTCGAAAGCTTCTATTCTCTTCTTCTCTAAACTATTTATCGTCCAACATGGCTACACTCCATAAAAATACTTTCAGGAACGACTTCCTGACACTTAAATCTATACTCGATGTTAACGAATTTCTGTTCTTCATAAACGCTTTCCTTTCCATTGCCAGTCTACATTTTATATCCTCTCTACTTCGACCATCATCGGTTATTTTGCTCCCCAAATAGCAAAACTCCTTTACTACTTTAAATGTCTCATTTCCTAATCTAATTCCCTCAGCATCAATCGACTTAATTCGACTACATTTCATTATCCTTGTTTTGCTTTTGTTGATGTTCATCTTATACCCTCCGTTCAACTGCTCTTCCAAGTCCATTGCTGTCTCTGTAGTTCATGAAATTAGTTCGTGGCTTGTAGAAACTTATTTGATGCTAAATCACAGTAAGTGTCAGTTTTTACAGTTTCTAACTCACAATTCAACAAGAACAGATATTTTGATCACAGAATGGGCATATTATAAGCGAGACGGAACTGTTCAAGTTCCTAGGCGTTCGGATAGGTAAAAAGCTGTTATGGAAAGCCCATGTTCAGGATCTTGTTCAGAAACTAAATGCTGCTTTATTTACCATTAGAACAGTATGTGAAATAAGTGACAGTTCAACGCGAAAAGTAGTCTACTTCGCATATTTTCATACGCTTATGCCGTATGGTATTATTTTTTGGGGTAATTCTTCTGATTCAGAAAGGGTAATTTTGGCTCAAAAACGGGCTGTTCGAGCTATATTTGGTGTAAGTTCGAGACGCTCTTGTCGACCCCTATACAATAGTCTGGGAATTCTGACATTGCCCTCACAGTATATATTTTCTTTAATGTTGTTTGTTGTTAGCAATATTAGCTTATTCCCAAGAGTTAGCAGCTTTCACTCAGTTAATACTAGGCAGAAATCAAATCTGCATGTGGAATGCACTTCCTTGACTCTTGTGCAGAAAGGAGTGCAGTATTCTGGTGCATCCATTTTCAGTAAGCTACCACAAGAATTCAAAAATCTTAGCAGTAGCCCAAACACTTTTAAGTCTAAACTGAAGAGTTTCCTCATGGCTGACTCCTTCTATTCTGTCGAGGAGCTCCTGGAAGAGCTGAAAAATTAAGCAAATTCCAGTGTTACATTGTTGATTTTCTTTATTTAAACTTACGACTTGCCTGAATATGTTTCTTATATTTCATTTTATCTGTTTCTACTACCATGTTATAATTTCATGTATTGACTCGTTCAAAAATGGTTCAAATGGCTCTGAGCACTATGGGACTTAACTTCTAAGGTCATCAGTCCCCTAGAACTTAGAGCTACTTAAACCTAACTAACCTAAGGACATCACACACATCCATGCCTGAAGCAGGATTCGAACCTGCGACCGTAGCGGTCACGCGGTTCCAGACTGAAGCGCCTAGAACCGCACGGTCACGCAGGCCGGCTGACTCGTTCCATGACCATGGAGACTTCTCCTTTATTTTCACCCACGGAACAATAAATAAATAAATAAAAAGTAAAACTAGTGAAAGCGCGATGTAGAGACGTTCGGATTATCCCTTGCAGTCCTGAGGTTCACAACTGTTTACATCTGGTCTTTGCTGTGCACTCATAACATTTTTTTTTATCTGACTTGTGCCGCAATCATTCGTATGATTAACGTTCCGTTGCAACAGTCGCACACGAAGTATCCGTCCGCGTGCTTAGCTGGGTGGTAACGTTCTTGCTTCACATGCTCTGGGCCCCGGTTCGACTCCCGGTCGGTTTGGAGATTTTCTCTGCCCGTGAACTGGGTGTTGTGTTGTTCTTATCATCATTTCATCCTCATCATCGGCCGCATTTTGTTGTGGAGTTTTTCTATTAACGTGGGTTTATATCCATTATTGTGAGCAGCTGTTTTAATTATATTGATTTCATTTTGTTGGTCTGTGGCACTCATTGGTACTTTTTAATTCGGTGTAGCATCGTTCTGAAATATGCCATTTTTTGTTGGCGGGCGTGGCAAGATGAGGTGCCAATACTGACGTCTGTGGTGGTAGGTTTTCTGTAAATACTAAATTGATCTTCATTGTTACTATTGCAAATTTTCAGGTAAAAAAAGTTAATGATTTTATTAGTTTCATGTTCAACTGTGAATTTAATATTTTTGTGCATTTTGCTTGGATCTGCTGCTAATGTATCTATTTCATTGCTTGTACCATCAAAAAGCAAGATTGTATCGTCAACATATCTTCTGTAGTAGATTATTTTGTTTGAGATGTGCTGGTTGGTTGAGAAGAATTTTTGTTCTGTATGGTTGATGTCAAAATTCTACATCGGACAGCCAGGCAGAAGTTTTGAAATTAGATACAAAGAACATATTGATGCTTCTAGACTTGGTAACTTGAACAAATCAGTATTTGCAGCCCATATTGCTGAAGAAAACCATTCAGTGGGAAACATTGAGGACAACTTAAAAATTTTGCATCTAGCAGAAAAAGGAGTCACTATCAATATATTAGAAGAATCAGAAATACACACACACACACACACACACACACACACACACACACACACACACAAACACACAAACACACACACAAACAGCACCCCAGACTATATCCTTAACGAACAAACAGAGTTAGCTAACACCCCTTTTCTGAAAAATTTCCGAAAATTTCTTTCCAGCCTCCAAAGCAAATAATATTAGTACACCTAACTGCAGATCAAGTAGCAAATTTATATGTTACTATACTTCTCGTGATGCTAAATGTAATTAAATAATATACTATTTTACTTACACAGTTCTGTACATATATAAACAAAAACCTTTATAATTAGTTTAACAATATCAACTCAAAAATTCAATATCTCTATACTAGCGTAAAAGGCATTACAGTTGTGTAAATGAATATATGATCCGTTCCAAACATAGGACATCATAATCAAATGTTACGATATATCATAGCATCTGTGATACTCATATGTCTGTAAGCTCTTTGTATGTATCAAAACATGTGGTGCGTGGTAGAAATCTTCTCAGTGACAAATCTAAAGTGTTTAATGAGAACAATTTACGTGTGCAACAACAAGAATGCAGTGGGAATGCATTTACATCTGTTGGACGAATGTTATGGAAACAAACACTCCACACCGACGTTTCACGTAAGTCACATGCAACGAAAATCTGTAACGCAACCATCTGTTTGTGGCGTGTTTATAATTATGTATTATTTATACATTAGGACAATTAATCTGTACGAAACCCGCCACATGTCGTAAAGAAAGCATGTAAACCGTCTGAGGATGAATCACAACGATTCGAAACCGGTAACGGTACCCTTTGAATAATGGAACTGAAAGTAAATTTGTGGCCGGTTGCTGTCCTTACACCATCAACATTTTGGATAGCACTTGGTTAGCAATGCTCTCGACGAATTAAGCATAACTCATCGGGCAGCTGGAATGATTACATTCGCTACTTCATTTTCAGCATATGAAGAATAATTTTTATATTTACTTTGCGTAGGATTCATAGTTAATGATTTACCTTCCTTGCAGTGAAAGCGTCATTAAACGCCCGAACAATAGTGTTCTGCAATTGGGCCTTCTTCACACGGAACAATTTAGGCCCGTTGCACACGGGTCGGTTTTTCCGCAGCGGTCAATTTAGCGTCGCTGTCGTCCCGGCAGTAGCGCACTGCAGTTAGAGCTTCCACATTAAGAGGAAAAAAGAACGGTCGGCAAATTTGCCGTCAGTCGCCACCGCCCAAGTATCGGCGCGTTTGATCAAATGCGTCTTTACACACCTGTGACGGTTTTTCTGCCGGAGAGAGCTGTTTTGTTCAGTGTGAGCTGAGTGTTCGTGACTGCACATGGTAGGGTCGGGAACACACTTGATGTTTTTGTCCGATCGGAGTTTTTACGGTCGCCGCTCTAAAATTATGGCGTTTACACATAGGGCGGTAACATTCTAACACTGACGCCACATCAATCGATCACTCATCACCGTGCAACAAGTGTCTATTTACTTGTCGTTTTATATTAGATAGTGTTGTGTTCAAAATGAATAGAGAACAACGTCTTGCAATACTGTTATACTGGGTGGTTATAATTAAACTTCCCCTATTTAATACGTTATAACATGGAAAATAATTACCATACGAATGCTAAACATGGCAGCATTAATTTCAAGGACTTGGGGGAGAGAAATAATACACAATAAATTCAATTAAAACACTTTTAATGTGCTGCTACGGCACATCATACCATTACATACCGGTACCGTTACTGCTACAAAAGAGACTCAATGTGGCGCCCATCAGTGTCCAGAAGAGTGTGAAAGCGCAGGACTGCATTCTGCAGCCGGCTTGTGTGGCCAAGCGGTTGTAGGGGCTACAGACTGGAACAGCGCGACCGCTACGGTCGCAGGTTGGAATCCTGGAATCCTGCCTCGGGCATGGATGTGTGTGATGTCTTTAGGTTAGTTAGGTTTAAGTAGTTCTAAGATCTAGGGAACTGATGACCTCAGATGTTAAGTCCCATAGTGCTCAGAGCCATTTTTTTTTTTTTTTTTGCATTCTGCACACTGCACAGCAGACATAAGAATGTCCGTAGGTATACTGGCTAACTCTCTTGATATGCTGCGCTTCAGATCAGCACATTTGTGGCTGTTCCCCTGGTAAACCATGTCTTTCAGGTAGCTCCATAACCAAAAATCACAGGGAGTGAGACCAGATGATCGTGCCGGCCAAGCATTTGCGAAAGATCGGCTGATAATTTGAGCGTTTCCAAATGTGTTTCGGAGAAGCAGGTGAACTTCAGGAGCGATGTGAGATGGGGCCCCATTCTGCATGAAAACTGTTGAGTTCAATTTGTCTCTCACCTCTAGGGCTGGTATGACATGCTGGTAAAGCATATCGCAGTAGCGCTGGCCAGTCAGACTGCACGTCTTTGGTCCTTGAACGCCAACCTGTTCAAAAAAGAATGGGCCAATGATGAACGAAGCTGTGAACCGTCAGAGAAAAATGGGCTTCGTCTGTCCACAGAATTCGTCAACTTCAGGCCTTGCCAGAAAGTGCAGAGCGAAATCACCACATCGTTGTGCATCCTGTGGTGCAAGCTGCTGTACGATATGGATCCTGTAAGGATACCATTTGAGAACGGTATAGCGTCCCCAGAGAAATAATAAGAAAAGACTTAAAAAAGTATTTATAAAAAAGAGACATTTAAAAATTGAATAACATACATTTTTCTCATGCACCCGTAAAATAGTAATTTCTCTGTGTAAGTTTCGACGGCAAAGAAATATAACAAAACGATCTAAAGAGACGACAAGATACGCTCTTTTGTTAATTTTAGACGTCTTCACTTCTTTTCTTGTCTTGGTTGTGTTGGACGGACATCTTGCGAGTGCTGGCAAATGTAAGCATATTTGTACTAATTAAGCAGATAATATATTGATTTAATATTATTTTGCACTTTTAATTTGTATGAAGTGATCCCGATTTCATGTCCGCCTTCCTTTGAATTAACCTGCATTCGAGTAATTTACAGTTCAACAATCGCAGCGGCCGATGCAGCCAACGACGCCATTGCGTGGCGATATTAACTTATAAAATTTAGCGGAAGCGAAAAACTCGACCGCAATTAACATAATATACATTTTTCTCCACAGCCGCCCGACGCTCCACAAAATGCGTAGCTTTAAGATTCGTATTTTCAGTACCACAGCCGAGAGCCATAGCCAGGACTCCGACTACAATGCAATAGTTAACGGAGGTAAAAAAAAATACTCTCGCGCATGTGTGGGCCGCAATTGTAATTAATAACTAAAGATTTTTTGCTTTAAAGTGAACTGACTAGCCGAGGAAATTAATATGAAAAGTTTATTCCATTGTTCAACTTACATGCTCATGTTTTAAGATTCAGCGAGTCTAACATTCATTAACGTTACAAATAATTTAAGATTAATATTGTTAAAAAGGAGAACTTCACAAGTATTTAATTGTAAATCAAAATTGAATGAAATATCATTTTTATTAAGGCCCACCACGTAAGTCGGCAACAATCAACATAATAATAATATATAATAACGGACGTGAGAACGGTATAAAGCAACTTCCGTACAGTGGTGAAAGCTCCATCCCCGTGTCTTCTTAAATTAATTGGATGATCTCAGATTAGTCAGTTTTTCATTTTCCTTTTCATTAGTCGACGTAGTAACAATAAACTTAGATTTTACTGTATGTTCATTTCAAATAAATTTTACGTATAAAAGCAATGAATAATTTACATAACACATTAAAATCGGCGACGGTCAATTGACCCGGAGGAAAATATTCGCTGCGAGTGAAACCGTTTGTAATATACGAGATCTGTTAAAAAAATTGCGTAACTTCGTACAAAAAAATTTTCTTCTCCTAACTTCTACTTGTTTTGCGTGGTCGTCTTTGAAATACTCTCCTCCCTAATTGATACATCGCTCCGAACGCTGTTTCCACAACAGGAAGCAGTTCTTGTACGCCTCTGGATCGCGAGAAGTATCGTCTGCAAATTTTCTTTTATTTCGTCTATCGTTGCAAATCTTCCTCCTTTCAACGGGGTTTTCTAGTTTGGAAATTAAAAAAAAAAAGTCCGCAGTGGCCAGGTCTGGAGAGTATGGAAGATGAAGCAGCACAGTGAATTCGCTTCTTGTGCAATAGTGACGCACCAACAGGGATGAATGTGCGGGTGCGTGATCGTCTCGCCGCATTTCAGGCCGTTTCCTTCCCACAGGCGTAGAAACAGGCCCCGATAGTACCATCGATTAACGTTTTGTCCTCATGGCACGAATGCGTGATGAAATCAAAGACAACATCAGAATGCCTTTCATAGTTGACCTGACCTGACGAGCATTGTTTTGGTCTTGGAGAACCTTTCCCTATCCGTTGTAAAGATCGAACCTTGGTCTCAACATCTTAACAGTAGACCCACGTCCCAGCACGAGTTATGATTTTCTTAAGGAACGTCTCGTTCTCATTTACGCGATCTAAAAGCTCTTCACAAATTGCGAGACGAAGGTCGTTCTAGTCTCGACGAACACACGATGCATTCCAAGATGCTGTGTCGGGATTTCGTGACATGATGCAACTGAAACATTACATTCTTCTGTAGCCTCTCGGACAGTCAGTTTTCGATTGCCATGCACAATTTCCTTGACGTTCCTGACATGAGTGTCTTTCAAATTCTGAAAGTGGCAAGGGTAAAACACAGGGAGCGAAAGGCTATTTACAATTTGTACAGATACCAGTTATAAGAGTCGGGGGGCATGAATGGGAAGCAGTGGTTTGGAAGGGAGTCAGACAGTGTTGTAGCCTATTCATGATGTTATTCAATCTGTACATTGAGCAAGCAGTAAAGGAAACAAAAGAAAAATTTGGAGTAGGAATTAAAACCCATGGAGAAGGAATAAAAACTTCAAGGTTCAAGTATAGATTTAAATGTCAGAAAGTCGTTTCTGAAAGAATTTATATGGAGTGTAGCCATGTATGGAAGTTAAATACGGACAATAAATAGTTTGGACAAGAAGAGAATATAAGCTTTCCAAATAAGGTACTACAGAAGAATGCTGAAGATTGGATGGGTAGGTCACATAACTATTGAGGAGGTATTGAATAGAATTGGGGAGAAAAGAAATTTATGGCACAAATTGACTAGAAGAAAGGATCGGTTGGTAGGACATGTTCTGAGGCATCAAGGGATCACCAATTTAGTATTGGAGGGCAGCGTGAAGGGTAAAAATCGTAGAGGGAGACCGAGAGATGAATACACTAAGCAGATTCAGAAGGATGTAGGCTGCAGTACGTACTGGGAGATGAAGCAGCTTGCACAGGCTAGAGTAGCATGGAGAGCTGCATCATACCAATCTCTGTACTGAAGACCACAACAAAAACATGCTCATACAGGACATACTGAACGACGCTCCTTGCCAGATAGATTCAGTGATTCACTGCTTAGCTGGTAGTCAGCTCTCGCGCTCTTGAGCATGTCCATTCCTGTGCTGTGGAGTTATTCATCATTTGTAGCGACTCCTTGAGCGCCTTATAAGCTCCCGAACAGTGCTAGCATTTCTATCATCTGGTAATGGCCATCCAACCGTCCGGTTACGTCCCCAAACTATATGGACGGTCAGTCGTCTTCCTATGGACACTGGAAAACGTGGGAAACCCGGGAAATGAACTTGCTGACAGGCTAGCTAAAGAGGCTACTCGTAAACTGGGCATGGAGATAGGCATACCGGAATCTGATATTCGATCGGTATTACCCAAGGAAGGTTTTTGGGCTTTGGAAAACAGAATGGCGCTCCCTGACTTTCCCCAATAAGTTATTATGGTAAAAGAGACGACCAATGGGTGGAGTCCTCCATGCTAGCCTCTCGCAGGGCCTCCATTGTCCTTTGCCAACTCCGCGTTTGTCATACATAGTTGACTCACGATCATTCGCTATTGTAGTGTTGGGCAATTGGATGTGAACAGCGCACAGCGTTGCGCAGTTGGAGGTGAGCCGCCAGCAGTGGTGGATGTGGGGAGAGAGATGGCGGAGTTTTGAGAGCGGATGGTCTGGACGTGTGTCCATTAGAGACAGTAAATTTGTAAGACTGGATGTCATGAACTGATATATATATATATTATGACTTTTGAACACCATTAAGGTAAATATATTGTTTGTTCTCTATCAAAATCTTTCATTTGATAAGTATGCCTATCAGTAGTTAGCGCCTGCAGTAGTTAGAATCTTTTATTTAGCTGGCAGTATTGGCACTCGCTGTATTGCAGTAGTTCGGTAACGAAGATTTTTGTGAGGTAAGTGATTCATGAAAGGTGTAGGTTATTGTTAGTCAGGGCCATTCTTTTGTAGAGATTATTGAAAGATTGCATTGCGCTTAAAATATTGTGTGTCAGTTTAGTGTTGATGAGAATAGGTAAAGATCGAAATGTCTGAGTACGTTCAGTTCTGCTCAGCTGTTTGAAAATCAAATAACGTAAGAGGTTTGTCAGCACAGTAATTCATTAATTTTCCAAAGGGGACATTTCTCATTGTTTTAACAAAATGGCTCTGAGCATTATGGGACTTAACTTCTGAGGTCATCAGTCGCCTAGAACTTAGAACTACTGAAAACCTAACTAACCTAAGGACATCACACACATCCATTCCCGAGGCAGGACTCGAGCCTGCGACCGTAGCAGCAGCGCGGTTCAGGACTGAAGCGCCTAGAACCCCTCGGCCACACTGGCCGGCATTGTTTTAACAGATTATAACTCTTTACTTCCCTCTCGGTTTCGATTTTGTCTTGCTTCTTTCGTTTTCTACTTCAGTCTGATTACCGATTTTGTTCCTTCTACGGTTTTCAGGCGATAGCATCATTTAGGATGTGGTTTTAATCCGAGATCTGTGTGCCTAAGGAAAAAGGGACTGATAAACTTGTAGTTAAATCCCTGTAATCTCCAGACCAGCCAATCGATCAACGATAAAAATAGTGTCCTACTTTGCAAATATTGTCTTGCAGTGTGTGACGCCGCTGCATAGTTCCTTTTTCAACCATCTGCAGCTCTGCATAATACTGATAAACATTGTACATGCAGCTTTGCAAGGCATCGATACAACAAAATTACGATTATCTTGAAACAGGAATCGTTTGTCACACTTATGCAAAATCTCATAAATTACTGCTGGCGTTCAGTAAGTAATGTAAAACATTTTTTCTGAAAGCAGGTTGGTCATATTCTGTATTTCAGTGCACCATGCTACTCCCCATTCTTTTGGCTACAAAACCCTATGTTTACACGTAATCTCTGTTCAATGCGACGGCCCTACGCCAAAAATTACTGGGAGGGCCTATATGACAGCATTCTACCACTCTGCTAGTGGACGTCGGTGTTAACGCCTTGCTGCATCTGTAACCTCCCCCTCT
This sequence comes from Schistocerca cancellata, assembly GCF_023864275.1. Taxonomy (NCBI): domain Eukaryota; kingdom Metazoa; phylum Arthropoda; class Insecta; order Orthoptera; family Acrididae; genus Schistocerca; species Schistocerca cancellata. The sequence goes on along the minus strand of NC_064632.1, from coordinate 529,333,251 downwards.
TTATCGTACTGCTTCTCATGGAGAACGAGAAGTTCGCTTGTATTGTTGTGGCGACGAACACGCTGACGTAGTTTCCTCAGTTTCAGGATTTTTTTCAGGCAAGTATCTAAAGCATAGATATACATGGAGAAATGCTACACACGGTGCTGTCTTACAATATACTTATTATCTACCGGTTTCAATCAAGGACCATCTTCACAGTGGAAAAATATCTATTGTAACAACTTCACATGTCTTACATGCTGTTTAACGCCCGCATCTCGTGGTCGTGCGGTAGCGTTCTCGCTTCTCACGCCCGGGTTCCCGGGTTCGATTCCCGGCGGGGTCAGGGATTTTCTCTGCCTCGTGATGGCTGGGTGTTGTGTGCTGTCCTTAGGTTAGTTAGGTTTAAGTAGTTCTAAGTTCTAGGGGACTGATGACCATCGATGTTAAGTCCCATAGTGCTCAGAGCCATTTGAACCATTTGCTGTTTAACGAAAAGAGTGTGGGCCACTGCTGATTTGAGAACGGAAAAGACTTGACATCCTAATACAGGCTCACCCAAGCAGATAACAGTTCTGATAACATTAAACCTGTAAGATGAGAAATCGGACAGCCATTAAATAGATAGCCGGCCGGAGTGGCCGTGCGGTTCTAGGCGCTACAGTCTGGAACCGAGCGACCGATACGGTCGCAGGTTCGAATCCTGCCTTGGGTATGGATGTGTGTGATGTCCTTAGGTTAGTTAGATTTAATTAGTTCTACGTTCTGGGCGACTGATGACCTCAGAAGTTAAGTCGCATAGTGCTCAGAGCCATTTGAACCATTTTTGAACTAAATGGATTGTAAGACGCACTGTGTACCATACATTTTACCAAGTTCTTCAGTTACCTGAGGATAGCATAACACATTTCTGAATTGATCGTTGCACCATGAGTGGAGGCATCAAACAGAATTACTCCATCAGAGACCTTGGCTTTGGGTGTGGCTCGGAAGAGAGGTGCTGTGGCGCCACTCCTTGGGTTGCTGTTTTGTTTCCGGTTCGAAGTGCTGAAGACATGTTTCATCGCCTGTGACGATGTTCGACAAAAACTGTCGCGATAAGCCTCCTAACGCGCAAGGAAGTCCGCACTGAAGGTCCTTCGTTGCTCTTAATGATCTCCTGTCAACAGGGAAGGAACCAAGCGGACACATATCTTTGAGTGCCCCAATTGTGGATAAGTGTGTCACCACTAAGAAAAGGAACGTCCACTTGCGCAGCGAGGTGTTCGAATGTGATCCGTCGATCACCTCGAACAGTGTGTGTCGTCCGCACGTTCCAACATTCCTGGAGTTGCAGCTTTGTGCGGCAGGCTCGCACGTGGGAGAGCGGACAGATTTGAGCGACCTTGTTGCGATGATCACAGCCGCCTAGCTCACCGACTCACAGTGATTTTGTTCGCTGCCAGGTACTAGTAAACTTCTGCAAGAGCCTATGAATATCCACGATGCCTGATTTTACGACAGCCATCTGCTTGGAACGCAACTCCACCACAGACACCATTCTGAAGGCTACATAAAGCGCCGCCGCCCATCAGAACGTCATGACTTTGTAGGGGTTGAAGCAAGAATATGGCAGGACAAATTCCACATTTTCTATTTTTTTTTCTTTTGACTGATGCGGGCCGCCACGGATTCCTCCCCTGCACCAACCTCTTCATCTCAGAGTACCACTTGTGACCTACGTCCTCAATTATTTCCTGGATATATTCCAATCTCTGTCTTCCTCTACAGTTTTTGATCTCTACAGGTCCCTCTAGCACCATGGAAGTCATACCCTCACGTCCTAACAGATACCATATCTTCCTGTCCCTTCTTCTTATCAGCGTTTTCCAAATATTCCTTTCCTCTCCGATTCTTCGCAGAATTTCTTCACTCCTTAACTTATCAGTCCACCTAATTTTCAACATACGTCTGTAGCACCACATCTCATATACTTCGCTCCTCCTCTCTTTCGATTTTCCCACACTCCATGTTTCATTATCAAACAATGCTGTGCTCAAACGTACATTCTCAGAAATTTCTTCCTCAAGTTAAGACCTATGTTTGATAATAGTAGGTTTCTTGGACAGAATGCCCTTTTTTTCCAGTTCTAGTCTGCCTTTGATGTCCTTGCTCCATCAATCATTGGTTATTTTGCTGCCTAGGCAGCAGAATTTCTTAACTTCATCTGCTTCGTGACCATCAATCCTAATGTTAAGTTTCTCGCTCTTCTCATTTCTGCTACTTCTCATTACTTTCATCTTCCTTCGATTTACTCTCAATCCATATTCTGTGCTCATTAGACTGTTCACTCTATTCAACAAATCAGGTAATTGTTCTTCCCTTTCACTCAGGATAGCAATGTCATCAGCGAATAGTATCATTGATATCGTTTCACCTTGAATTTTAATACCACAATTGAACCTTTCTTTTATTCCCATATTTGCTTTTTCTATGTACAGATTGAACAGTGTGGGCGAAAGACTACATCGCTGTCGCACACCCTTTTTAATCTGAGCACTTCGTTCTTGTTCGTCCACTCTTATTATTCCCTCTTGGCTCATATACATATTTTATGTTACTCGTCTCTCCATATAGACCGGCCGGTGTTGCCGAGGGGTTCTAGGCGCTACAGTCTGGAACCGCGCGACCGCTATGGTCGCAGCTTCGAATCCTGCCTCGGGCATGGATGTGTGTGATGTTCTTAGGTTTGTTAGGTTTAAGTAGTTCTAAGTTCTAGGGGACTGATGACCTCAGATGCTAAGTCCCATAGTGCTCAGAGCCATTTGAACCATTTTTTCTCCTTATAGCTTATCTCTATTTTTCTCAGAATTTTGAACATCTAGCACCATTTGACATTGTCGAATGCTTTTTTAAGTTCGAAAAATGCTATGCACGTGTCTTTATTTTTCTTTTGTCAGAATTGCCTCTGTGGTGCCTTCACTTTTCATGAAATCAAACTGATCGTCAACTAACGGATCTTCAGTTTTCTTTTTCATTCTTCTGTATATTATTCTTGACAGCAACTTAGATGCATGAGCTGTTAAGCTGATTGTGCGAAAATTGTTACACTTATCATCCACACAGTTCCGAAGATTGCAAAGACTGACATGTCACCAGACTCATACATTCTGCACATCAATGTGAACAGTCGTTTTGTAGTGACTTCCCCCAATCATTTTTAGAAATTCTGATGGAATGTTATCGATCCCTTCTGCCTTATTTCATCTTAAGTCCTCCAATGCTCTTTTAAGTTCTGATTCTAATACTGGATCCCATATAGCTTTTAAATCGATGCCTCGTTCTTTTACATCAAGCAAATCTTCCCCGTTATAGAGCCCTACATTGTACTTTTTTCACCTATCCGCTCTCTCCTCTGCATTTAACAGTGGAATTCCCGTTTCAATCTTAATGTTAACTTTTAATTTCACCTAAGGTTATTTTGACTTTCCTGTATGCTGAGTCAGTCTTTCTGAAAATCATTTCTTTTTCGATTTCTTCACATTTGTCATGCAGCCGTTTTATCTTAGCTTCCCTGGACTTTCTATTTATTTCATTCCTCGGCGATTTGTACTTCTGTATTCCTGAATTTCGTTAAACATTTTTGTACGTCGTTCTTTCATTGATCAGCTGAAGTATTTCATGTGTTACTCATGTCTTCTTCGCAGTTACCTTCTTTGTACCCATGTTATTTTCGTTCCAAATTCTGTGATTGCTGTTTTTAGAGATGTCCATCCCTCTTCAACTGTACTGCCTACTGAGCTGTTCCTTATTGCTGTATCTGTAGCCTTAGAGAACTTCAAGCGCATCTCGCCATTCCTTAGTACTCTCTATCCAACTTCCTTGCGTATTGATCATTCCTTATCAATGCCGTAAACTTCATCATTACTAGATTGTGATCTGAGTCCGCATCTGCTCCTGAGTACACCTTACAATCCAGTATCCGATTTCGGAATCTCTGTCTGACCATGACGTAATTTAACTGAAATCTTCCCTTATCACCCGCCCTTTTCCAAGTGTACCTCCGCCTCTTGTAATTCTTGAACAGAGTATTAGCCATTACTGGCTGATATTTGTTATAGAATTCAATTAGTCTTTCTCCTCTCTCATTAGTTGTCCATATTCTCCTATACCTTTTCTTCTACACCATGCTCTGTTACTCCATTGCAGTCCCCCATGACTACTAGATTTTCATCTGCTTATACATTCAATATTACTCTTGCAACGTCGGCATGTACAGTCGTGGACAAAACGAGCGAGACCCCTCGCCTTTTCGTTATGCTGATCCGCACGGCTTTAAAGTCTGCTACACAGCATAACAGGCAAGGCGACGAAGTGCTACCAACATACTATGCACAGGCGTGAAATTGACAAACTATCTGAACTTTTTTAGGCTGTTTTCAATAATTTGTAAGACTATATTAATGCTGATTAGTGTGTTAAATACAACACGTAAATATAAGACAGAACTGAAAGAAGAAACGCTAATTGGTATGAACTGTACCAATAAAAATGAATTTCAACTTATCGAGATAACATAATTGTTTTAGTAAGACAAAGAACGCCGGATCGTTACGAATTAGCAAAATATTATTCGCTTTCGGCCTCGAAACGGTCTGTGTCAACGTTCAGACCAGTCATACTGGATTACCGTTGCTGACCTACCATGAAAGTGTGCAAACTTAACAATGCGTGAAGATTCATAACGAAATTCAGTTAAAAATCATTCAGTGCCACACTTAAGTCAAATCCATTATTGACAGAAGCGGAAAAAGTAGGCAGTAACATGTATGAAATTCTACAAGAGTGTCATATTGACATGCACAGGGCGCCAGTACAGAATAAAGGTAGCGATAAAACGTATTGGGGCCGCGAGAATTTCTTAAAATTGCTTTACTGATATTCTACCTGCCTCCATCGAGATTAGAACCGAAAACAAACCAGACCTTCCTTTCACTACGCTAGCAGACAACCCATGCAAACCTCTATTATTACCCCAGACATGAATAAGCCACCAATTTCGCAATGAAAATGGCATATTGATCTGCAGTTTCTGTTGCATAGAGCTTTCTGGACTCAAAAACATGAATTTTCTTCCTTTATGTCACCGCTTATGTGACAACCTTTCGGGATGTTTATCGAAATAGCAAAATACTGTTATTAGAGAGTAAATTTAGTAGGATATTTCTGCACCACCCCAGGAAATAAACGGCTCCACAGCTGCCAAACGTATTCTACACAGTTTCGAATTCTCCACTAGACTTGCCACAGCCGCAAAACGTTCATTAGCCTCAGTGTTTCTTAAGCTAGCTATCAATGGGAATGTTGGCGCTTCTAAAACGCGGTAGCATTAATACTAGGATGTGAACTACCACGTGTATAGGCAAATGGATTCTATTTGCATTCCTGTAAACGTGATTTGGATCGAAAGCGTAGCTACGATTAATATGCTGATGTATCGACTGCAACTAGAGCATTTCGAATAAAGAGTAGGGGGTGTTATTTATGCAGCCCTCATCTTCAGTATCTGTCGTAGCTGTTTTCGTTGTTAGGATTTCGTCACCTAAACCGGTAAAAACGGAACCCTACAAGTCTCACTTTCTTGACCGTCTATCGGTCTACCCAAACTTTAAAACCCGTTTACCTCCAGAACGGGTAGACATAATAAGCGGAAATGTATCGCACTTCTTGTGGTAACCGGTCCCTTGGTGGTGTAAAAAAGTGAGCTTCTATGTCAACGCAATCTAAAGATACGGCCGTTTATGAAAAAAAAATTTACGTGAAAGGTCAAAAAATGGCTCCAAGAACTATGCGACCAAACTGCTTACGTCATCAGTCCCTAGCCCTATAACTACTTAAACCAACCTAACTTAACACACATCCACGCCCGGGGAAGGATTCGAACTCACGGCGCAAGCAGACGTGCGATCCGCGATATGACGCCGTTGAAAGCACGGCTAACCCGCGCCGGAAAGCTGTTAATATCATCTGATGTTGCTAACAAGTTATTTACTTCTGGTGAATGATTTTCTGCGCAGTTCATTTAAGATAGAATAACTAAAATATATTTGATGTTACGGAAGACGAAGGACGCCTAATTCATTTCCCTCTCTTTACTTATTATGTTACATTCGCAATCTGAGCACACGTATTATCCATAACCACACTTTAGCGCCACACAGATACGTGAATGAAACACATTGGAGTACAGTTTTAGACATAAAAACTGACCGCCGGCCGCCTGCCACAGAGACTAAGTCCGAGTCTATTCACTTAACGTAGCCAATAAAACTGACCGGCCATCTGCACAATCTGGCAACACTGTAAGATGCGGAAGCGTTAGGAGGAAGTGTTGTCTACTTCCGAGATGTTCTCGGATTGTGTGAGCCCGTGGTCTAGTGCTAGCCGGCACGGTAGCTCAGCGTGTTCGGTCAGAGAGCCGGTTGGCCTCTGTAATAAAAAAACTGAGTGGAAGGATCAACCACCGAACTTGAACAGGATGTCCTGCGACGTCCGCAATGACCAAACACAACGATCGATAATAAACAATAAAAAAAAAGAAAAGAAAAAATGGTAATCGTCATGCATTCTAAGCTTATGGTCTCCTGTTCGTGTCCAACAATATTTTTTTTTTTCCACATTTCGGTCTAAAGTTATGATTCTGATTGAGCATCGAAGATAATTCGCTTAACATTCTACCCACCAGCAACGACAAGTATTCCAGAAACAACTCCGCAGGACAGCTCGTGGCTGCGCCGCGATCATAACAGCTTCCGCTCGAGCGTTTCCTCGCGCAGCAGCGGCTACCGGCCACAGGCCAGACGCCACCCGCCGCCTGAAATCCGACGCCGCCCATGTGAACGCGGCGCCACGCTGTCAGTGTATGTATCAACTGTCATTTTCGAATTTGAAGTTCTAGTTATCATCTTGCAGTTAAACATTCGATTTTGCATACTTGAAAATCATGAACTACAGTTAAGCATTGTAAAATTGAGTCGCAAGTGGAAAAAGGTGTAACACCTGAAACACAACGTTTATTTTTGGTGTAACAGAGGGGTGAATGCAGAGGAGGCAGCTAGAAAGATTTGAACTGTGTTTGGAGCGAGTGCTTTTGGTAAAAATACGCCAGAAAAAGATATTCGTGTTTCAACAAAGATCGTTCTGGCATGAATGATTTTCCACATTAAGGAAGTCTCGACTACTGATATATGTGATAGATTACCATTTAACCATCATGCGACATTTGCATTCAACAGGCAAAGTTCAGAAGCCTGGTGTAGGAGTACTGCATGCTCTAATTCGAAACAACAAAAATCAACGGAGTGACTATTATTGAACGTCATCAGGTCACTCATCGAGCATTCCTTTCGGTCGAAGTGTAAGAAAATCGAGCAACAAAACTACATCACCTGTGCTACTGTATGATAACGCACTATGTTGATTTGAGAAACAAAACAATCCAGGAGATTGATAGAAAAGTCGTCTGTCAGGCACTTGTATTGATAGGGAAGTCCTCTCTCAAGCACTTGTCCCTCTCGTCATATATTTGTAAAATTTTACCTTTCCCGCTCTTGATCGATCAACCGTCAAGGCAATTCATTTCTAGACGGAAATACTCTTAAAACTACTCTGGTTTAATGACATCGTTAGAACCAGTAGGCTTCTACAGGCGTAGAATTTGTAAACAACTTTAGCATTGTCAGATCGTTTTAGATATCGTGAAAGAAAATTCTGCTGCTGATTAATTTCTCTTTGATAATTACTGTTGCGTTTAGTAAACTAATGGAAAATGCAATTAAAATATTCACTGTACTAATATAAATTAAATTCAGCTTACTACAGAAACATCACGACGGCAGTCTATCTTAATAAAGCATTAAGTGTCTGTGAGACGATTGAACCTATTTTAACACGAATTAGTAGGATATTACCAACTTTTGACTTCGAAAAGATCTGTATTTATTTCATTTACTGTACCATTCGCAAGTATTATGAAAATGTGACATTTCATAGATAAAATTATGTATTCACAACAACAAAAAATATGTTGGCAGAAAACAAAAGTGGCATTATGAATTTGGCAGTACCGTAAGGTTTTCGCTCTGACACTAAGAGTTACTGAAAGTAGCAAGACGAATTTTGCTCGAGCGTTGTCTTACGATTCCCTTATTGAGTTTTTATCAGCCTGCTTGTAGCTGTGCTACAAAAGAATTAAAAATCTGGCTTTCAGCGAGTCGCGAATGGCGAACGAAAGCAGCTTGCACCTGTTAGCTAAGCATGTTACCTGGGAACTGGTTTTTTCCTAAACTGGGAAGACGTCCTTTTGTGGTTGAATTGTTGGCAAATGTCAGTCAGACGTGTGCCGTTGGTCTAAGTGTTACGGTGTGTTGAATCTGTTCCAATGATTTTTCTACAGGTTTCTTCTGTCCCAAATAGAGAGTTGAAGTATCCCACTAGTATTTTCACGTCATCCTGGTGAATTTTGCTCATAGTATTTTCGAGTGTGTTCCAAAATTTTTCGACATTTTCGGAGTTTTTCTTATTTTCGATGTTGGTGGGGACACGTGCATTGATGAGTGTATATTTTTTACTGTGGCTCTGAATGAGCATAGTCATAAGTCGCTTGTTGATGGGCCGGCCACGGTGGCCGAGCGGTTCTAGGCGCTTCAGTTCGGAACCGCGCGACTGCTACGGTCGATGGTTCGAATCCAGCCTCGGGCATGGAAGTGTGTGATGTCCTTAGGTTAAGTTAGGTTTAATTAGTTCTAAGTTCCAGGGGACTGATGACTTCCGGTGTTAAGTCCCATAGCGCTCAGAGTCATTTGAACCTTTTCATTGTTGATGGGTGTGATTTCTTTGACAGAGTTGATGATAGATCTGTGTTCGAGAAATGCAATGCCGAAGATTGGTACGCCTTTCGCTACCTTTTGTTGTATTTTGCTTTTGAAGACGCAATGGTTTCCCTAATGCAAGGTTTCATTGTCAGTTAGTCGTGGTTCTTGAAGAGCAAGGATGAGAATTTTTTGTCGGTGGATTTCTTTTGTGAGATTATTTAGTTTTCGTGTTTGGATCATTGTATCGATGTTTACTTTTAAATGTATATTTCTTCCTTGTAGGGAAATTTACCAGAGATCTTCGATATTCTCTGCCGTGCTAACCTCGACTCCCCAGAATCCGAAAATCCAACTGCCGCCTGTCGACAGCCGGGTTGTGTACCACCTGGGGTAAAGTTGACTTTGCTTGCATAGTTCATGTTTGCTTGTGTTTCATTGGTTTGGCTTGGGTGATACGAGGACCGGACAGGACCAGAGGGTGTTGAAGCCTTTGAAAGCAAATATTTTCAGCCAAGCTCATTGCGCTAAGAGACGGTGACCAGAGTAGCGGTGAATTTCACTCAGACGTGTCTGGATTTTGGGTTCAACGGATTTGGTAGCCGTTCAGGATTGTGTTAGTATTTGGTTCACCCCTAGTATTTGATTTCCTCGGTACCACCCATATGGGGGAGGGTTTCCCCTATCCGCCACACGCGATTATTATTATTATTATTATTGTCATTATGTCATCAGCAAATCCGATATGGTGTATCTTCCCACCACTGAAATAGATGTGTATTGTTCGATTCAGTATTTCCATCACATAAATGTGGGTTATAATTACGTTACATTGCTGCTAGAAGACATATTTCTCACTTTTTCTTAGCCAGTTGCTACCTGTTACTCCATCATGGGAATTTATGTGCGCAGCATTGTTGCAATACAGACGTTCAAATTATCCGATTTCTGTAATTTCGTTTCGATACCAGATAGTTCTAATCGGATTCAGCTAGGCAGTCTTAATGTGGATATCTGACTACGACTCTCATCATGTGATAGACTGGGCAAATCACATTCTTAATCGGACTGTTGAATATAGATCACTTATCTCTGACAGGGCCTGAATTCTTAAACACTGTGGAAAATAATAATCCAATGTGCTTATTACAAATACGTTATTTAAATATAAATACATGGACTAACGAGATAATAGTTTATTTACAGGAGCAGAGCCCCATCCATCATAGCAGAGCAGTGCGTGATTGGTTTCAGGCCCAAGAGAGGATAAAGCTGTTGCCGTTTGTTCCACGATCACCAAACATCAACCAGATAGAGAATATGTGGGCAGAGGTAACAAGGCCATTGCCACGTGGATCTACAAAAGCAAGCGACCTTTGGACAAATATAGAAAACATATGTTGGGAAGTAAACCATCACGCTACACTGTCGACGACTTAATGAAATCAATTCCCTAAGCCTTCCAGAAATCTTACGTAATGATCGTGGGTGGGTTGGTTACTAAAAGTATAAAAAAAATGTTCAAATGTGTGTGAAGTCTTATGGGACTCAACTGCTAAGGTCATCAGTACCTAAGCTTACACACTACTTAACCTAAATTATCCTAAGGACAAACACACACACTCATGCCCGAGGGAGGACTCGAACCTCCGCCGGGATCAGCCACACAGCCCATGACTGGAGTGCCCCAGACCGCTCGGCTAATCCCGCGCGGCTACTAAAAGTATACTCGTCCACAAAACCCATGTGGACAATTATCTGATAATCGGTCAGGCTTCGCTTTGTCGCAGCTCTTTAGCATACAAGTCCATTTACTTTCAGGCTCCTCCTTACAATTCTTGCAATGCAAGGTAATTGAAAAATCCCATCCACTCGACGCCAACTGAGGAACTGACTGGTGCATGTGTTGTTCAACACACAGTAGTTGTCAGCCTCACTAGAATCAATGACTGTGTGTCTGTGTGTGTGTGTGTGTGTGTGTGTGTGTGTGTGTGTGTGTGTGTGTGTGTGTGTGTGGGTGTGGGTGTTTTCGTTTTCATGCACAATCTGAATCAATACTATTAACATTAGAGAGACAACCAACAATAAATAATTCATCAAATATGACTGTAAAGTATTTTAATGCGATGGGTCGTTACTAACTGAATTTTCACCCAACCCACGTCCAGCATATTACGTTAAGTAAGATGTATTAACTCCATAGTATCGTTAGCAGAGACAGTGCGCTCTTGTTGTCGAGGCTCGCGACAAGCGCAGCGATCAGCAGTGCCCAATGCCGCCGCGATTTGTTTATGTTGGCTGAGCGTGGACACTACAGCAGACGCTTCGCCATAAACAGAAAGAAATCACCTTGTCTCTGACCGCAGTGAGCGGATATCACTGCCTGCGTGTTCTTATAGTAACCAACGTGAGACTCTACTCACAGGAGCCATGGAGCAATTGCAATGGGTATCATGTCATTAGTCATCAGAATATTAACCAGTGATGAAATGTCCACTCTATATGAATCCCAAGAAAATAGGAACCTTCTCACAAAGGAATGTGAGGTGATATCAAAATTTATCCAACATACAAAAATTAACTGCAGGGCTTTCATGTATGCAGTAGTAGCACACAAGGAAATATCATGTCTTGGAAGCGTATATTTCATTTCCTCTTCTCATTTTAACGCCCTTGTTTTAGTATGAAGTGGGAAAATAAACACGAAAAACTCAATTTCCTGAGAAGCATATAAGTCATTTCCTCTTCTCATATCATAACTTTTGTTTTAGTATGAGGTAAAAAAATAAACAGTTTAGGGTTGTGAAACATAATATGACACCAGATTCTTATCGTAGGCGCTATCGGAAACGCAAAAAGCAGGGAGCTGTCCATTGTTTTGTCCAAAAGTCTGTTTCCTTTCATGCATTATTCACGTTAGGAGATTCTTATTTAAGGACTTGTGGGCATCAAGTTCTTCAGCAGAACAAGCCTTATGTTATTGTGCTAATTACGGTATGGAAAAAATGCAACAAAGACGAGTTCCCCTGGAGCACATGTCTGTATTCAGCAATGACCGCCAGCTGCCACAACACTTCACAGAATCCTTGCGTCGGGCAACACAACTGTGCGTGCACTTCAGACTTCATTCAGTAAGACGTCAGGAGATGGATGGAAACGTCAAATTAACGTTTCTTTCCGAGTCGTATTCAACCCAGAATGAGGTGTTATTAAGGTAGTTGAACGTTCTAGCAATTACACTTATATAATTCCAATATGAGTATTCAGATAGCCAAAAGAACCCGTTAGTGCGAAACCATCTGGAACTGCATTAACATCAAACTGCAAGAACTTGAGACAATACGTGGACTCTTCTCTTCGCTAGGTGACCTATTACTAATATTTAGGATTCTCACCTGTCTAGGCGTAATGGAAACGGAACTTCAGAGGCGCTTTCCGCTATTATTGACAAACATGAGAAACTTGTAATCACTGCGAGTTACAACTGCGTGATGATAATGGTTCAGGTTGTCAGTAGTTGTGGTGGTGTTATGCTGTCAAACTGCTTACGGCAACGTTAACGGTGGCGCACATAATTTAGCGCTGACTACCTACCTACGTAAAGATAGTGTTGTGGCGTCGTCGCTTGTCTTTATTTGGCCTCAGCTTGAGTAATCCGATTTAACGAACATAGTACTACATTCGCGGGCTGCTAATGATACAGTATGACTACAGAGATCATCGTGCGGGTATTACATTAATTCTGCAATGAATTGCTTAAAAAATGTTACCCTCAGCTATGCAGCTGGAATGACTCATTACACAGGTACTCTATGTTGCACTTGGTTAAGTGATCAGTTCGCTGCAATCCTGCTTCTTCTGTTTGTAAATGCTTGTATACGTCAAAAATGGTTCAAATGGTTCTGAGTGCTATGGGACTTAACATCTGAGGTGGTCAGTCCGCTAGAACTTAGAACTACTTAAACCTAACTAACCTAAGGACATCAGACACATCCATGTCGGAGACTGGAGTCAAACCTGAGACCGTAGCTCTCGCGCGGTTCCAGACTGTAGCGCCTAGAACCGCTCGGCCACCCTGGCCGGCATACTTGTATACTGACCATTCGTTATTTGACTAAATATGAACTACAATCTAATTCGCATGTATATGGCATGGGTTAGCTCCGGCACGAAGGTATGACTAAGGATTGGCTTCCGTTGGAGTCCCGTTATTTTGAAATACAGCAACGACAGCAGATGAAAATTTGTGACCGACTGAGCTTCGAACCTAGACCTGCTGCTTACTAGACAGACGTTCTGACCACTGCACTATTACTTTTTTTAAAGTTTGAAAAGAATTTCAGCACCAGGTAGGCGGAGGCAAAGAGGGCAGGGGTCGAAAATCCGAGGCCTGGCCACAGTGCCTTCCCCATACCTGTCACTGAGCAGCTGCATTATTCACATGTATTCCATGTTTGCACTCATATATTCCTTTAAATTGTTGAACAAGTAGTAATTAAGGTAAAATAAATTACAGATTGTCGCCTCCAATCGCGTGCGATCCTTGTGGAACATAACTTATAACAGTGAACAGGGTGACGGAAAAATAAATAACAACCATTCATTCAGAAATATATTCACAATTTAAGTTATTGTGCACTGGATGCATACGAAGTCTGTAAGGAAGCCATATATTTTTCAACAAATGGAAGAAGTTTCGGAGCCGGAGGGGGTTTGCCAAATTAGAACAGTTGTGATTTAAGAACCGACGTAAAAGAATATTCCAGGAATTAAAAAAAGTGAAAGAATAGTATTCTGCTTCTAATCAATAAAACTGTCCATCTCTTTGTAGCCCACATAAAGCAATAGATAAAAAATTTTTAAAACATTCCTTATATTTGTTATTCTTCTTCAGCTTAAAATGTTCTTCTGCAATATAAAACATGCACTCTTCTAAGTTCTAAGTTTTGTTTATTACGACGTACAACACAAACTGTCCCAGAAGCCACGAATAACTGTTATTCTTTGCGGACGGGTAACATTTCCAGTCGGGTTTAAAGCTTCAGTTATCGGTATATGACTTTCTGCGGTTCTGTGGATAGTGCTAATTTCTTCGTAGTTCAGTTCCAAATTCTGATTCTATTTTCACATAAGAAGATGTGCGCTACAGTTTCTAGAAGCCCACATTTGTCGCAGTATGAAGATGGTCTCAATTTGATTTTTCATAATCATTCCGCTGAGGGTATGGTTTCGTTTACAACGTCGCACCATACGGCACTGACTCTAGTTGGTATAATTTTATTGTTGATATTTTTCCAGACGTTTCTCCAGTTTTTTGTAGGTTAATTCACCGGAATTGGTTTGTGTAGACGATGTCTGGTAATATAATCATAGACGGTTCTAGTGTTGGTTTGTGCTGGTGGAAGTCTTATACAGCTCCAACCGCCATAGTACTTTCGGACGTAATCTAGGCTGGCGTGCTACATTAACAGGAGCGTTCCTATCTCCAGGATCTAGCGAGAGGAACAGAAGTTTCGTGATGCTTGTCTTAGTGGCATGTATTAGTTTAAAGGCACGTCTTTAATTCCAAGTCCTCTGTTTTGCCTGTGCAAAGTCGCCGTGTGGAAGGGTACTTTGAAGATATTTTGTTTCCACACATACCAAGAGGCTACAGCTAATATTTTATGTGCAGTGACCTGCAGTATCGCTAAGACAGCTGTGACATGATAAATTATGCTACGTATGTATGTATTTATAAACTGAACTTTCTGCAGTCACTCTAACGATCGCATATCATGGTCCTTCAACACGGTTCCGATGACATTAAGTTTCCGCTCCCAACTGTTCGTGGCCATTCGCTTGGGGTTCGCCCTTAACCACAATCCGAGATGGAGACTCACTTCAGTTACATCTAACCAGTGTGCACTTATTGCACTATTGTAGGAACCGAGATGCAGTATTTTGGATTTAAAATTTTGTAAATTTGTGGTGAGAACGTATGGGACCAAGTAAGCTTACACACTACTTAATCTAACTTAAACTATGGACAATGCCGGAGGGAGGACTCGAAGCTCCGACGGTGGGCACTGTCGGGACACAGCAACCAACCTCTCTGCAGCACATATCTACACACGCTCCTCATCAGACGCGAATTCCCATCTTTGCCGTATACCACATGTGCTGTACTCCCCCCTCCCTCCCCCACCCCCCTCCTCACCGACCATTATTCCACTCGCTCGCGGCCACGCTGTATTCCCGCGAGGGTTCGGACGATGTCGTGCGTCAGGGTTCGGACGATGCCGTGCGTCTAGCACTGAAAACTTTAGATGACCCGTCGAGAGCCAAATAATTATACAGGATGTTTCAGGAGAAATAGTAATTATTGTAGGAGATGGTAGTATAGACAAATTGCAGAAACAATGACATATAACATGTGTCCAATTTTTATTGAACATACATATAGCTGGGTTGCAATGTATCTAGAGGTAGCCCTAGATGGAAAAATATTATGAACACATCACATAAATAATTTGTTCCACTGCGAAAGACAATCTTATAAGCACTAGAAGCTGCTGTAGGGTAAAATTGGGTCTAAACCCAGTACTTACTGGATATACACCTCTGTAAAAAGACCATTGGTAATTTATAGGCCTATAATATGAACAAAGTCGAACAGAAGGTGGCTGCTAGGGAGTCTGGCAAAGTGCAGAGACTGATCTGCTTTCACAAACAGATGGAATTAGCAGGACATCCACTCTTGGGATTGATATTACGCTAGACATGCCAGCCTTACACCTGTGGCTTAAAATGGAGACAGCGGCAGGGACATAAAGGCTAAAAATTGGAAATAGCTGGATATAGTTAGAATATACGGAATCCCAAATTAGTATGGCGCTGGCTCGGGAAATGCCGACTAACTATACAATAACTTGTAGCTGTTTCAATAAACCCTGCCATGTAACAGTTGGAGGCAGGGAGCAGTGGAAAAACGAACCACTAAACCGTGCAGGAGACATAATATAGTGGTTTGCTGAGAGGTCGAGAACAGATGAATGTACCGGGTCTGGTGTACTGCCTAGAATCTCTTTAGGGAAGATGGCCACAGTATTACATGACATCTTCTATCAGCAAGTGCACGGAGGAGAATTAGAGTAGACCCTACAAAAATCGTAGCATCCACTTTTATTCAGACAGCCAAGCAGCTCTGAAATCTCTATCAGCCCGTACAACTAGATCGAAGGTCGTTGCAGAATGCCATGAAACATTTTCTTTCGGATGTGTCCGAAAGAACAGACATCACACATATATCCATATACAGGGTGTTTCAGGAGGAATAGTAGATATTTTAGCAGGTGGTAGTACAGACGAAATGCATAAAAAAATTCCATATAAGTGCGTCCACTTTTTATTGAGGACAGAGATACAGCTGTTAGTACACTCTTTGACATAAAACTCGACCGGCGGCCGGCCGCTTCAGAGGCTAAGTCCGCGCCGATCGCGACATGGGACAAAAAAACTGGCCAACTCGCTAATTCTCTAAGTCAGGTTATCTGCACAATCTGGCAACACTGTAGACTGCGGCACTTCCTGGAGGAAAACTTGTCCCAAGATAGAGAGACTCTAGGCTGATTACGCCTGTGGTCTTGCGGTAGCGTGCGTTGTTTCTGTTCATAATGTCAGTGGATCGAGAGCAGCTGGCATCAAATATTTTTATAGCCTCTTCTGTCTGAATGCTGAAGACGTGAATGTAATGGTAGCACAGATTCAATCTATTTCGCTTTGTGACACACCGATATCAAAATTTTATCTAGTAACGATTTTGCGGCATATTTCCTGCAGACTGTCCTCCTCTGGACGCCGTATGCGGCAAAGCTCCGGGATCCATTTGCTGGCTACTGGCAGCGGCCGTGGCGACAGCAGCGGCGCTGCACTCCCCCGTTCTTTATCGAAAGCGCCTGCTACCGCTCATCGCTTTTGATGATTTAAAACGCTTTATTATTAAATGTTGCTCCACAGAAAATTTCTACAATTTCCATTCACGCTCAAAAGCAACGGAGACAGACGCCCAGATTAGTAGGCGGGTAATCGGCAAAGCTGAGTATGGCCCGAAATTAATTTTATAGACTGGGACGAAATTAAACCACCTCACTACATTCGATGAATTTATAAATGCTTCATACCTCGTTTCTTTTCCTTTCAAACTTAATTATTTGTGCAACTTTTGGTCAATGTTTGGATGTTTTCGTCAAGCCAGAGTGAGCGTCTGTGGTGTAAAGCGTATTACAGTTCTTGTTTCATTCCTTATGGTAAGTCTATGCGATAAACTGTGTGAATACCTTGCAATGCATGCTCTGTAGGAGTGCAGGCACACTGCACATTTGGAGTTCCATGTACGGGTTCATGAAGTATTTATTGTTGATCGGAAGTGATAGTTAAGGTCATCAAATTTCAACCAGAAAAATTTGTCATTTTGAAGGTTTCAGAGAACGGAAAGGAATTGCTAACGCCGGTGTTAGAAAACGTCTACAGTTAAATGCTATTGCAAAAATTTAGAAGATGGGAACTATATTAATGAACAGGTTGTGATATTCGCTATTTTTGGCTTAATTAAAATAGCAAATTCAGCCAGAAGGCAAATACTTGTTTATAAAGAATGATTAATATATAATAAGGCGTCGCATAGCGACGGTGGAATTTTCTAAATAATGTAATTTGTCGTCTTTGGGCGGCAATATAAACAGGAAAATACGGATAGGTATGCGATCCTTCACTATTTTGTTCGCTGGAGAACAAATGAAGCCTTGAGCGCTAAAAAGACTTTTACTGTTTTTCTCGAGTAAGACGGACGCAGATTTGTGGCGGTCCGATCTAATTATTTTTACTAAATAAATAAAAACGTGTTCCGTCTAAGTTTTGAGTGAAGTGTAGGAAGAAGAACTGTGGTAACTTACCGTAACGAAGCACGAGCGACTCAAGAGGACAATGGCTATATAAAAGAGCGCTCAATGGACATGATATGGACATAAAAATCTACCGTCATTGTAGTATTAAGCTTAAGGTATGATATATGTTTTAGTTATAATAAATATTTGTTCTGGGAATACTGAATCATTTAGCAGTGCTCATTTCTATTATCTCCTCAGTATTATTTTCATTTTAATTATGCATTTTGCTAATATTACAGACTCCAAGATCAGCAGTCCAATGTGCGTGTTACATTGATAAAAAGAAAACTGTTTTATCGTCTTCTTGCATCAGCTTTAATATTGAATTTCCCTTTTGTGTGATGTTACAGTTGTTTTTGCGCCCTTAAGAACTTTCTGGTCCCTTAGGAAATTGTTTTGTCATAGCAATAACTTCACAACCGGGTATGATCGTATCTACGATCATGAAGTAATTAGAAAGACGATAACGCAACTTCTTAATCAATAGCACGCTAGTTGTGACTGCCTCAAGCCACGCGAAACCGCAAGTAAAAAACTATTCACATCTCATAATGCAATATTTTATGACAATGGTCAATCCATGATTCTTACGCCAATTGTGATTGATAAAACAGTTAGTTAAATCTCAATTTCCAACTTTCCATTGAATAACAACATCACTTCTATTTTGTAACATCACACTTGGCGCCCGAACAGGGACTTGACCAAAAATTAGTTCAAATTCTTGGAAAATTTTCTATGTGCTTGTGTTAATAAATGTTCTGTCGTTTCATGTACACATCGTCTCTCTGTGAGAATAACGGTCAATAACGCAGTTTAATTACCGAGAGAAAAGAAAAGAAAAGAGACGTGAATTTGCTGAGACAACATAGCGGTAATCAAGCCATCAAAAAGTAAGTCAGAATTTTGCATACGCAGTGTAGTGCTTCAGTAGCAACGTTGCTTTTCCAGGTCGATCCACATCCTTTCTATCTCCTTCCCGCTATAGAAAATCTGCTTTAGTTTATCTTTCAAAGTAAAATTCTTCGTAGTCTGATAATAGAAATTATTTCTCCCCATTGTTAGTATACCTGTATTGCATTTTCAACATGGTGGATAGTGTGCGCAATTTGCAGTGAAGAGCATCTTCATTCATTTGTCTGAAACGGTTAGGTTCCATCTTGTCTTCTTGCCAGATAGAATTTCATTTGTTGCTCACGCGAGAGCGGTGCTCTTAGCGGACTCACCACGTCACTGACAAACGACGAAAGCCTTGCGTAGCACCTGATTTACTGACGAAAATGGCAGATAGTAAACAGAGACAGGTGACAACAGGAGACGGGAATGAAGACGTTAATAGTATTCCATACCCTTTACGATCGCGAACGGTAGGTTCCCGTGTGGAAACTGAACTAACCATGTCTGTAACAGGGGAAAGTGACCCTAAAGTCCAAACTCTTCCCGCTGCAGCTACAAATGACCTCGGTGCGTTAATGGAAATGCTGAAACAACAGTTTGACGCAGTAAATGAGAATATAAAAACACAAAATGAGACTATAAAAACACAAAATGAGACTGTTAACGCCCGATTAGATGCTGTAAGCGAGTCAGTAAAAACACAAAATGAGACTGTTAACGCCCGACTAGATGCTGTAAGCGAATCATTAAAAACAGAGCTAGGCACAATCAAAACAGATCTGCATAAAGAAATTACGGCTGAATTAAATACCCATTTGGGTGAGGTGCAAACTAAGATCAGTGATCAAATTCAGAAAATGCAGAAACAGGTGAAAAGTGAAATAGCTGAAGTATCTGGAACATTAAACACAAAAATTCAGGCAGCTACCAAAGAAATAAACTCAGTTAGAAATGCAGTATCTGACATTGAAGGTGTAGTAGAGGATCTGTCGAGGCAGATAGACTCAATCAATATTGAAGAACAGGTTAAGAGCACCGTGAAAGCACACGCAGAGGCATTGTCGGAACACTACGATGAATGGATAAAGGGTAAAGATATTTTTATCGAAAAGAAGGTCAGGGAGGAGCTTAGGGAGACTGTCAAGGATGTAACTTATGAAATCTTAGCTGCTCCTGGTAAGTCGGGAGACACAGTGGTTTCTGAATTGGGACAGATTCGGAGGGCACTTACACGGGATCTTCCCGAGTGGAAGCAGCAAGTAGTGGACGAAGTCAGAATGCTGAGAAACTGGGTAGAAAATCCGCACACACATACGCAAACTATAGGGAACAACTCTTTAGACGGTGACGAATGTCAGTCAACTCCTTATGGTTCACCACCTGATTGCATGCAAAACAACAGTCCTGTTGAGTCCCAAGTAGGGAAACTAAATGATCCGCCCACAATTGTGAGTTTAATGCAAGAGGAAAGTGTGATTAAGCATCGCACTTTTCCTGTTTTTCATCCGCAGAAGCGAGAAATACACCCCATCGTGTTCCTAAAGAATTTTTCCGGCATATTTCCCAGGAGCTGGACAGACAGACAGCGTATTCAGTTCGTCACTGGCTTTATTTCTGGTGATGCAGCATTATGGGGAACGGAAATGGTAGACACGTGTAGGAATTATGAAGAGTTTGAGAAAATGTTCTTGGCAAAATTTTGGAGTAATGGGGTACAGCAAAGATTAAGGAAGGAGGTGTATGGTGCGGAAATTTTCAATGAGAAGCATGGAAGTCTCCGGCGATACTTCGAGAAGTATCTAGCAAAAATTAAATTCTGGGATTCTCCGATTTCTTCCAAGGACGTAATTATGATTCTCAAAAGCAAACTCCCTGTGTCTATTAGAGAGAAACTAGTAAATGTGTCCGAAGAAGACACGGATGTATTCCTTTCTGTGCTGGATTCCTTAGATTTAATTAGCGAGGATGTGCGCTCCAAGGTTGGCAGCGGCAAATTCTTCCCTGGCAGCCAGCAGAATGCATCGCACGCGGACAACAATGCGCCCAAGGAGAGAGCGAGCTACTGCGACCGCTGTTACCAACCTACCAGCGGTTATCAAAACGCAAACGGCAATAACTTTAAACGGAAGCAGAAAACCAATTACAGTAATCAGCAGAGATACCACCCAATTTACAACCACCAGGTACAACATCAGTACGGAAACCCACCCTTTAATTCTGCGCCTGAGCAGTATGGAAATTCTCCACAAACTAGTGGTAATTTTTCAAATGGGTCAGTGTACAATCAAAGTTATAGGTCGAAAAATAGCAAGTGGCATGGGCAAGGCGGAGGCCACCCAGCACAACATAAGAACAACTTTTCACAGGATAGAGGACCGCGGAACAATTTTCAAATGGCACCAAATGCGAACTTTCCTTCACAAGGAAATGGTTTTGCCGGCAACCAAAAGATCGGGCGACATCAGCCTTCTCAAGTATTCTATTCACAAGTGAATGCACCCAGTGGATTTGACCCCTTTACACCGGCATTTGTACCACATAACCAGCACCAATATGAAACGGAACAAACACTTAAGGCCATGAATGACAAACAGGTTAAACATCCTGCGGAAAATTAGAGGCAGCGCCTTTCAGCCTCCTAGAGGTCGCTGCCGGTTCCAGTGGGGGTACTAACGAATACTCTGATTCTGAGTATGTTAATGCGATACGGTACGACCATGAGACCGACTTACGAGATGACCTTGCACCTGACCTAGAAGCTCAAGACATTAATGACATTTATGATGAACAGGTCCAGGCTTCGATTAAGATTTCTATTGCTAACATTCCTGTCACAGCCATTGTTGATACAGGAGCAAACATCAATGTGATGTCATCATGTCTTTTCAGACAGGTGTCTTCTGTTTCAAAAGTTTTATCATTGCCGATTCAGGGTTGCTCCATATCGGGAGCGATTGGTCCATTGAAACAGAGAGTTAGTTTACAGACGCAGCTTCAACTGCAGATAGAATCTGTTTTGGTTTTTTGCCACTTTCTAATAGTAAAGAACTTGTCAGTTCCATGTCTCTTGGGGATGGAGTTTCTTCGACAAACAAAAGCAGTGATAGATATTGAATCTGGAGTGTGTACCTTTATCGTAAATCAACAACAAGTTGTTGTTAACTTGTTAAGGAGTAAGGTGAAGGCAGTGTTGACATTGCATCAGGTTTGGAGACGACAGAGGACAGGCAAACCGTGCTTTGATCAGACAAATGACCTGACTAAATGGGATGACATAAATGACAGTGAGTATGAAGACTTACTTCCTGACAAAGACGAGATCGATGCTAAAGCCAAGGAATCGACTGAACTCAGGGGGGAGCAGAAATATGAGTTGTTCCATTTATTAGTAAGTTACAAGAAAATCTTTTCAAAGAAACCAGGAGTAATAAAAGGGTTCGAGTATAAAATGGAAGTGCTTCCCCACTCAACGTTCTGCAAAGCAAGCTATTCAGTACCCTACGCCCGACGAGAAGCTGTAAAGCATGAGATTAGGAAAATGCTGTGTTGGGATGTTATCGAGTTATCGAATTCGCCGTACTCAAGTCCCTTGTTGTCCGTACTTAAACAGGACGGTAGTGTCAGACTAGTACTGGACGCCAGATCAATAAACAAAATAATTGTACCGATAAGGACTCGACCTGAAGCACTTGAGGAGCACTTGCAAAAATTTCATGGCGTTAGATTTTTGAGTACACTTGATTTAAGAAGTAGCTATTGGCAGGTGAAATTAGCCAAGGAATCCAGAAAATATACTGCTTTTATATTTGCCGGCCGCTCATATCAGTTTAAGGTCATGCCTTTTGGTTTAAATGTGAGCTCGGGAATATTTATTTCTGCTCTCGATTTTGTGTTAGGACCTGAACTTCTGGATGAGGTAACTGTTTATGTAGATGACGTGTTGATAGCCACTAAGAACTGGGAAGATCATTTAGCTATTCTACGAAGGGTGTTTCAGAGATTTCAAGAACATGGTGTTACAGCAAATCTGAAAAAGTCAAAATTTGGAAAAGGTGAGGTAAAGTTTTTAGGTCATGTGATTACACCTGAAGGGGTTAAACCCGACCCGGAAAAGTTGTCTGCGATTAAGAATTTCCCTACACCGGTAACTAAGAGGCAACTAAGAGGATTTCTCGGTCTTTCGTCTTTCTTTCGACGATTTCTGTCTGGTCAAGTAATGAACAATCCCGCTTTGCACAATCTTCTCAAGAAAAGTACGCATTGGATTTCGACACCAGAGTGTCAAAAAGCTTTTCAGGCAATTAAAGATGGTCTTTTAAACAATAACATTCTCTGTCATCCACAAATGGACAAAGAATTTTGTATCACCTCAGACGCTTCGTTTGTTGGAATTGGATCTTGTTTGTTTCAGATTGAATTAGTAGACGAAACAGAGCAGATCAGAGTGATTAGTTTTGCGAGTAGGGTCTTAACAGAATGTGAAAAGTCCTATTCAGTTACTGAGCTGGAGGCACTTGCAGTTATTTGGGCCTTCAAGAGGTTTAATTATTACATTTTTGGCAGAAAGATAAAAGTATTTACGGACCATCAAGCACTTTCGTATCTTTTGACCTGTAAATTACAACATCCGCGCCTGACCAGGTGGTGTTCATTTTTTGCAAGAATACGACTTTGATATTGTGTATATAAAGGGCAAGGATAACATTATTGCAGACGCACTTTCTCGTTCACCAGAAGGTCTGCCTGAGACAAGTGAGTTGGTAGAACAGATGTCGAATTACAAAGTTCTTCTTATGCAGGATCCCATTCATAGAAAATATTTCTTGGAACTGTGCAAGCAAATCCAGACACTACAGAGCACAGATCCTAAGTGGGGAAAAATAATCAGACTTCTTCAAGAAAATCCAAACCATAAGTTGTCCAAATTCTTCAAGATTCATAATCAGGTATTATTTCATCGTACCTCTGTGTCATCAGACAACTGGCTTGTTTGTATACCTAGCAGTTTTGTCGAACATCTTTTGTGGTATACCCACATTTCTTGGGGCCACTATGGTCCAGAGAAGTGTAAAAAGAAGATTGCTACTTACTGTTATGTGCCCAACCTACATCGTCGGATACACAAATCGCTAAAATTCTGTGTCATCTGCCAAAAGGCGAAAGCTCTGAATATTCCTACTTTAATTCCATTGAATCCGATCATCGCAGAAAGACCTAATCAGCTCATTAGCGTTGACCTGGCTGGCCCTCTACCGATGGGTAGGGGAGGTGTCAAATACCTCGTTGCTGTTCTTGACAACTTCACAAAATACGTTCGAATGTATGTTATGAAGACATCTTGTGCTCCGCCTATTATACGCTGTCTTGAAAATGACTATTTCCCTCGATTCGGAGTCCCCGAATCTATACTTTCAGATAATGCATCCAACTTTACTTGGCGCAAATGGCGTGAGTTTTTGGCCCATCACAATGTCAAGCAGATCTTAATATCACGTTTTAGGCCTCAGTCGAATTTGACTGAGCGGATCTTCAAGGAGTTTAACAGATTTGTTCGGACGTACATTCCAGACAAGCAAACACGTTGGGTTGATTTTGTGACACCTTTTGAGGAGATAGTTAATACTTTGCCACACACTTCCACAGGTTTTACTCCACACGAGCTGATATCTCGATAGAAGGAACAGAATGAGTGGGTTGACCTTCTTCCCAAGATACCTAGCCCTGAGATAGATCTAGATGTCAAAATTCGAGAAGCTTTAAGTTCCATTACCACCAATGCTCAATTAAAGAAGAAAGTCTATGATAAAAAAGTAAACAAAGTTGTAAATTACCATGTAGGTGAAAAGGTATTACTTAAGACTCATTTCAAGCCATCCTTAATATGTAAAAAAAATCGCAAGTGGCAACACATGTACCAAGGTCCTTACCTTATTTTAAGGAAACCGCACATAGGGAGTTATTTATTAACTGACCCGGCTACGGGGAGAGTAAAAGGCTTATTTCACCACCAAGACTTAAAGAAATTTTATAATGGTAGTGGTTAAATACTGTCGTGGAAATGAATTCTTGCTTACTGGAAATTCCCTTGTGTGAACTGTTAATGACAAGTATGGTGTTGAACAGCGCACTGACTACATGGTAACGGCTACTACATGTCATCTTTAAGTATTAAATGCTATGTATGGAAAAATTGTTTATAGTGATGGAATGAACTGATATTTCTTCAACAAGCTGAAGCAGGAAATTGAGGTTGCACCAAGAATTTCAATTTAATTTTAAGTTAGTATTAAGAAAAAAAAAAGTGCTTGCGAGGTGATTGCCCGGAGCTAAATAAAATATGTAAAGGTGAGAAATGGAGGAGGATGCGTAAATAAGCACTTCTCTCAAGGTACAAGAATATTTATAGATTTATTTTTAGTAATGTAAGTACTTGAAGTTCTGTTGTAAAAGCCCAAATTACCTGCTTAAAAAAAAAGGTACATGTTCAAACAGTCCAGACAGTGGACAGGAGTAGAAGAAATAGCTTAAAGTTCAGTTAAAGCGTGCTGTTAAATGGAAAAACAAGTGGTAACCCACATGTGTTCACGCAAGGAGACAATAAGCTGTAGTAAACTAAGTTAGGTGAAATACAGTACAAATAGAGGCAAACCATGAAGCATCGATAATGTAGCGTAAGTACTCCACGAGGCCACTAATTGCTATGAAAGTAAACTATTTCCCTGTGATCTGAGCCCAATGTAAAGAGTATATGAGTAATGTTAGCTGACGAATTGATTTCAGTAGAATCAAGGTACTAAATAACTACACAGCAAGCCCCCTGTATCATAAATAAGTCCAAGTAAAGATCTTCAGAAGATTTATAGAGTAATCTAGCGACCATTCAATACCCTAATTGAAGGCTAATCTAAAGAACAAGCAATGCAGTGATATTTAAACTTAATATTGACTATAACCAGAGTAAGACGTAGAAGTAGCAAAGCATGCTGTAATGAAAGAGGTTGAAATTTATATATGTGCCTATGTTTATTATGATAATTTTATTTACATGCAGATTTTATTGCAAAAATGTCTCCTAAGACACTCCTCTTATGAAATCCATTTTCCTTGTGCCCGTTCCTTTTGATCCTGGTTCATTAACCCAGACCAAGGGTCGACTTGTAAAAGGCACGTGTGCTTCGAAGCAAAGCAGTGCTTATGAGAAATGAGACACGTAGCGTGATGAACTTCGCTAGCTTTGGTAATGTTTGTTATGGACCGGTTGCGTAAACCCAGTGAACTGCCGGTAATTCCATTCATGCGAAAAATAGTAGACACGCGTTACCCTATTTTTTTTAACAGAGAACGATTGCTGAGTACATGAAGCGAAGAGGGAGACTTATTGTTATCCAGTCTGCCCTCAAATATAAAAAAAATTTGGCAAGCACAAAGGAAAGCACAAAAAGAAAAAAAAATTCAGCGTTAAATGTGTACTCGTTAAGTAGTAGATATGCTGCGTGGCAGTAGAAAATGATCTTGGGTGCACTAAAGAATAAATGCAACGAGTGTTGCGAAACCTGTAGTTTTCATAATGAGGAGATGAGCACTTAAAAGAAAGTTTGAAATAATATTTTTAGGTTCACTAGTGAAAGCAAATCTTGAGATATAAAGAGTCCATTCATAAAGCAGTTGTTCACTGGACTTAACAAAAGGAGTGACCATTAATTGTAAATATTAGCTCGTAAGTGATATTTTGTAAATAGTAGAATATAAGTCTTTCTATACCAGTGGAGGAAACGTGCAAAATTGATTGTTTTGTAAATGAACTCTATCGGCGAAGGAACTAAGCACGAATGCTGTGTGAAGATGCACACCAAAGTGCGACGTGCATAATAAAAATAACTGTTCACTGTATACTAGTGGTAGTGTTGTACTACAAGTGTAAAAAGAAGTCAAGGCTACGACAACAGGTGCAACGCAAAGTTCAGTGTTGTTCTAAGTGCAGTAACAGCTAAAACATTCGCCGTCACTTACCTGTGAGCCTCATGGGAGGCAGTTGACCGAGAAGTATGGAGGCAGCTTCAGTGTCCGGCTCCTCCGATGGGAAACGCGCGCGAGGTGTTTGTATCGATGCACTCGTGTGATACGAAGTTCACAAAAAAAAAAAAGAGCAATCGACGACCAGCAGCTCTGTTACAGCCTGAGCGCGAACGGATACTAAGTATTGGAGCTCACGCAACACTGTGCAGCCGCTGTGAGTGGCTGTCGTGTGGGTGACGAAACAATCCAAACTTTAAACTGCTAACCGCCATGACTTCAATCGTACATACTGGAGGAAAGATATTTGTACACTTGTGTGACTACATTTTCATATGTAAATTAAGCAATTTTCTTGAGTTGAAGTTAAGATGAGTGAGAAGTAGATTGTTAGATTACTCAGGCCTTAAAGCCATTAATACCGGCACTCCTGAACACTGCTAAAATGAATTATAATCCTGTCCCTTGATGGACAAAGAAAATGAATGTGCACTATAGGAAGACCCTAAACTCCAGACCAGTCCCGATCCTTAACAAATGTATCCAATAGGTTGTAAGTTATACTAAAACACAGAAAGTGAAAGCATCACGAAGTGTAGTGCTACGTTATTAAACTGTAATTGAACCACAAGGAGTCAACAGATGCTCGAACATTGTCAACTCTAGTTTAGTGAAAATAAGCACTCACTGTACTCATGTATTAGTTGTTAAGCTCAAGAGAAAGTAATTTCTGAATTCTATCCCCTGAAGTGCGAAATGAACGTTCACTTATTGTTATAAGCAAATATGGACCAAACTTAAATATGCACATAAATGTTAATCTTGGTATTATGGAATGAAGTGACTGATGAACAAAGAATGAAAAACTTTATTTTGAAAAATGATAAATATCTGATATATGTTTATAAATGTAATTTCAATTTATGTACTTTGTACGCCAGTAACATTATGTAAATGTCACACCAAAAATCACGAATATCTCATGAGGACATGAGGATAGAGGTAATCCGTCGGCATTCCCTCTCTCCTCATGGGAGGCAATGTGATATTCGCTATTTTTGGCTTAATTAAAATAGCAAATTCAGCCAGAAGGCAAATACTTGTTTATAAAGAATGATTAATATATAATAAGGCGTCGCATAGCGACGGTGGAATTTTCTAAATAATGTAATTTGTCGTCTTTGGGTGGCAATATAAACAGGAAAATACGGGTAGGTATGCGATCCTTCACTATTTTGTTCGCTGGAGAACAAATGAAGCCTTGAGCGCTAAAAATACTTTTACTGTTTTTCTCGAGTAAGACGGACGCAGATTTGTGGCGGTCTGATCTAATTATTTTTACTAAATAAATAAAAACGTGTTCCGTCTAAGATTTGAGTGAAGAGTAGGAAGAAGAACTGTGGTAACTTACCGTGACGAAGCACGAGCGACTCAAGAGGACAATGGCTATATAAAAGAGCGCTCAATGGACATGATATGGACATAAAAATCTACCGTCATTGTAGTATTAAGCGTAAGGTACGATATATGTTTTAGTTATAATAAATATTTGTTCTGGGAATACTGAATCATTTAGCAGTGCTCATTTCTATTATCTCCTCAGTATTATTTTCATTTTAATTATGCATTTTGCTAATATTACAGACTCCAAGATCAGCAGTCCAATGTGCGTGTTACATTGATAAAAAGAAAACTGTTTTATCGTCTTCTTGCATCAGCTTTAATATTGAATTTCCCTTTTGTGTGATGTTACAGTTGTTTTTGCGCCCTTAAGAACTTTCTGGTCCCTTAGGAAATTGTTTTGTCATAATAATAACTTCACAACCGGGTATGATCGTATCTACGATCATGAAGTAATTAGAAAGACGATAACGCAACTTCTTAATCAATAGCACGCTAGTTGTGACTGCCTCAAGCCACGCGAAACCGCAAGTAAAAAACTATTCACATCTCATAATGCAATATTTTATGACAATGGTCAATCCATGATTCTTACGCCAATTGTGATTGATAAAACAGTTAGTTAAATCTCAACTTCCAACTTTCCATTGAATAACAATATCACTTCTATTGTGTAACATCACAACATCCATCATGTTGGAAGTACATCGCCATTCTGTCATGCAGTGAATCATCTTGTAGTAACATCGGTAGAACGTTACTTAGGAAATGAGCATACATTGCACCATATAGATTGCCATCGATTAAATGGGGGCCAATTATTCTTCCTCCTATAATGCCGCACTATACATTAACGCGCCAAAGTCGCTGATGTTCCACTTGTCGCAGCCATAGTGGATTTTCCATTGCCCAATAGTGCATATTATGCCGGTTTACGTTACCATTGTTGGTGAATGACGCTTCGTCACTAAATAGAACGCGTGCAAAAATGTTATCGTCCCGTAATTTCGCTGGTGCCCAGTGGCAGAACTGTACACGACGTTCAAAGTCGTCGCCATGCAATTCCTGGTGCACAGAAATATGGTACGGGTGCAATCGATGTTGATGTAGCATTCTCAACACCGTCGTTTTTGAGATTCCCAATTCTCGCGTAATTTGTCTGCTACTGATGTGCGGATTAGCCGCGACAGCATCTAAAACACCTACTTGGGCATCATCATTTGTTGCAGGTCGTGGTTGACGTTTCACATGTGGCTTAACACTTCCTGTTGCCTTAAATAACGTAAACATCCGTGAACGGTCCGGACACTTGGATGATGTCGTCCAGGATACCGAGCAGCATACGTAGCACACGCCCGTTGCCCATTTTGATCACAATAGCCATACATCAACATGATACCAACCTTTTCCGCGATTGGTAAACGGTCCATTTTAACACGAAGCAAATACCGTCCGCACTGGCGGAATGTTACGTGATACCACGTACTTACACGTTTGTGACTATTACAACGCCATCTATCACAAAGGGAAAAAAGTGGTCCAAGTAAAACATTCATATTTCTTTACGTAGGCCTACTACACGAATATGTAATAAGAATGGGGGTTCCTATTTTTAAAAACGCAGTTGATATCCGTTTCACCTATGGCAGCGCCATCTAGCGGGCCAACCGTAGCGCGATCTGGTTTCCCCTTTCAAGCTAGACAAGTTTCGTTCGTTGTAGTTTTTTCGTTTGACGCTTATTTCGTGAGATATTTGGCCCGGTCACGATCAATGGACCACCCTGTATGTACTGCAGGAAAAGCAGACACCAGGTTGAGATTCGTTGGAAGAGTCTTAAAGAAATGTAAGTCACCGGAGGAAGAAATGCCTTACGAAACACTTGTTCGGCCGGTTCTTGAGTGTCGCTCGTCAGTTCGGGACCGTTACCAAGTACGATCAGTAAAAGAGATAGAGAAGGTCCAACCAAGAGCGGCGCATTTCACCAAGCGATCGTTTCGTAGGCATGAGAGCGTTACGGAGATGCTCGATGAACTCCAATGGCAGACGCTGCAAGAGGCGCTTGTGCATCACGCAGCAGTTTACTACGAGTTTTGAAATTCCGAGAGAGTACGTCAGAGGAAGAGTCGGGCAGCTTATTACTTCCTCCTACACACGCGTCACGAGACGACCACAGCGAAAAATTCTGAGATATTGTGGCTAATTCGGTGCTGTACCGACAGTCATTAATCCCACACGACATTCGCGATTTGAACAGGGAAGGGGGTATCGAAGGTGATACTACGCTACACTCCGTGACGTGACTGGCTGAGTGTAGGTGTTCGTGTCAGGAGCTTTGCCTACGTCTGAGATTATGTAACCATTCCTTTTCACATTCCTCCTGCACACATCCAGGCGTGATGATTTCTCCCCCTTTTTTAAGAACAATATGTCCAGTTCTGCTTGCTATACGTCCTGAATCCAGTCACAAAGCTGGTGTAATATTTCGTAAGTAGTTCGTTGTTCAGCACGCGAAAATGCAGAATTGTATCGAACGCTTCCACAGCTCAAGGAATGCTTTATGAACTTGAGAACAATTATCTACAGACCCCTAGATCTCATGAACGAACAGAGGAGAACAGAACTTTGTTTCTGGAATCCATGTTCACTGCTAGAGATGAGCCTTCCTTACTCTAAAATAGCAGGGCGTAACGCATGTCGCATATCGATAATTCGACAACAGAATAATATCAGCAATGTAGGTCTATAATTATGCACATATCTCTTATGACCCTTCATAGAAATAGTCAAAATCTGCGCCTATATCCAATCTTTGTGACCCTCTGTTTTTACAGCAACCTTCAGATGCATAATTTGTACAGAACTGTATCTCATCGGGCCAACATGGCCTATGTATTTTCTCCACTGTGCAATTTTAGTTCATTTTCTATTTCGCAAACACTTGCCACAGTATTTGTCATTTCAGCGTTCGTGTGGCGACTGAAAAAAGGAAACATACTAGTCAACAATACTGTGCAGTATATGATTTGAGAAGACTGAATTGGCTCTTTCATCTTTCCTTTGCCATTTTCCAGTTCGATTCCAGCATTATCACAAACTTCACATAATACATAAACGTTTTAAGTTTTTTCTTCAGACTGATTATCAAAATTTCATTTTTTTACATCATTCAGTGTTCCAGCAATCAGAGATCCTTCAACAGGAATGGTGCTCGACTAATAAATTATTTAAAAACTCTACAACTCTTTGGAAGTTAGTCAACGAACCTACCGTGAGGAAAATATTTGTTCCAAATATGCTTGAGAATATGCCTAATTGTTTCTGCAGCACTCAAGAGCCAGGTAGATATCTCGTCCTATTTCTTTGTTGAATTTCTGACTGATACCAGAAATCAGTGAACTCATAAAAATGTCCACGAGTTCAAACTGTGAACCACCAACTTGCCTGAGGACGGTGTTGGTTTATGGAGACAGAAAAGCTTCCAAAGCTATAAGAGGCAATTAAAAAGTTTCCGTTTTAAGGTCGTGCAGTCCAGAATCATTGAACCAATCAGACAAAATTGCTATGAGGATTAAGGCACTCAGCACACTAGGTTGAAGATACTGTTATGGTAAAACACTGCATCCTGCTATGTGAAGAAGTCTGTAACTAGCTCCTGCACATCCTCGTCCGACAGGAATCATTCATCACTCAAGCCTTTTTTAAGGGTTCAGAGGTGCGACTATCACATGGGGAGAGATCGAAGGAAGGAAGGAAAGAAGGAAGGAAGATAGGGTTAACATCCCATCGACATTGAGGTCGTTGGCAAGTGTAGAGGTTAATTTGGGGGAGGAGACCAAATTGTGAGGTCATCAGTCTCATCAGATTAGGGAAGGATGGGCAAGAAAGTCAGCCGTGCCCTTTCAAAGGAACCATCCAGGCATTTGCCTGAAGCGATTTAGGGAAATCACGGAAAACCTAAATCTGGATGGCCAGATGTCAGCTTGAACTGTCGTCATCCCAAGGGGAGAGATGAGGACTATAGGGTGTGAGCTAGTGTTTCTCCCACTTGAAACTGCATAACTTCTGCATTTGCAATGTGTGGATGTGCATTATCATGAAAAGAACAGACGCTTTGGTACACCATTCTACAGTGGTGCACTGCTAATGGACATACCGCCCCATACACATTCTTCATTCTTCAATGGGTGTCCTTTGGCAGCCAAGAAAAGAATAACAGCACATTGGTCCAGTTTGGGTGCATTTGCTAATAATATCACCATAGTTCATGTTTCTGCATTGACCGCACACACACACTGGAAAGACCCAAGTGCCACACTAACTCCTTGCCAACATAGCAGTGTTCATATACTAGCATCAGACTCACATTATGTTGAATATAAGCTGCAGCAATGCCCTTAAACAGATGCTTTTGTATCACCTCTTACATACACAGGAAATTTTAAATTTACACTCCTTCACCGAGGAGTCAAGCAGTATATTGCTCCCTCCTACATATATCTCGCGAAGAGACTATGAGGATAAAATCAGAGAGATTAGAGCCCACACAGAGGCATACCGACAATCCTTCTTTCCACGAACGATACGAGACTGGAATAGGAAGGAGAACCGATAGAGGTACTCAAGGTACCCTCCGCCACACACCGTCAGGTAGCTTGCGGAGTGTGGATGTACATGTAGATGTAGAAACTTTAAATGGTTGTAGAAGGTGTCTGGAGGAAGAAAATGATTATGGGTATCCATGTGAGAAACATCATCCAACAACACTACAGAGTTTTGAGGTTACAGGCAGTGGCACCTGTTCATGTATGTATTTACAAGGTGATTTTGTGATGATGCTACAAACTTTGAGGAACAATGGAGAAGGATAAAACCATCAATTTGAGATGAGGGACTGTGGTCCAGAAATGAACGAATTTAAAGTTATTAGAGAAAATCATTCTGACCCATCTGTTAGTGGAAAACATGTACTAGTAATGTTGTAGCTATGCTTGTAGGTCAGGCAGATTTCAGAGGTGGCAGTATGGACGACAAAAAAAAAAAAAAAAAAAAAAAAAAAAAAAAAAAAAAAAAAAAAAAAAATTCCAACAAATATGGGCGCCCCCCCCCCATCTAAAATCAATGGAAAACACAATTTAGAAAATCCTTGAAGTCTTATTCGTCGTGGCACTGGTTTTATTCTGTAAAAGAATACCTATAACAGAAGACTTACCCATTATATTTAAGTGTAACACACAAACTATTCAGTGAAGCTAACTTTACATTAATTTGCTGCAATGTATTGTAGGTAAACGAAAATCTACTCACTGTAAACTACAATATATTTTGTCCAACATCTGTGTCACTTCTCTGAGGGCATTCAGTACATTTCATTTTTTTCAAAAAGTTTATTTTGTCTGTGATTTTCCTCTCTTGAGGTGAACTGCAAAAGTGGGGTGCCTAGCCCAGCTATCACTTTTTAAGGCTCTGAGGTGCTAAGAATATCTAGTTTTAAAACTGCCATTTGTTTGGCCTATGTAAATAGACTGACACAAACTACGGGTTAACTGATGGATTCCAGCATTGTTAAATCCGTCTCTGTAGTTGTTAGTCTTGAGGTGCACTATGTTGTTTGTGCAGTGTGTTATTAAGGTTCATTGCTATTTCATTACATGGCCCACCATTTCGACACTTTTATTACTGTATGTTTATGCCATGTATTGTTTATCTTAGTGTTCTTGTTCCACTGTGTCCCTGTATTTATGGTATGTTTATTTTCTTGGCACTCTGTTACGATTACTTCCTATCAGACTGGTATGTTGGCTTAAAATGTATATAAGGAAATGTATATGGAAATAACTGCAATTACAATGTTTCAGACTTTATGCTTTACACTTTTACCTGGCTGAATGTTATAATGGTAACTATTACATTAATACTGAGTATTGCAAAGAAATAATGTTATTTTTAACGTTATATATGTATTACCAAAGAAATATGTCACCATTCTCAGTTTTCCTAAGCAACTGGTACTGCTTATTTGCTGTGAAATGACATTATAGTAGCGTGCAGAAGGAATTTTAACTTTTAGATGACAATGAAAGAACAAAAAAATTACAAGAGTGACAGACAGGCACTTTGTGCTAAATTTTCAGGCATGGAGCACTTGAAGAAACTGGTGATGCAAAGAGTAAAATTTTTGAAGTCACATGCATTATTTCATTTTCAGTTGCAACAGGTTCCAATGAAAATGAATTGAGCATATGAAGACTTCATACATTAACTAAACAAACTCTATTTTTTGCCTTGTTTCACAATTTTATTTTTAACGTTACTGCACAACCTAGGTTTCAGGTTATAAGCCCATTTTCAAGTACATTTCTGATTCCTAAAGACGATAATGCACAGGTAAACATGATGACAAGGCAAAGATAATCATCTCAACTTCTTAAGGTATCAATCCATAGCTTAATGTACAGTTATATCAATAATCGTTTTTAACAAATTACTTAGATGAAACTTCGTGGCAGATTAAAACTGTGTTCCGGACCGAGACTCGAACTCGGGACCTTCGCCTTTCGCGGGCAAGTGCAGAGCACTCCTGCGCTTAGTAAAATTTACAACTATTAGGTTTCATTTATTTACTTAGCGTATGGCTACATCACTAAACATGAATACTTCTGGAAACATCCCCCAGGCTGTGGCTAAGCCATGTCTCCGCAATATCCTTTCTTTCAGGAGTGCTAGTTCTGCAAGGTTCGTAGGAGAGCTTCTGTAAAGCTTGGAAGGTAGGAGACGAGGTACTGGCAGAAGTAAAGCTGTGAGGACGGGGCGTGAGTCCTGCTTGGGTAGCTCAGTTGGTAGAGCACTTGCCCGTGATAGGCAAAGGTCCCGAGTTCGAGTCTCGGTCCTGCACACAGTTTTAATCTGTCAGGAAGTTTCATATCAGCGCACACTCCGCTGCAGAGTGAAAATCTCATTCTGGAAATTACATACATTATTACACAATTTAGCAATCACACTAAAATGACAGGACTAAAGTCATGCAACAGCCAAGAACTTTTTAATCATGATGGACTGGGGCCCAAAGTTTTGCTTCTATCGTGGGGTTGTGATTCATCTAGAAGAGGTGAAGAGTTGAATTGAGTTTGCCTGTTTAATTATAGGTGTGGGGACATATACATCTGTCTGTTAATTTCTAAAATTTCTAATTGGTTGAGTTTGGCCCCCTTTTCCTCTCTGTGTAAGACTACAACTACTGTGTATTTGTGGTTATTGTTCAGGCAATATTCTGCAAAGGCTGAATCAGACTTCTTCAATCTCCAGCTTCTGTGGTGTTCTTTAAACCTGGTACATATTGACCTCCACGTCTGTCCAATGTAGCAAGACTGACACACCTGGCATGTGATTTGATAAACCCCACTTTTGTGATGGATAGTTGTTTGTCTTTTGCATTGAACAAGAAACTACCTACTGTCTGAGGGACATAGGAAAACACAGAGAAACCCTTTGCCTTTAAGATGGTACTTATGTTATTTGATGTTTTCCCTATAAAAGGTAATCTGCACCATTTCTTTTCCAGTTTATCTCTGTTTTTCAGTGGGGCACTAGAGACCTGGCTTGCTCCTTTCTCTTTTTACCTAAAATTTTATCAATGATGTTGGGGTTAAATTCATTATTTGGGGCTATTGTTTTTATTGTGTTAAGTTCCTGTTGAAATTCTTCTTTGGGTGTAGGGATAGAAAGGAGACAGTGGATCATGTGAGGGTATGCTGCATGTTTGTAGGTTGTTTTACCAGTGGTTCTCTCTTAGGGAAATCAGTCTCTCACTGGTCCATGAACATTTCTGCTTGTATGGGTGATAAAGTTGAGCCCATTGTCAGACCATCTGCTAGCTGATATAGTTCCCTTGAGAATATTACTACAAAGTGCACTGGTGAAGTTGAGGCACATGTCTGGAATGATTCTTTGATATAAGTCTCAGTATTGTTGGGTTTGTGAAGGAAACAGGAGTGCAGGAATGAAAATTGGAGTGCTGACATTGCATTTTAAGTGGATTGGACTGTACACTGCCCACGGTAAGACACTGCAAGGCCAATTCTTTCCGATTTCATGGTGATGCACTTAAAAAGAAAATCACGCTGTAGAAGGGAGACATTCTGACAAAGACAATACAGTTCCCTAAGCTCACTGGCATTACAGAGAGCATGAGATTCGAAGAATTTATTGTGGTCTTGCAAAAATTACAATGACAGTTTTATAAAGGTTTGGAGAACACTGTCAATCTTACATCTGTTTTTCAGATGTTTCAAGACCATTTGCTGTTTCCTTGGAAGTGCCCCTGCACATTTCCAGATTTAACTCACTGACCTGTTTTAATTTCAAATCTTTTTTCCATTAAAATTGTGCAGGGCATCTACATTGCTTTTCTCAGGTAGAGTTTCCAAGTCTTCTTAATGACGTTGCAAAAGTGCTACAATATTTTCATCACCATACTTGTGTGAAAGACCTTTTTTTTATTATGGAACTAAATAAGTCATTATTATATGGCAAGTTGCATGCAAAACTCTGTGAAATTGTGTGTGTCTGTCTATATGCCATCATTTGTACCAGGCAAAAATTGTATTATGTCTTAAGCATGCCAAAAATAATTAA
This sequence comes from Schistocerca cancellata, assembly GCF_023864275.1. Taxonomy (NCBI): domain Eukaryota; kingdom Metazoa; phylum Arthropoda; class Insecta; order Orthoptera; family Acrididae; genus Schistocerca; species Schistocerca cancellata. Next base: position 529,296,553 of record NC_064632.1, on the reverse strand, counting down.
TTAATACCGAAAACTTGTTTTGTTATCTATATTGTTCAGAAATATGAAATATAAAACCAAGTCATATGCAGTATGCCATTTAAACAGGGTGCATTTGCTGTTTTCCTCCATGTGCAGTTCTAGGCGCTTCAGTCTGGAACCGCGTGACCGCTACGGTCGCAGGTTCGAATCCTGCCTCGGGCATGGATGTGTGTGATGTCCTTAGGTTAGTTAGGTTTAAGTAGTTCTAAGTTCTAGGGGACTGATGACCTCAGATGTTAAGTCCCATAGTGCTCAGAGCCATTTTTTTTGTTTTCCTCCATTCCTCCTCCTAATGCTCAGACAGCACAATGTGACAGTGGGAGAAATGTGAAGCAAGGCTGAGTGCTTTGGCACCTGTGCTCAGGAGTGGCCTCTGAGCCAAAATCTTGGCCACCCCTGATCTAACAGTACCATTTGTTTATTTAAATTTCTCTATCATATGATTAAAATCAATTTTGTATCCTGTTTGTTATTTCAACCTATGTATTTAAAATTCGTTAGTTATGAAAATGATAGTTGCTACTCATCATATCCCAGCACCTAGTTGCCTCCCCAATCACGCTCTGCTGGCAGACTGGCTTCAGCTGCCAGAGATTCTAGTCATGTGTGTGAACTGCATTTGTTTGAGTATGTGTGTGTGTGTGTGTGTGTGTGTGTGTGTGTGTGTGTGTGTGTGTGTGTGTGTGTGTGCGTGTGTGTGTGTGCGCATGTTGTCTATTTTCAACAAAGGCATCATTGGTCAAAACCTTACTTTATGACAGTCTTTTTGTTGTGCCTGTCTGCAACTCAGGATCTCCGGTGTATGGTGAGTAGCAACTATACTTGTCATAGTATTTTTACTTTCATCCTGGATATTCCACTGTTTAAATTTGTTACTTACTCTGCTATGTCCTCATTTATTACAATTTTGAAGCTAATTTTGTCTTTTTCATAAAATGTCTTCACCTTTCTTTTGTTTCAAGATATATGCAGGTTGTATGAACCACTGATTCTTTGTAACTGATATGGTGCACTTTGCAGATTATTCACACTGTTTTTAATAATTAACTGGTCATCTGCAAATGAAACTGTCAAAACTCTCTGCACTTTTAAGATTATACTGTCTGTTACTAAACAATTGCTCCCATTGTATAGGAACAACATTTTACTATAAATTAATGCATAGTTAATTAGACTGACATTAGTTTAACACAATATAATTTTTGCTGTAACTATTATTATCAAGTGTAGGTCATGTATAGTGCATACTGCAGCATCAACTTTTGAAGGATTTTTTATTAGATTTAAGAGAGGGTCCAAAGACCTTAACCTGGCCAGGTCAACTAAATTCATAAATAAATAAATTATTGCATAAAGAAAAACCCACCTCCAGCAAATAAAGCCTATACCCTGAGAGATGCTGCTGAACATGGCTGAAGCAAATGTTGTTTTCTCACTCCAAATACTTCATAATTATGATATGACAATTCCACAAGAATGTTTCTTATAAATTAAAATTATTCACTGAATCCTATATAAAGACCTCACATGGTATATTTTCATGATATTTCGACATGGTGTTGAGAGAAGTATTTGTAATATAGTAAAACAGAAGGCGATGCTGTCTTTTTGAGTTTTCTTATACTGTTGATGCAAGTGTCTGCTAGGTAGCTCATATGTAAATTACACACTTCTTTCATTCCCTTATTGTCTGACACTTTTCCATGATGACTTCATGTCTTCTGTATTATTGAAGACTTCCTTGTTTGCCATTCTGTGTGTTAGACATCCTTAGGAGTTATTCTCCAACATTATGCAACAAAGGCCTGAAGCTTTCTTTGTTCTGAAGCATAGAGGGCAAAATGTCAGACAGATTCCTATCTCATTCAGGCTCCTGGTGTTTAAACTAATGGTTTTCAACATTAGTAGTGTCTTCCTTTTATTAAATGTGGTTTTAAATTGTGTAATTTGACATTTCACTTTTCTTTTATGGGTTATTGGTCTTTAACCAGTTTGATGGGATCCACCACCATCTCCATTGCTAACCCTTCATCTCAGAGTAGGACTCGCAAGCAAAGATCTGTTATTTGTTGTGTAGGCCTATTCTCTGATATCTTAACACTTGTTCTATCACCTTGTCCCTTCTTCTAGTTAGTAATTATTATTTTTATTGTAATTATTTTCTCACCAAGTATGAGAAGATTGTCCTTATTTCACACCAGAGCACATAATTTCCAGTATTCTTCTGCAATGCTACATCTTTTTTCTTCTTTTCCAGTTTTCCATGCTGCATGATTCTCTCCCACCTAGAACTACTCTCCAGGCATATATTCTCATAAGTTTCTTTCTCAAATATGATGTATATTTAATATTAATACAACAATTTTCTCTTTGCCTGTGTTATTCTGGCTCATATGTCCTCACTTTTTCACTTATGTCTCATTTTGTCTCCAGGGTAGTTCTATGTTTCCCCCATTTACATGTTAGTTTTCCCACTAATTTCGTTTCTGTGTGAACTGAAGGTGGAGGGGTGTGAAAGGAAAGGAAAGAGAAGTGCTACTGATGTCAGCTGCATTGCGAGTTGATGCAGAATCAGTGGTGACAAGTGAAAATGTGTGCTGCGCTAGGATTCGAGCCCCAAATCTCCTGCTTACTGGGTGGTTGTGTTAACCACTGCTCCAACAGGTCACACTGTTTATCGCTATTGCACAGACTATCTCGGCATACATCTTGGCCAACCCACATTCCCACCTATCACCACTCAAATGCAGTCCCTGTTCACGTTCTCCATGCTCGCTACTTGGAGATTCCTGCAGGGGGACAGACATAATTGTTCATCTGCACTGAAGGAGGTGGATTCATTGCCCATCGAGGCAAATCAATTACATGAATGTGTGGTGTTTGAAACAGCTGACAGCACACATTCATATAATTTCATTTCTGCCATTACTGAATACATTCCCATTTTTCAAGTTACTCTTAAATCATGTTGCACAGTAGGTAGCTTACTCTGTTATCAGGCCCTGTAGCTCTACCTCATTTTCACAAAGGCATAAATGCCATCAGCAACTCCGATGGTTCCTATCATTTCACTCTGAAGTGCACTCTTGCTTCTGAAAATGTATTTCATTTCCTTCATTGCCTTTTTGGTGTTCATACTCAGCATTAGTGATGAGACTGTAGTTGTGCCTTATGCCATTTTTAGTCTACATCTATCTACATCTACATCCATACTCCGCAAGCCACCTGACGGTGTGTGGTGAAGGGTACCTTGAGTACCTCTATCGGTTCTCCCTTCTATTCCAGTCTCATATTATTCGTGGAAAGAAGGATTGTCGGTATGCCTCTGTGTGGGCTCTAATCTCTCTGATTTTATATCGCGAGATATACGTAGGAGGGAGCAATATACTGCTTGACTCTTCGGTGAAGGTATGTTCTCGAAACTTTGACAAAAGCCCGTGCCGAGCTACTGAGTGTCTCTCCTGCAGAGTCTTCCACTGGAGTTTATCTATCATCTCCGTAATGCTTTCGCAATTACTAAATGATCCTGTAACGAAGCGCGCTGCTCTTCGTTGGATCTTCTCTATATCTTCTATCAACACTATCTGGTACGGATCCCACACTGCTGAGCAGTATTCAAGCAGTGGGCGAACAAGCGTACTGTAACCTACTTGCTTTGTTTTCAGATTGCATTTCCTTAGGATTCTTCCAATGAATCTCAGTCTGGCATCTGCTTTCAAAAATGGCTCTGAGCGCTATGGGACTCAACATCATAGGTCATACGTCCCCTAGAACTTAGAACTACTTACACCTAACTAACCTAAGGACATCACACACACCCATGCCCGAGGCAGGATTCGAACCTGCGACCGTAGCAGTCCCGCAGTTCCGGACTGCAGCGCCAGAACCGCTATACCACCGCGGCCGGCGGCATCTGCTTTACCGACGATCAACATTATATGATCATTCCATTTTAAATCACTCCTAATGCGTACTCCAAGATAATTTATGGTATTAACTGCTTCCAGTTGCTGACCTGCTATTTTGTACCTAAATGATAAAGGATCTATCTTTCTGTGTATTCGCAGCACATTACACTTGTCTACATTGAGATTCAATTGCCATTCCCTGCACCATGAGTCAATTCGCTGCAGATCCTCCTGCACTTCAGTACAATTTTCCATTGTTACAACCTCTCGATACACCACAGCATCATCTGCAAAAAGCCTCAGTGAGCTTCCGATGTCATCCATGAGGTCATTTATGTATATTGTGAATAGCAACGGTCCTATGACACTCCCCTGCGGCACAGCTGAAATCACTCTTACTTCGGAGGACTTCTCTCCATTGAGAATGACATGCTGCATCCTGTTATCTAGGAACTCCTCAATCCAATCACACAATTGGTCTGATAGTCCATATGCTCTTACTTTGTTCATTAAACGACTGTGGGGAACTGTATCGAACGCCTTGCGGAAGTCAAGAAACATGGCATCTACCTGTGAACACGTGTCTATGGCCCTCTGAGTCTCGTGGATGAATAGTGCGAGCTGGGTTTCACATGACCGTCTTTTTCGAAACCCATGCTGATTCCTACAGAGTAGATTTCTAGTCTCCAGAAAAGTCATTATACTCGAACACAATACGTGTTCCAAAATTCTACAACTGATCGACGTTAGAGATATAGGTCTATAGATCTGCACATCTGTTCGACGTCCCTTCTTGAAAATGGGGATGACCTGTGCCCTTTTCCAATCCTTTGGAATGCTACGTTCTTCTAGAGACCTACGGTACACCGCTGCAAGAAGGGGGGCAAGTTCCTTCGCGTACTCTGTGTAAAATTGAACTGGTATCCTATCAGGTCCAGAGGCCTTTCCTCTTTTGAGCGATTTTAATTGTTTCTCTATCCCTCTGTCGTCTATTTCGATATCTACCATTTTGTCATCTGTGCGACAATCTAGAGAAGGAACTACAGTGCAATCTTCCTCTGTGAAACAACTTTGGAAAAAGACATTTAGTATTTCGGCCTTTAGTCTGTCATCCTGTTTCAGTACCATTTTGGTCACAGTGTCTGGACATTTTGTTTTGGTCCACCTACCGCTTTGACATAAGACCAAAATTTCTTAGGATTTTCTGCCAAGTCAGTACATAGAACTTTACTTTCGAATTCATTGAATGCCTCTCGCATAGCCCTCCTCACACTACATTTCGCTTCACGTAATTTTTGTTTGTCTGCAAGGCTTTGGCTATGTTTATGTTTGCTGTGAAGTTCCCTTTGCTTCCGCAGCAGTTTTCTAACTCGGTTGTTGTACCATGGTGGCTCTTTTCCATCTCTTACGATCTTGCTTGGCACATACTCATCTAACGCATTATGTTTGAACTTTGTCCACTGATCCTCAACACTATCTGTACTTGAGACAAAACTTTTGTGTTGAGCCAACAGGTACTCTGAAATCTGCTTTTTGTCACTTTTTCTAAACAGAAAAATCTTCCTACCCTTTTTAATATTCCTATTTATGGCTGAAATCATCGATGCCGTAACCGCTTTATGATCGCTGATTCCCTGTTCTGCGTTAACTTTTTCAAATAATTCGGGTCTGTTTGTCACCAGAAGGTCTAATATGTTACTGCCACGAGTCAGTTCTCTGTTTAACTGCTCAAGGTAGTTTTCAGATAAAGCATTTAAAAAAATTTCACTGGATTCTTTGTCCCTGCCACCCATTATGAATGTCTGAGTCTCCCAGTCTATATCCGGCAAATTAAAATCTCCACCCAGAACTATAACATGGTGGGGAAATCTACTTGAAATATTTTCCAAGTTATCCTTCAGGTGCTCAGCCACAACAACTGCTGAGCCAAGGGGCCTATAGAGACATCCAATTACCATGTCTGAGCCTGCTTTAACCGTGACCTTCACCCAAATCATTTCACATTTCGGATCTCCGCCAATTTCCTTCGATACTATTGCACTTCTTATCGCTATAAACACGCCTCCCCCTTCACGGTCCAGCCTGTCTCTGCGGTATACATTCCAATCTGAGTTTAGGATTTCATTACTGTTTACATCTGGTTTCAGCCAACTTTCTGTCCCTAGTACTATATGGGCGTTGTGACCGTTTATTAATGAGAGCAAATGTGAACACTTCTCTCTAGGTTTTTGATTCTTATAGTTCCCACATGTTTTTGTACACATTATATGTTACCTGTCTTTTCCACAGTGTATACATGGTAACCTGTACCACATCTTGCACCACTTTACATTCAATAAAATGAAGAAATGCTGTATATTCTGAAATTGCATCTTTGCATGCTGATGTTCTTCTTTCTTTTTACTCACTCTGTTAAACTTTTCTTGAAATGTTTTCTGTTTCAGGTTACCAGATGTGCCATACTACAGCATCGTGGTGACGGTGTGCCAATTGCTGTTGGTCTACTTCTTATCCAATCTGTCTTTATATGGTCAGTGATGCCAGCAAAAATGTGTGCTGTGTCTCATTCAGTAAAACTTTCTGTTCAGTGTATGGTACTTTGTGTAATTGTGTTTTTCATATGGTGCAAAAAAATTAAATGAAAAGAAATTTAACTTTTTCCTTTCTCTGTTTGGTCAAATTAGGTTGGCACCAATGGATTTCTTCTAATGTATCATTACTGGTGGCAGCAGCTGGAACTGTTAGTATATGCTGACAAGTTTTATGGTGAGGAGATGGAGTCACAGGAGGAGAATGGTAGGTATGTTTGTCCCGTGAAGCTTAGTGCAGCACCACACAAGGATAGATGGGTATGATGCAGTCTGTGCAGAGAAATTCTACTTTTCAAACTGAAGTGTAAGGGCATTAATGCTTTTACACTATCATAGTGATAGTCAAGTCATGTGCTGTGGAAATGAGCCAGTCCTGCCTGGGTGTGCACGCTGTATGGTGAAATTTTCCAACTCCACCGGTACTCCTTTGTCCCTGCTTTCACACATGCTGTTTAATCACAATGATAAGATTTTGTATTATCCACTTATTAGGAAAAATATTTATACATATATCAGATATTTTTATCTTTATTTTGAGTAAAAATGTGATTTTGGATCTTTTAGACATTTCACATAATTTTTTGCACCTTCTATCAGATCTGTGGTTTTGGACATAGCACATATTTTCACATGTACAATAATGTTTGTTTATGTTTGGTTTCATTACATTTCAGTACATTACATTACATCCGTTTCAACACACAGAGTTTTACATTTCAAAAATTCTTTTGTGGCTGATAAATTTTGAAGCAGGGAAAGCCGCACATTGTTGTATTGCATTCCTTACAACACAACTAAGTGAGGAGCTCAGCATGTCAGTACAGAACCAATAAAAGGTGGGGAACCAGTAGGAACAGAACTGAAACCACACTTTGAAAGTGAATGCAACTGTTATCTGGTGACTCTGCAGTTAACTAAAGTCTTCCATCACAGCCAATAGATGCTCCATACATCAGATTTCCAGAAAAGTCAAGCAAAGTGAAGCTGAGAAATAGCAGGAGGGGTGGAAGTGCTACAGTAGTCCACTGGACAAGCAGTACAGATCACTCTTGACTTCTGCAGTAGTTCACTGACTGAGCAGCAAAAGTCCCTCTCAGTTACCACAGTAGCTCACCAGAGGATTAATAGTGTCCCTGTTACAAGGATGGTATCTTACCTTCAAATAGAAAGCAGATCACCTTGACAGATTGTGTCACAGGTGCTACATTAACCCCAGAAAATAACATTTGGAGAGGCTTGAAGATCAGTACTGGACCCATTATTGTTCTTAACCTACATAAATGATCCTCTATTGACTTTAAATGGTGATATAGAAACTGTAATATTAGCTGGTGACACAAGCATACTAATCAAGGGCCCGAACCTTGTCCTAGCAGACACAGTTTAGATGATATCTCGATATACAGTACCTACAAGTGGATAATAATTAATAGTTTAAGCCTTAAACTAACAAAAACTCATATTTATACAATTTCAAACCAGTAATAATGACCTACTAGCACCAGAAGTAAGCATTAATAGTCATATGCTCAGTTTGACGAGCTGTGGAAAACTCCTTGTGGTCAAACTGGATAACAAGTTAAACACATACATAAACTAATTAAGAAATTCAGATAAGTGTATTACACTTGGTTTATTTTACATAGTTTCACTTCCTGTTGTCTTATGTAACAACTTTTGGGGCAGTGTACCTACAGTAAATAAGAAGTTAATTCTGCAGAAATGAACACTAAAAATATTATATACAGTGGATAACCGTACAACCTGTAAAATCATTTTTAAGGATCTTTGAATTCTCACACTCATTTCCCAATATGGATTTTTGTTGCTGGTAATGAGAATCAGTTTCAACTGAACTGTGATTAACGTAGTCACTATACAAGACGCAAATGTAATTTTTGTGTAGACTTTGCCTCCTTGTCTAGGATTCAGACTAGAGTTAAGTACTCTGGTGGACAAATATTCCACAAGTGATCATCTAACATAAAACAAGACATTGGGAACTCCTGCCAGTTGAAAAGAAAATTGCAAATGTATGTCATTAGCCACACTTTCTACAAATTATCTGAATGTCTGTGTTCAAGGATTGAAAAGTTCTGTTACCTACATCGCAAAAGGCAGTGTTCTCTACAAAGCTGTATAACAAGTAACAATATACTGTAAACAGTACTCACTATTTACAGACACAAGAAAACATTTTCTTTGAAAAGTACCATTTCAATCATGTATATACTAAGCTACTAGTAGCAGATAAACATCATAATTATGTATTGTAAAACTATGGAAGTAGCAGATTTTTTCAACATAGCAGTTTCTTTCTAATTTACTCAATTAAATTTGGCTGTCATAACAATAAATAGCATTAATGACTATAGTCATAGTTTGCTATTACAACAGTTCACAAATTAATTTTCTATGATTTCCTTCTCCTTTTTTGATGTATACCTTGACTTGTTCATATCCCTGAAGATCCTGCTTCTTGGTAGGGTCTATGGAACATGAAGACTCAATGAGAGAGTTGAAGAACACTATGCAGCTTTGCCGTTGTCTTGTGTTGACCACCACACACTATTCTATTTCATTGCTGTTGAGGGAAGTTTCTGCATTGGGGACCTTTCCTGAATGTGTTTCATTTGAATGAAAGATAAACTGATATTTGATGCAATGTAGACAATCTATAGCAAATAACGGATTTGATAAAGAGGCTTCAAGTGGGCCTATTGGTAATCTCCCATATTGCTCATGAAAAATGTCCCAATGTGATACATATTTCTTTGAGACTTCTGTGAATGACAAAAGCCAATGGTGGAACATCCTTTCCACAACATCTGGTATCACTTCATCACAAATGAGGACCTTCTGTAAGGATAAAACAGACAGTAATATCTAGGTAAGGCGTTTGATTATAAGGCACATGATTCAGCACCTTCCATTTATAATGGTGCATTGGTTGGTTAGCTTCTGAACCATCATTTAAAATGGTATTCCTAGGATAGCTGGTTGTAGATCTTCTCTGTGCTCTATTCTCTTCTCCTCTGCTGAAGAAGGATGTGGCGTGCAGAAGGAGGAGGACTAGTTGAGGTTACAGGACCTCTTTACTACTGTTTGTTTACAGTCAGTAGACTTTCTAACTGTAGGTAATGATGGCAGGTGAGGTGAATACTCTGTCACAGCACTGCCCAGTATATTGGCTTCTGGATGCTGACCATATGCCCTGCTGCTGCTATTGTGTTACTAGATGCTTGTATTCTACAGTCAAATTGATGGAGGCCTGTTGGTGTTGGCTGTGTGTATATCTGTCTGATTATCATGCTCCAGTGTCTCAGAGTGAAAAAATCCTCAGTTGACACCTTGGGGCAGGCAGGAATGGCTGGGCCCTTGCATCATACTCCCAAGATAGTAGCAAAGTCCTGAGCTGCTGGATCACCCAGGTGTTCAGGTAACAGAAAGGGATTCATCACCTGGTGTGATGGATATGGCTGCATTATCAGTCCTGACCTTCACAGTCTAAACATCACATAGCTGCTCCAGCTATTCAATGATGATGAGCTAGTTTGGTTGAGTTTCAATTTTGCTGCTGTTTGCTACTTCACAGTAGTAGCTGTGTTTATGTGTAATACCAGACCACCTGTCAGTGATGGATGCACCTGTCTTAATCAGCAGCAGGTCAAGTTGTAGAAACTGGCCCAGGTGTCGGCTCGGAGAGAGAGGTGGTTGCCTTCCTGACCATCCAGCTCAATGACCAGTTCTGGCTGGCTGTGGCTTCATTACAACTCTGAGATTTGTTTTCTGCTCCAAGTTATGCTATATTTATGTACCTTTACACTCTGGAAAGAATGCACAGCATCCTGCCACTGTGGTAGAGTGCAGTCTTGTGTTATCATGCAGCAAAGTCATACCTTGTGTCAGTTTTCCTGGACGCTTCTTTTTAATGCCTCTTCAAATGTTCAATGAATCAGTTGTACTCATTTTCAACATGACATGCATTCATGGGACTTTTCTTGGCTTGGATGGTGACATATATTCATTACTGACTTCTTTTTTCTTACTGGTCTGAAATGACAACACTACACTTCATGAAAAGCATCAGTTTCTTCTCTAAGAATGTTCTCATGTCTTCCTGGTATCACATCAGATGGCCCAAGCACAGACTCACGCACAATTTGTTTCTACATGTTGCAAAGGTGACAAGCAACTAAGCAGCACAAACTCTCCAAATACCTCCATTTCAGGGCACAGCCCCATGTATATGGATCCAACACTTATATTCACACCAGTCGACACTGCACTTGCAGTAATGGGATAATTATCTTCTGCCATTTTTTCCACATAAGAAATTGTTGTGCCATTGATTGTGCACTCCTGTGCACACCTTGAACACAGTGTCTATCTTCCACACATCCTGTCTGTTGAAAATAGACATTACTGCATGTGTAATAACACAAAGATCATTGTTAAATGTTGAAAGTGTATCCAAATGTGAATATCTTCTTCTTCTCCTTCTTCTTCTTGTGCTCTCCTGAGATGGGACTGGGGTACCAGCTTGGTATTCATCTATTTGGAGTTGGGAAACAACCTAAAAACCACATCCAGGCTGTACACCATATGAATCCTCATCACTAATACACCAGGCAGATTTGATTTGGGGCCAGCACATCTCCCCATCCTAGAAGCAGTGCTCAAAATGCAGCTATCTAGGCAGGTCATCCCAAGCTGAACATGAAAGGTGAAATTGGTAGAATGGCACTGATACTTGTGTGTCATGCCTTATGCTATCTTCTGCTTCTTTGCACCACTTTCCCTTTTATTATAAGCTCACTACTTGGCAAATTAGAAGCACACAGTATGTATGCTCATACTTCAGGCAGTATCTACACCATTTTTAACTGCATTTTACCTGCAATCTTCTCTTTATAGGCTTTTGCACCATTCCGGTGTCAGCGATACATCAAAGCCTTAAATAATCTGACTGGTCACTATTCCTGATCAGTTAACAGATCAGACAAATAAGCTGAAGCCCTAATTTATAGGTCAGCTCAGTGATACTTGTAAGAATAAATCTAGCTGAACTTAATGACTTAAATGGGAAAGGATTTGTCTCAAATGTAATCATTCTTTTTTGTGTACCTGTCTATGGCTGAATGCTTCTACTATTTGGTGGGTTGTTACCTTTATTCTTAAGTGAACTTTTATGCTTATCATGAGTTAAAAGCAAACTTACAAAAATTATGCACTGTGTAGGAAAAAAACTCCAACAGAATTTCATTTTTTAATTTAACTTAAATCTTTTGGTGTTTTTGATTTTTCTCTGTGACTTGATAAGTTCCACTGTATATTTTTATTGCAATCTGCAGAAGACGTTTTTGGAACTAACAAGTTGTTCTGAGCGACATTACATTCATGCTGTGTATAAACATTCTGCCATCATATATCCAAGAAGCAAAATAGTTCTTTTTACTGACAGTTCAAGTATTACAGTGGAGCCAAATGGAGATACTTTGACACTTGAAGATTTTATAAAATTTTCTTGAAAATTAATTGTTGGTTCTCTGCAAATTGACTGTTACTGAATTTAAATACATACAACTCTGTCTGGCACAAGGCTTTGCCGCACCACTAGAAATGTTGCATGTGAGTAAATCAATAAGTGAAACAGAATGATCTGAAAGGTGCATATATTGACAAGAACCTGAATTGTAAGTTACATATTACAGACCTTCCTAAATGTCTAAACTCATCAACTTTTATGTAGTGAGTAGTATCAGATTTTGGAGCCAAAAATTTCAGAAATTCACTGATGTCTTATGGCTTCATATTCAGTGGTAACTCATTGTTGAGGGCAAAAGTGCTTATTGCACATGAATATGTAATAAGGATACTATGTGGTTTTCACTCTAGAACCTCTTGGAGACAGCTTTTTAAACAAATGGGCATATTGGTAGCAGACTCACCAGTACATTTACTCCCCTATGCAGTTCATTGTCAACAGTCAGTCATATAGTATTAGTAGGAAAAATAAGTTGCACTATCCTTTAGTCAGCATTAGTGGGGGACGGAAAGAAGTAAGACATTCAGAAATAAAAATTCAAATGCAGTAAGAAATTTAATGGATAATAAAATTTACTTCAAACGCAAAATGAAGGCTCATCTACTTGGCACCTTCTTCTACTCCACTGAAGAATTTATGAGAACTTATGTTCTACATGCTGCCTGATTTTATAACAATGAAGGTGACCATTTAATATTAATCAGCTGTCTGTCGGTCACTCTTAAGAAAGGATTTTACGCTGGTGGTAGAGCAATAATGCAAAGTCTTCTGTGCTGCCTACAAGACTTATTTTGTCTCTGATTACATATTATTGAGACTATTAGGGTAATGGATAGCCCTGATGGAATGTAAATAGCTTAAAGAGTAAAGGTAACAACTCAATATTTCGTCCATTAAGGACAGCATCACGAGGGCTGTGATAATAGATATATACAAGTAAAACAATTTTAGTGAGTGCAGGCATTTCTCTGCAAGGAAACAGTATTCATCCAATGCAAGCACTATCAGAATTGTAGAAATAAATGTGTTACACCACCATACAGTAAAATAAATTCACAGTTTCACCTTACAATAAGATTAGAATATAATAGAGTGAAACATTCCACGTGGGAAAAATATATCTAAAAACAAGCTTTCGCAACCAACGATTGCTTCATCAGGAAAGAGGAAAGGATAGGGAAAGACGAAAGGATGTGGGTTTTAAGGGAGAGGGTAAGGAGTCATTCCAATCCCGGTACAGGAAAGACTTACCTTAGGGGGGAAAAAGGACAGGTATACACTCGCACACACACACACACATATCCATCCGCGCATACACAGACGCAAGCAGACGTCAAATATGTACATTTTGTCTGCTTGCGTCTGTGTATGTGCGGGTGGATATGTGTGTGTGTGCGGTATACCTGTCCTTTTTCCCCCTAAGGTAAGTCCTTCCGCTCCCGGGATTGGAATGACTCCTTACATTCTCCCTTAAAAAACACATCCTTTCGTCTTTCCCTCTCCTTCCCTCTTTCCTGATGAAGCAACCGTTGGTTGCAAAAGCTTGAATTTTGTGTGTAAGTTTGTGTGTCTATCAACATGCCAGCACTTACAATAAGATTATTTACATTACATATCCGAGGGCTACACATTACAAATATTGGCCTGCATATAGCACTACAATCATAAACGGAAGTAAGTTGGTTTTGTGCAGTTAACATAAAATTTCTTGTCAGGTACATTCTAAGATTAAACAACAAGCCCTATGATTTCTTGGTGAGTGAATCAAAGCCATGTTGATATATACTGTGAAACTACCTCATGCAGCCTGATGTAAAACAACATAATACAAAAACTCTAATATCACTAAACTATGGCAGTTTTATGTTAATTTATGAGGTATTTTGAACCAGTTACAAATTTTAGAAATAAAAAAATATGGAGTTTCAGTCTTCGATCGCTATTCTTTATTTTCAATTACCGGTTTCGGGCTAGCTGCCCATCTTCAGATCATATGTTGTAGTTACAGAGTAACTTGTCCGTACAGAACACACTGTTCACTGTCATAAGACTTATGACAGTGAACAGTGTGTTCTGTACGGACAAGTTACTCTGTAACTACAACATATGATCTGAAGATGGGCAGCTAGCCCGAAACCAGTAATTGAAAATAAAGAATAGCGATCGAAGACTGAAACTCCATATTTTACTTATTGAACGATCGCGGAATTCCCAGTGAGACAACTATGTCTAGTTTTGATAAATTTTAGAAATGTTTTCCTGCCCATAAAAGCAGTGATTGTTAATGATATCTTCATAATGTCAGCAGAGCCAACATGAATGCTATTCCTTAATTCCCATCTTTTTAAATATGGAAGTATTTGTTATCTTCATGAGTATATGAAGATAAATATATGCATCAAATATGTACATCATCATCATCATCATCATTTAAGACTGATTATGCCTTTCAGTGTTCAGTCTGGAGCATAGCCCCCCTTATACAGTTCCTCCATGATCCCATATTCAGTGCTAACATTGGTGCCTCTTCTGATGTTATACCTATTACTTCAAAATCATTCTTAACCGAATCCAGGTACCTTCTCCTCAGTCTGCCCCGACTCCTCCTACCCTCTACTGCTGAATCCATGAGTCTCTTGGGTAACCTTGCTTCTCCCATGCGTGTAACATGACCCCACCATCTAAGCCTGTTCGCCCTGACTGCTACATCTATAGAGTTCATTCCCAGTTTTTCTTTGATTTCCTCATTGTGGACACCCTCCTGCCATTGTTCCCATCTACTAGTACCTGCAATCATCCTAGCTACTTTCATATCCGTAACCTCAACCTTGTTGATAAGGTAACCTGAATCCACCCAGCTTTCGCTCCCATACAACAAAGTTGGTCAAAAGATTGAACGGTGCACAGATAACTTTGTCTTGGTACTGACTTCCTTCTTGCAGAAGAGAGTAGATCGTAGCTGAGCGCTCACTGCATTAGCTTTGCTACACCTCGCTTCCAGTTCTTTCACTATGTTGCCGTCCTGTGAGAATATGCATCCTAAGTACTTGAAACCCTCCACCTGTTCTAACTTTGTTCCTCCTATTTGGCACTCAATCCGTTTATATTTCTTTCCCACTGACATTATTTTCGTTTTGGAGATGCTAATCTTCATACCATAGTCCTTACATTTCTGATCTAGCTCTGAAATATTACTTTGCAAACTTTCAATTGAATCTGCCATCACAACTAAGTCATCCGCATATGCAAGACTGCTTATTTTGTGTTCACATATCTTAATCTCACCCAGCCAGTCTATTGTTTTCAACATATGATCCATAAATAATATGAACAACAATAGAGACAGGTTGCAGCCTTGTCTTACCCCTGAAACTACTCTGAACCATGAACTCAATTTACCGTCAACTCTAACTGCTGCCTGACTATCCATGTAAAGACCTTTAATTGCTTGCAAAAGTTTGCCTCCTATTCCATAATCTTGTAGAACAGACAATAACTTCCTCCTAGGAACCCGGTCATATGCCTTTTCTAGATCTATAAAGCATAGATACAATTCCCTGTTCCACTCATAACACTTCTCCATTTTTGCCATAAGCTAAAGATCTGGTCCTGACAACCTCTAAGAGGCCTAAACCCACACTGATTTTCATCCAATTGGTCCTCAACTAATACTCGCACTTTCCTTTCAACAATACCTGAGAAGATTTTACCCACAACGCTGATTAAAGAGATACCTCTGTAGTTGTTAGAATCTTTTCTGTTTCCATGTTTAAAGATTGGTGTGATTACTGCTTTTGTCCAGTCAGATGGAACCTGTCCCGACTCCCAGGCCATTTCAAATATCCTGTGTAGCCATTTAAGACCTGACATTCTACTGTATTTGATGAGTTCCGACTTAATTTCATCCACCCCAGCCGCTTTATTGCACTGCAATCTATTGAGCATTTTTTCCATTTCCTCAAATGTGATGCTATTTCCATCATCATTCCTATCCCATTCTACCTCGAAATCTGAAACATTACTGATCGCATTTTCACCTACATTGAGCAACTCTTCAAAATATTCCCTCCATCTGCCCAAGGCATCCACAGGATTCACCAGCAGTTTTCCTGACCTGTCCAAAATACTTGTCATTTCCTTCTTACCTCCCTTTTGAAGACTGCTAATTAGACTCCAGAATGGTTTTCCAGCAGCTTGACCCATAGTCTCCAACCTGTTTCCATAGTCTTCCCACGATTTCTTCTTGGATGCTGCAATTATCTGTTTGGCTTTGTTTCTTTCTTCAACATAACTTTCTCTGTCTACCTGGGTTCTGGTATGTAGCCATTTTTGATACGTCTTCTTTTTCCTTTTACAGGCTGCCTTGACTGTATCATTCCACCAAGCTGTTTGCTTCATCCTACTTTTACACACTACTGTTCCAAGACATTCTTTAGCCACTTCTAGTACTGTGTCCCTGTACCTTGTCCATTCCTTTTCCAATGACTGTAATTGACTACATTCAACTAACTGGTACCTTTCTGAGATTGCTGTTATGTACTTGTGCCTGATTTCCTTATCCTGAAGTTTCTCCACTCTTATCCTCCTACATATGGACCTGACCTCCTGCACTTTCGGCCTCACAATCCCAATTTCACTCCAGATTAAATAATGATCAGTGTCATCAAAGAATCCCCTGTATACACGTGTGTCCCTCACAGCCTTCCTGAATTCCTGATCTGTTATTATATAGTCAATGACAGATCTGGTTCCCCTGCCTTCCCACGTATACCGGTGAATGTTCTTATGTTTAAAAAAGGAGTTTGTGATTACTAAGCCCATACTGGCACAGAAATCCAAGAGTTGTTTCCCGTTCCTGTTGGCCTCCATATCTTCTCCAAATTTACCCATAACCTTTTCATACCCTTCGGTTCGATTTCCAATCCTGGCGTTAAAATCACCCATGAGCAGAAAATTATCCTTGTCCTTTACTCTAACAACTACATCACTGAGTGCCTCATAAAAACTATCCATCTTATCTTGATCTGTCCCTTCACAATGCGAATATACTGACACAATCCTAATTTTCTTGCTAGACACTGTCAAATCTATCCACATCAGTCGTTCGTTTACATACCTTATTGCAACTACGCTGGGTTCCATTTCTTTCCTGATCTAAAGCCCTACACCCCATTGTGCTATTCCTGCTTTGACTCCTGACAGGTAGACCTTGTATCCTCCCACTTCCTCTTCTTTCTCACCCCTTACCCGAATGTCACTAACAGCTAAAACGTCCAGCCCCATCTTACTTGCAGCCTCTGCCAGCTCTACCTTCTTCCCAGAGTAGCCGCCATTGATATTAATAGCTCCCCATCTCATTACCATTTGTTTGCCAAGTCGTATGTACAGTGTAAATAAATATATACATTGTAGTTACCTTCCTCTTCATATACTACACTCTAATAGTTGTAAGCAGAATAGGAATTGTACCATCATGTCTGAAAGGTATATTTAATGTATATTAATACAGGTCAGTTTTAATGATATTAATACCTGTTACAAACATGACATGTGTATTAATCCCCATAAAAGTGGCAATAATGATTTTAATTTGTAATTTTTCTTTGTATTTTTAAAATTATTTTAAAAACCAGGCATGCTTCTTAAACATGTAGCTGTGAATGGCCAAAGAGGTGGCAGATATTTTCAATAGGTAAGTGATAGTGTTTTTGTTGTAATTAACAATTTTGTGTGTGCACCACTTCATAGTTAGCGCATGAAGCTAGTACTTGATTCAGCCACTAGAGATCACCTGGGCTGCTAATACAACAGCAGTTGCATGCGCAGCCTGCTGGCTGTGCCCCCTTTTGGAACTATACAGGCTGGAATGCAAGGCTCTGCAAGCCACTTGTGTATTGTTAATTGTATTGTATCCTGTCTCCCATGTGTGTGTACTGTTCAAGCAATAAGGGGACTGATTGTGACGTTCACCTGCTTTATTTCCTCGTTTATTGCCCTCAGTGTTGACGTACTTCATTGCCATACTGGCTGCAAAATGGGGATGGAAGTTCAACACTGACTACTTTAAATGAAGTAGCCGACAAGTGCACATTTGCATTTCACAGTTCTTTACTTTCACTGTTCACAACCCCCAATAATGCACAGTTATATGGCCAGTTAACTATTGTTTAACTTTTGTAAGCCTCATTAATAGGTTGCAGGCAAACATACTGCTACAATAGTTTTCTGTTGAACATCTACAAGCAGTAAAAGCCTAACCACTCAATTCACAGTCCTTAAAGAATAAAAAGGTACATATGGAACACACACTGTCATTGTTGTAACACATGACCTTATTTCACAGTTAAGTTGATGCATTGTTGTTGTTCTAACCAACACAGGTTCCTTGTCTGAAACTTGGCCATGGACTGTCTTGTGGCCCAAAATCAGTCCCTTACATATCATCACAGTAACAGATGCTGAAACTACATATTTTTCGATGTTTAATTTACAGAAATTACAATTAAAATTTACTACATTCAATTAACTGAATACATAGAAAAATTCCACCTTTAGCAGTTCTGTCTATTACAAGGCTTAAGCCGAATTATTTGTTTAAATGATGAAATTAACATATATAGTTACACAAACAATACTTTTGACAAAACTGATAATTACTTAGGAACTAATTAAGGGATGGCTTTGCTAACATGTTTTCGAATAGAGCCAAATAGATCCTTTAAGAATATTGTTAGTTAGTTTTCCTTCAAATGTTTATAATTAGTACAGAACTTATATTTGATATGAATATAATAGAGGGAAACATTCCACGTGGGAAAAATATATCTAAAAACAAAGATGATGAGACTTACCAAACAAAAGCGCTTGCAGGTCGATAGACACACAAACATACACACAAAATTCCAGCTTTCGCAACAAACAGTTGCTTCATCAGGAAAGAGGGAAGGAGAGGAAAGACGAAAGGATGTGGGTTTTAAGGGAGAGGGTAAGGAGTCATTAAGGTAAGTCTCTCCACTCCCGGGATTGGAATGACTCCTTACCCTCTTCCTTAAAACCCACATCCTTTCGTCTTTCCCTCTCCTTCCCTCTTTCCTGATGAAGCAACTGTTTGTTGCGAAAGCTTGAATTTTGTGTGTATGTTTGTGTTTGTTTGTGTGTCTATCGACCTGCCAGCGCTTTTGTTTGGTAAGTCTCATCATCTTTGTTTTTAGAATTTATATTTGCTTATACATCAATAATAGAATTTAAGGTACAAAACAATTACTGATTTCACCTGTAATGAAAGTGTCAACTATAAATAGTTGAAACAAATTAGTAAATCAATTACATACCTAAACTAAGACAAAATTAGACCTGGTGTTATATTCTTCAAAACTGAAGGCTAACCTTTCTCTTTTACGAAAATGCAGATTACACTCTCGTATGTTAATAACAATTAGTCAAAAATGAAAAATGAATCTTAAGGAGGCAGTTGGCAAAACAAGAGGGGAAGGAAAAATATCCCAACTTGTTTCATCACATCCCCCCCTCATTGGATTGACCAAATAGATATTGCCAATAGCTAACCGGGCAATTCAATGACCACTAGTGATCCCAGACCGTGGGTTAAAAATCTAAACACAAAAGAAATATTACATACAAAATCTTATCAAAACTACAGTAATTTTTTTAATAGTGTATACTCATTTGAACTTGCCATATGAAAATCTCCATACAAAATATTTACATACAGTATATTGTGCAATGGCACACAATAGCCACAAGTTATACTTTTAATAAAAATTAGGCATCTTCATCATAAGTGATGTCCTTTTTGGGTAAACAAGGATTACATTCAAAGATTCATATCACTTTATACGAGTCCTGTCTTGCTTAAAAAAATAAAACGTCATGGGTAGCAAAAAGTTAAATTACAGTGCACATTGAGTTCACTTTTTACACAGGAAATTTCACTTGCTCCATGTTTAGTAGTTTTCACAAGGACTTCCACTTTTTCAGTGAGCTTTTATGCATTTTCTCACCAAGTTGTCCATGCCTTGAACAGGTCTAAGTGGCAGTTAGTAAGGAAATGCACTGCAATCAGTTCCTTTGGAGGTGGTTCTCCTCTGCCACAAGTACATGAAAATATTAGACAAAATACCCAACTTTTGTACACTCACTTTTACTTCTAAGTCTAGGAAAAAAAATTTTCACACTAAATTTTATAGTCATTACTTCATAAATAGATATGTTACACAGTTCTCATAATATCCCAATTATTAACACTAAAATTTACTAAACTATGAAAGATGTGGACTGGTAAAAATTTAAAATCAAGTGCACATTCCAATACAAAACATTACTCTAAGTCATGACTGTCTGAAACTTGAAATGTTAATGTAAAAGAAAATTGGCTCAACTACTTGTTTATAGTGTGAAACACTAAGATTGATGCATTTCGGAAGTCAAGCTTCCATCATCAGAATAATAAAAAGTAAAAGAACCTGTTAAAACTCGCTAGAATGGAACATGCACCAGGCACAATAAAACTGATAATAAAATTAAAACATCGTGGCTAATTCCCTTGTTGCAGCCGTGTCTTCCAAGGTGCATCTCCACATAGTCATCAAAATATAAAAAACTCTAAAATGGTGTCGTCTATGGTATTCAACATCTAACCACATGGCTCTCTCCTCTATCGTTGTAAACCGCCCGTGCATCTTTGTTGATACCACACACCACGTAGCCAAATACGATACTGAAACGCGAGTGAGCTCATGCGCAAGTAAACAAGGAATTCACAGAGATGTCTATACAAACAGATAATGTATACTTGTTCCAAAGGCCTCATGAATGATGGTATCCTGCCAATTACTAAAAGAAACCAATGAAATGTTTGAAACAGTTATTTGTATCACCAGTTAGCTGTTCATTCAGTGTGTTCTGAATGTTCCTCATGTTGGGAACAGATCAGGATCTCATTATTTTACATAGAAAGGACAAAGGCAAAAAGCTGGATCTACTAGAACAGCTGGAAATTATGATGCATAGCGTGGATAATCAGAACACACTGAATTAACAGCTAACTGCTGATACAAATAACTTTTTCAAACATTTCATTGGTTTCTTTTAGTAACTACATGTTTAGCAATTGGCAGGATACCATCATTTAATGAGGCCCTTGGAACACGTATACGTTATCTGTTTGTATAGACATCTCTGTGACTTCCTTGTTTACTTGTGCGTGAGCTCACTCGCGTTTCAGTGTCGTATTTGGCTACGTGGTGTGTGGTATCAACAAAGACGCACGGGCGGTTTACGACGATAGAGGAGAGAGCCATGTGGTTAGATGTTGAACACCATAGGCGACATCATTTTAGAGTTTTTTATATTTTGACGACTATGTGGAGATGCACCTTGGAAGGCACGGCTGCAACAAGGGAAGTAGCCACGACATTTTAATTTTATTATCAATTTTATTGTGCCTGGTGCATGTTCCATTTTAGCGAGTTTTAACAGGTTCTTTTACTTTTTATTATTCTGATGAAGGAAACTTGACTTCCGAAATGTGTCACTCTTAGTGTTTTACAATATAAACAAGTGGTTGAGCCGATATTTTTTAACACAGATTCACAACCATGACCTCTCATCCAGTCTGGATAAAATCAAAATGAAACTTGAAAGATTTAGATTTCTTTCCCATCTGTAAAATAGCAAAACTCAAGATGTGCAGTAGCATAGATTTACTAAGCATTACATTATGAACCATGGACCTTGCCGTTGGTGGGGAGGCTTGTGTGCCTCAGCGATGCAGATAGCCGTACCGTAGGTGCAACCACAACAGAGGGGTATCTGTTGAGAGGCCAGACAAACACGTGGTTCCTGAAGAGGAGCAGCAGCCTTTTCAGTAGTTGCAGGGGCAACAGTCTGAATGATTGACTGATCTGGCCTTGTAACACTAACCAAAACGGCCTTGCTGTCTTGGTACTGCGAATGGTTGAAAGCAAGGGGAAACTACAGCCGTAATTTTTCCCGAGGGCATGCAGCTTTACTATATGGTTAATGATGATGGCATCCTCTTGGGTAAAATATTCCGGAGGTAAAATAGTCCCCCATTCTGATCTCCAGGTGGGGACTACTCAAGAGGACGTCATTATCAGGAGAAAGACAACTGACGTTCTACAGATCGGAGCGTGGAATGTCAGATCCCTTAATCGGGCAGGTAGGTTAGAAAATTTAAATAAGGAAATGGATAGGTTAAAGTTAGATATAGTGGGAATTAGTGAAGTTCAGTGGCAGAATGACCAAGACTTTTGGTCAGGCGAATACGGGGTTATAAATACAAAGTCAAATAGGGGTAATGCAGGAGTAGGTTTAACAATGAATAAAAAAATAGGAATGCGGCTAAGCTACTACAAACAGCATAGTGAATGCATTATTGTGGCCAAGATAGACATGAAGCCCACACCTACTACAGTAGTACAAGTTTGTATGCCAACTAGCTCTGCAGATGATGCAGAAATTGAAGATGAGATAAATGAAATTATTCAGATAGTGAAGGGAGACAAAAATTTAATAGTCGTGGGTGACGAATTCGGTAGTAGGAAAAGGGAGAGAAGGAAACTAGTAGGTGAATATGGATTGGGGCTAAGAAATGAAAGAGGAAGCCGCCAGGTAGAATTTTGCACAGAGCACAACTTAATCATAGCCAACACTTGGTTCAAGAATCATAAAAGAAGGTTGTATACATGAAAGAAGCCTGGAGATACTTACAGATTTCAGATAGATTATATAATGGTAAGACAGAGATTTAGGAACCAGGTTTTAAATTGTAAGACATTTCCAGGGGCAGATGTGGACTCTGACCATATTCTATTGGTTATGACCTGTAGATTAAAACTGAAGAAACTGCAAAAAGATGGGAATTTAAGGAGATGGGACCTGGATAAACTGACTAAACCAGAGGTTGTACAGAGTTTCAGGGAGAGCGTAAGGGAACAAATGGCAGGAATGGGGGAAAGAAATACAGTAGAAGAAGAGTGGTTAGTTTTGAGGGATGAAGTAATGAAGGCAACAGAGGATCAAGTAGGTAAAAAGATGAGGTCTAGTAGAAATCCTTGGGTAACAGAAGAAATATTGAATTTAATTGATGAAAGGAGAAAATATAAAAATGCAGTAAATGAAGCAGGCAAAAAGGAATACAAACATCTCAAAAATGAGATCAACAGGAAGTGCAAAACTGCTAAGCAGGGATGGCTAGAGGACAAATGTAAGGATGTAGAGGCTTATCTCACTAGGGGTGAGATAGATACTGCCTACAGGAAAATTAAAGAGACCTTTGGAGAAAAGAGAGTCACTTGTATGAATATCAAGAGCTCAGATGGAAACCCAGTTCTAAGCAAAGAAGGGAAAGCAGAAAGGTGCAGGGAGTATATAGAGGGTCTATATAAGGGCAATGTACTTGAGGACAATATTATGGAAATGGAAGAGAATGTAGATGAAGATGAAATGGGAGATATGATACTGCATGAAGAGTTTGACAGAGCAGTGAAAGACCTGAGTTGAAACAAGGCCCCAGGAGTAGACAACATTCCATTAGAACTACTGACGGCCTTGGGAGAGCCAGTCCTGATAAAACTCAACTATCTGATGAGCAAGATGTATGAGACAGGCGAAATACCCTCAGATTTCAAGAAGAATATAATAATTCCAATCCCAAAGAAAGCAGGTGTTGTCAGATGTGAAAATTACCGAACTATCAGTTTAATAAGTCATGGCTGCAAAATACTAACACGAATTCTTTACAGACTAATGGAAAAACTAGTAGAAGCCGACCTTGGGGAAGATCAGTTTGGATTCCATAGAAATATTGGAACACGTGAGGAAATACTGACCCTACAGCTTATCTTAGAAGCTAGATTAAGGAAAGGCAAACCTACGTTTCTAGCATTTGTAGACTTAGAGAAAGCTTTTGACAGTATTGACTGGAATACTCTTTTTCAAATTCTGAAGGTGGCAGAGGTAAAGTACAGGGAGCGAAAGGCTATTTACAATTTGTATAGAAACCAAATGGCAGTTATAAGAGTTGAGGGTTATGAAAGGGAAGCAGTGGTTGGGAAGGGAGTGAGACAGGGTTGTAGCCTCTCCCCGATGTTATTCAATCTGTATATTGAGCAAGCAGTGAAGGAAACAAAAGAAAAATTTGGAGTAGGTATTGAAATCAATGGAGAAGAAATAAAAACTTTGAGTTTCGCCGATGACATTGTTATTCTGTAAGAGACAGCAAAGGACTTGGAAGAGCAGTTGAACGGAATGGATAATGTCTTGAAGGGAGGATATAAGATGAACATCAACAAAAGCAAAACGAGGATAATGGAATGTAGTTGAATTAAGTCGGGTGATGTTGAGGGTATTAGATCAGGAAAAGAGACACTTAAGGTAGTAAAGGAGTTTTGCTATTTGGGGAGCAAAATAACTGATGATGGTCGAAGTAGAGAGGATATAAAATGTAGACTGGCAATGGCAAGGAAAGCGTTTCTGAAGAAGAGAAATTTGTTAACATCGAGTATAGATTTAAGTGTCAGGAAGTCATTTCTGAAAGTATTTGTATCGAGTGTAGCCATGTATGGAAGTGAAACATGGACGATGAATAGTTTGCACAAGAAGAGAATAGAAGATTTTGAAATGTGGTGCTACAGAAGAATGCTGAAGATTAGATGGGTAGATCACATAACTAATGAGGATGTGTTAAATAGGACTGGGGAGAAGAGAAGTCTGTGGCACAACTTGACTAGAAGAAGGGATCGGTTGGTAGGACATGTTCTGAGGCATCAAGGGATCACCAATTTAGTACTGGAGGGCAGTGTGGAGGGTAAAAATCGTAGGGGGAGACCAAGAGATGAATACACTAAGCAGATTCAGAAGGATGTAGGTTGCAGTAGGTACTGGGAGATGGAGAAGCTTGTGCAGGATAGAGTAGCATGGAGAGCTGCATCAAACCAGTCTCAGGACTGAAGACCACAACAACAACAACATTATGAAAAAAAAATAGTGCCACCATCACATAACTTAATTACTACTCAACTCAAAATTAAGGGGATGGAAGTTGTACCAAATCATTGCCCCACTTCTCTATTCAGCTCTGAGCACTACTCTCATTCAAACAGAAAATTAAATCCTCACAAAATGGTATCAAATAGTTGACCTGTCTGAAATACTCACATCAGTCTAGCACCGCAATTGTCATTGAATCAACAAACTTATTCTTCTTCATTCCAATATTACCAATTTAAGCTCATAATTCTTCAGGACAGAAAGAGAAGTTCTCAGATAACCTATAGGTGTGTTATGCAGCATTATATGACTTGTACCTCACTAAAATATTGCTCTTTCTGTTAAGCTCTCATTCCCAGCGGCAGAGTCATGAACTGCACAATATACACTGTACCCTTTGTTGCCTAGTTCAAAATTAGATCATCAATACAGTTACACCACATTTGTACGTATACAGTTATTTTTTCATTACTCAATCATGTCTGACAGCTCCATTATTTCACTTACCTTTCTTACCTCATTAGCTAGTGGACTACATTCTCAAAAAATATCCCTACTGCAGAGACAGGCTCCCTAACCATTAAGACCCTAACATTATTCATTATTTTATTATTTCATTATTGTTTCATTATCTAATAAACAAACACATGCTCTACTTATCCAATGCAAAATTGATTCTACTGAAAAACATTCCATAGTAACAGATCCTTATGCTAAGGCAAACTTAACCATCGTTATCGATCAGACAAAATTATCACTTACAAAAACTGTTATTTCGCTGTACTCCATCAAACTGCTTGAGCTTCTCGCATGAAGTGTGGTATACCTTCAACTCTTGCTTACTCTTTCCACACATAATCCAGGCAACTATGTCTAAAGTTGGAATTTCTTGATGTTAGAAAAAGCTGTACCGTGACACCGATACATAGTTATCTCCATGTACTGAGTGCACTGAACACAAACACTCCTATTATACCACAATTAATATTAAGACCTAATATTCAAGATGGTTCTCACTGCATATTGTCTCTGCTGCTGCATCAAATTCTACTAATTTCACACATGAGCCAATTACTTCAGATGTTATTAAGACCAAATATACATCTAAAAATGCTTTCTCAAAGCTATGCCATGAAGTACAAATATCAGCTACCTGAGCTGCCTATCTATAAGCATCCCCTTTCAAAAAGCCTCTAACACATGAGATTTTCTCTTTGTCATTCCACATTTCAGGCAAATCATTAAATTCCCCAATGAAATCCAGAGGATGCACTTCCCCATATAGTTCAAAATTATTAAATTTCTTACAACTAACAATGAAGGACTGTTTGGGACACTACATACTCTATGCTTTAGATTTTGTACAACATCCATTTTTCTCTCCATTTCAGCCAATTTTGAATCTAGATTTTTATTTACTTTCACTAGTTTTTCCTCTACCACTACTGCACACTTGGTTACTACCTCCGTTTCTAAATAATTTTTAATCTGATCAATTTGGACCTCATGCTTAACCCTATTTTCTGCACAAAATTTCCTGGGAGCTTTAACTTCATCCTTACACTGTTTTACGGAAGGCTCCACCCTCCTACTATAGCCACCACAAAGCTTCTTTCTCTCTTCTACACATTTACTACTCATCAATGTTAATTCCTCATTAGTATTCTGGACTACTTTCTTTATCTTTTCATCACAATCTTTCCCTTCTGCCTCAACCTTCTTATTTAATTCTGAAAGACTAGACCTAACTACCTCATTTCCGTTTTAATTTCTTTCTTCAATTCATCTTTTAAGCTAGTCATGTCAGTTTTAATGCTACTAATGTCTTCTTTCATACATATACTACTCAAACTACTCATAATTTGCATTAACATCACTTCCACTTTTCTGTCTGCTTTAGACTTTTTCATTCATTTTGCTCACATCACCATACAATGTATATGACGCTTTTATCATTCCATCTACAATAGGACTTTCGTCCCCATCATTCAAAGTTACATTCATGTTCGATTTATAATCACTATCACCTACAGAACCAGTCCCCTGTTGTCAATACTCTCCCATCACACTGTATTGTTCATTAGGGTCACTCATTTTATATCACATAATATTAAATGGCTTTCACTATGAATTACCTTATCTTTAATCACTCTTCTTCTGCTGCTGCTGTTGCAGTTGTCATCTGCATGGCTGCGGCAAGTTGTAAGTCTTTCAGCGAGGTGTCTTGTTTACCTGCATGCTGATCGACTGCTCCTTCACTCAGTGGCTGCTTCGATAGAACCCACTCGCTGACTGGCTGCTGTCCTACGGGGCCATGAAACCCAAGTTCTGACTGACTGTTGTAATTCATTCGTTTGTTCTTGAGTTCTCTAGTCAAAGTTTACGAGACCTAGTTTATTGTGGGCTGCCTTTGCTAACATGTTTTTGAATAGAGCCCAATAGATCCTTTAAGAATATTGTTAGTTAGTTGTTCCTTCAAATGTTTATAATTAGTACAGAATTTATATTTGTTGATAATCAACAATAGAATTTAATTTACTAAACAATTACTGACTTTGCCCTACAATGAAAGTCTCAACCAGGAATAGTCAAAATAAATTAGAAAATCAATTACATACCTAAAACTAAGTACGAAATTAGATCTGGTGTTATATTCTTTAAAACTGAGGGCCAACCTTTCTCTTTTATGAAAATGCAGATTACACTCACGTATGTTAATAATAATTACTCAAAAATTAAAAATGAATTTTAAGGAAGCAGTTGGCAAAACAAGAGGGAAAGGAAAAATATCCCAGCTTGCTTCGTCACATTATGACCCTGTAGCCCTGTAGTTTGATCCGTTTATACCCGAAACCAAGCAACCAACCAAGCAATAAGTTACAGTGTACTGGGGTTGGATAGTTTTTGTATTGCATTTTTTTTTTTAGATTAGGCTTCATGAAGTAGTTTCAACCAAAGCACATGTTGGTAAGGCTTAGATTCGCTCAACAAGAAATGATCTTTCTTGCTGTTTAATCTTACTATGTAGCTGAACAGAGAGTTTATGTTGACTGTACACATCCAGCTTACTCCATTTTATGGATGACACTAGCACTACATAGAGATTGATATTAGTAATACATCAAATGTATTCACAGTTGTGAATATTAACAACAATCAACTGTATAAAGGAATGATGACGATGAAAATTTGTGCCAGACTGCAACTCAAATCCAGATTTCCTGCTTATCGTGAGTGGTTGCCTTACTATTAGGCTATCTGAGCATGACTCGTGGCCAGATCCAAACATCCATATGTCATGAGCCATGTGTCTACAACCTGTACTCATGCATTCATTATATATATCCTTGTACAGGAGAGACATTTTACTTTTAAGTCACTTGCCCAACGTTGGCAGATAAGTACAATATTGCAGTGCTAGTATTATTCCAAATTATGGTGCAATGTTCCTTTGGACATGCATGCTTGGCCAAAGGAACAGGCACAGTGGTGACTACAGCCATTATGAAATACACAAAATGTATTTGTAACTGCCAAAAAATGCAATATCATATGATATTGGTAATGCATGGTCCTATCTATGAATTTATCTTCCTGTATGGTGGTGTAACACATTGCATTTCCAAAGTTCTGAAGGTGCACACATTGGACAAATGAAACATCTAAAATAAAGAAAAAGATGCACACGACTTATGGCTGCTCTCACGGTTTTAATACAAACCAAACAGTATTCTATATCAGTCTCTTACATATTTTGCCACCATATGTTTTAATCATGTTCCGCATCATAATGGTTACCATGAGGGTGACCTATGGAATGTGCAACTAACGAACTAATTAATTTACTAACTATCTAACTAACTGACAGGTGGAGAAATGTTTAGTTACATAACTGGCGTTAATGAAGAGCACAGATGCCTTTCCACAGCAACAAACCCAGGGCAATGTACATTCTGTTGAATCTTTTACTGATGAAAAAATTGTTTTTCAGTAAAGGCAGTTTCCCTGTATAACAATGGAGTTAATTTTGCTCATCCTACAGGAAATGTCCACTCACCTTGAGGTGAATTCCTTCTTCTGGAGTCCAGTCCACATGATTTCTCCATTAGAAACAAATGTTATTTTACTGAAAAAGCTGCAGTAGAACTAGCAGCACTATACAAATCCAATGGGTGCAAAAAATGTTTTTCAGCATCAGGTGAACTGATTGATTAATTGAAAGGTAGTTTGTGAGTGAAAACTTTGATATATTGGCTCATGTTTGATACAAAACACTGAAAAGCCCATTATAATCTTAAGTTCTAGTTTCAATTCTCACATGCAATGGTTGTCACTTGTAACAGCCAGTTTATGGTATTGAACCAAACCTAATCCCAGAAGGATTACAAAATGGATTATCTGTGACAGAATGCTCACTCAAATATTACACAATTTTACCAATACTAAGGTCCAGTTTGTGGTCATGACTTGTATAACAAGCCACACAGATTCTGATTATTCAAAAGTCACAGTTCATGTATTAAAATCAAAGTTTCATCTGTTCATTTTTCTCATCTGTTCACATCCACTATGTGGCATTACATGGACTACTTGTAATAATTATTCTCCAAATTATTACATCTGTTCAGTGTTCCTTACATCCACATCCAAACATGAAGATGGCTAAGCTCTGAACTGAACTTTAGATTTCACAAAGGAATTCTTTAGGCCCACTAAATACAAGTGAACACACTGTCCTTTGATTGGCTGATGCCCATCATAGCCAATCTGATATTAGTATTGAACTGAGCAATCCTGCATCTTTTACATCTAACCAATCACAGCTAATAGCTTTTATGAACAATTTATTAACCGAAGAAATTTTTGAAATCCACAAATATCAAATTAACTTCCTCTTTAAATAAAAGAATTATTGTAAAATGTTTCTTGTTTTGCCAGGCCCATAAACTGGCTAGTTGCACACTACAAATTTCCTCTGAGAGAGATTAACTCTCTCTGTACCCAGTTCTCAAACTAACATATACTCAGTTAATATACGTAACTACATTAATTTATTATCTTAGTTTCCATTCCTACCAATAAACAAATTAGCAGTAATTAATGACAGTCATAATCAGCACAATAAATACAGTTTTCTTTCCAAAATATATTTTAACTACTTGATAATTTCACAGTCAGTAAGATGCTGACACCTTCTGAGCACAGTGATAACTACTTGCAGCTAGTTACTGGATGAGAGTGCATCTGTAATGCGATAACTGTGACTCATTGTCTGAAGCTATCTGCTCACTATCATATCTTACTTAACATGGGGTGTGATATGAAGTGCTATGCCTCACCTTTAAGTACAATTTACTGTCACAAATTTGTGTTTTTTTTAGTTTAAAGTGCCTTTCATAAATCAAAATTCTTATCATCAGCAAAAGATGCAACATAACCTACACTGCCCTTGATCTGCTGCTGTGGAAAGGTGCCTGTGCTCCTCACTAACACCAGCTATGTTACTCAACAATCCTCCAGCTAAAGGTGATAGTGCAAAACACTGAAACATGTAGTGACAAATTAAATAAGTGGCTGCCACGGAAAATTGTTTTATTTGTAAAGGTACCAAGTCACTGATTAGTAGTAGTGTTGAGTCATCTGCAAACACGTATCTATATATACACATACATACATGCTCCACAAGCCACCATACACTGCACAGCAAAGGGTACTACATACCACTATTAGTCATTTTGTTTCCTGTTCCTCTCAAAAATAGAGCAAGAAAAAAATGACTGTTTGAACCTCCATATAAAGTGTAATTTTTCTCATCTTGTCTTCATGGTCCTGACACGAAATGTACATTAGCAGAAGTATAATTGGTCTACAGTTGGCCTCAAATGCTGGTTCTCTAAGTTTCCTCAATAGTGCCTTTTTTTAAAATGATTTCATCTTCCCCTTAAGGATTCTTTTTGAGTCCATGGAGCATCTCCGTAATACTTGTGTGCTGATCAAACCTACCAATAACAAATCTGAATTTGTACTATGACTTCCTTTCATCCAACCTGGTGGAGATCCCAAACACTCAAGCAGTATTTAAGAATGAGTTGCACTAGTATTCTATGTGCTGCCTCCTTTATAGATGAGCTGCACTTTCTCAAAATTCTCTCAATAAAAGAAAGTCAACAATTTGTCTTCCCTACTACCAACCTGACGTGCTTGTTCGATTTCATATTGCTTTGCAGAGTTATGCCTAGTTATCTCATTAACATGACTGCATCAAGCAGCACACTATTAATGATGTATTTGAAGTTTCAGGATTGTTTTTCCTACTCATCCGCATTATCTTACATTATTCTAATTTAGAGCAAGCTGCCATTCATACTATCAATTAGAAATGAATAAGACTGAAACCTTTTCTTGATTTCAGATGAATCTTTTCCTCCACACTCACACAGTCACCCACCAACCTGCTCCTATGAGTCAAATGGGAAGGGGGTCATGTGGCACATCATTTTGAACAGCCTCTTTCTCAGGAATACATATGTGAAATCTGTTTTGAGATCTTTATTTATGTATGGGTTATGACCTGTTAAAGTTTGAAATCACAAGGAGATGACCAGTTCTGTTTATTATTGCAGGTGATCCACAATATCACTTCCATAGCAGGAACACATTTAAATTGTGCTAATAAAGATGGATGAAATATCAGAGTGATTGCATCTGACTTCAATTCCTGGCATCCAAAGAAAAGTGACATTACACATATGATAAGCTATTGGGCAAAATTTTGTGCAGCAAGTTCTGTGGTGGACATGCCAAGCAGTGGACATCCAAGAAGAGCCTCCGATGGGGAGACTGCAACAGCAATTGTGGCATCTTTTGTGAAAATTCCACATTGTAATATTTTAATTTATCAGCAGTATCCACTGTCAGTCAGCATTCAATCCTGCATGTGACACACAAACACACACAAACACACAAACACACAAACACACAAACACACAATCACACAATCACACAATCACACAAACACACAAACACACAAACACACAAACACACACAAACACACACACACACACACACACACAAACACACACACACACACACACAAACACACACACACACACAAACACACACACAAACACACACACACACACAAACACACACACACACACAAACACACACACAAACACACACACACACACACACGCAGTTTGCAGCATGGGTTCAGGATAAGTATAACAGAATTCCGTACTTCATACAACAGGTTTTGTTCAATGACAAAGTTAATTTTCATGTGCGAGGAGAGACAAGCAAGCAGAATGATGATTACTTGTCAGATGCAAACCCCTTATGGGAGGATCCCTGTAAAGGTGTTGGTGGTGAAAATGATGGTTTACTGTGCAATTTGTGACACTAGAATGTGGGTCCAGTATTTGTTGAGGGAACTTTGAATGGGAAAAGGATCTTAACATGCTCTGTGATTATGTGCTTCCAACACTGTTAAATCCGTAGGCTGATTTGAATCCGTAGGCTGATTTCTGAACCTCCTCCCAATAAGACAGTGCACCTCCCCACTATGTTACTGAAGTCAGGCAGTTTCCAGGTGAACAGTTTGGAAGTCACTGGATGGGTAGGAGGGGTCCTATCAAATGGCCACCATAGACCCCGGATCTCACACCTCTCGACTTTTATTTGTGGAAGCATTTGAAATCAATTGTGTATGAGGTAAAAATCAACAATGTAGTCCATCTTTGCTGGTATATTGAGGGGGGCATGTGCCTTTGTTGTCCCACAACAGATCTTGTGATGTGTGCAGTGGGACTGGCAAAAAAGACTGTGTTTGTGTATCAAGCACAATGGAGGTCTTATTGAGCATATGCTGTAATGGAAACTCTGACAAGTGTCCTAAGCTTTCAAAATACTGTGCCACATGAGCCCCTTCCCATTTGAAACGTGTAGCCCAAATCCAATATGGAAGATTTCAAGATGACCGGCACTGTCAGCATAGCTCCTATAAGTTGTGCACCCACCTACAAACACCCCATACCAGATGCCATTATGATTCCTCACACCATTCGACTTTTATAGGTGTGTATCCTGACTTTTGCCTCATCTTGTAGATCAGGTGAGATTCTATTCTACAATAAATCACCTTCTATAAAAATTTGGATAATTATGTCATTAGTTACTGACATATCTCCTAAGCTCTATCTTAAAGAGGGGTTTAAGAATGGCATTTTTTCAGTTAGTGATGTATTATGTATTTCAGATAAAACAGGGCTTATTATATGGGAAACAATCATTAGTACCTTACTGAGAACACCACCAAACACAGATGAACTTTTATTTTTGAGAGAATATATAATTTTCATAATTTCAGGAGAAGTTAGGGATATATTCATATGAATGTGCCTGATTGTTACATGCAACCTGACAATCTTTTCCCCCCAGAATATAAAACTCTATTGCAAACAAGAAACCTCAGCTATCGCATAAGTTGGGTCACGTAAGTTTTCTTTCAAAAATGGCAGTTCCACCAATTAATCAGTTGCTTTTGTCCCTTCTATATTTTTCTGATGCAGATTTCCATCCTTCTGTTGGAGACTTCATCAGTACAGGAGTCTGCATGAATGTCAACAGTTCCAGAACCCATTGTGTCCCTGGTTACAGCATACATCAGGTTTCTAAACATATAAGAAGAAACTGCTAAAGCACAAGACCTGTACTTCTAAATAACTTCAGTCCCACAAGTTTTTTGGTATGCTACTTTTCACACCTATAAAAATAAAGGCATAGGTGGTAACAATGCAGAGCAATACAGAGGGACAGAAGGTTGTTTTTCCCAGTTACAGTTTGAAAATAGTGGACATAGTTTGTAGCAATCAAGGTTCAGAATTCAGTACCGGTATATGAGTAGACAATTTTTCATTGAAACTTCCTGGCAGATTAAAACTGTGTGCCGGACCGAGACTTGAACTCGGAACCTATGCCTTTCATGTACAACTCACTCCCCGTCCTCACAGCTTTACTTCTGTCAGTATCTCGTCTCCTCATTCTGGAATTTTTCATTTCTCTAGCCTAATAGCTCATCTTGAACATGGTTAAGTAAGCAACTGGATGTTATGCATTTTGGGGTTAAGCTGCTTACAGTCATCTTCATCCTCTGGTGGCTAGTCCAAGCACAAGGACTGATAATTTTTGTAACAAATCACACATAAGAACAAGAAATAAAAGATCAAGAAAACCCAGGATGAAATAATATAAACACTAAGATAACAATATGAACTGGATAGATGCTTACTCATCAACCAGAGGTGGTGTTGAGAGGCAGTCAGATATATTTGAAGGTACCTGTAGAATGTTGGAAAATATCAGCTTTCAGATAAAGACATTTATCAAGCAAGAGACAAGCTGCCCCCCAGTGTGCACACATGCAGTTACGTGCGTGTGCGCAAACACACACACACACACACACACACACACACACACACACACACAGAGAGAGAGAGAGAGAGAGAGAGAGAGAGAGAGAGAGAGAGAGAGAGAGAGAGAGTTCAGAAAATTATCTTCAAAATAATGCTACTTTTTAGTACCAAAAATTCATCATAATTCGCTTGCTTCATTTCCCAGAATTTTAAGACAGTTGCATATTTTGTTGTTCTGTCAACAATTTCATCATTTCTATGAAACTCAGTGCATTAGACCTCCACGTGTTTCCTTTCAGCATTACTTGCTGACTGATTCAGGTCAAGTGCATATCCCTATCTCACCATAATGCAAGTTTTAAAACTTGTTGATCTCTCCTTTTTCATTGGTAGTAGCACTTAGTGTGCTATATCACAGGCTCTTTGCCTTCAGTACTAATGCTTCCCAGGACGTATGCAGTTATAAGAGTCAAAATGTTTCAAATCATTCAGTAAAACTGCACATAGTAAAAATTGGAACACCATTGGTGGGCTCTTAAAGACAGCAACAGAAGTATGCAGACACTGCCCTATCCGGACAACTCTAGCTGTTTGCTGGCATCCTCTACTTCTTCTGTCTTCTTTGGAAGTAAAACAATAAACACACTAAATGCTTATTTCACAGTCATCTGCAATAGTCAGTCACAGTGAAGTCACAATACCCACACACTGAAGGAAGAGTGTCAATGACCCCAAGGAAAATTAGACTAATTATAGGATGCACACAGGCATTTAAGCAGTGATTCTTCCCAAATTCTGCATGTGGCTGGAAAGGGAGGAAACTGTAACATTTAGTACCATCATAAGAATCCTCTGCTGCGCACTTTAAAGTGGTTTGCTGACTCATCATATCTCTTGGACAGCAACACCACACAACTTTAATGACTGAAAGAGTTAGTAAGTGATGTTTGATGCAACCAAATGACATTAATAGTGACTGTTTTATCCACTGTGTGCCAATGTCAACTTCTAGTAATTAAAAATGAAGAACAAACAGTGCCAACAGCCACATCTTGATACTCCATGGGCACTAAGAGTACTCTGCAAGTTCATGTTACAGTCAAGGAATATGTACCATTTTACTGATAAGACCCATCTCTGGTACCAGTACATTGTATATCCCCCAAGGGTGCACCTTTTCACACAGCTTGCACTGTGCAGGACTGATTTTGTGAGCACATGGGTGAACTGTTGCTCCTTTCCTGGCCATCACAGTCACCAGATCTCAATATTATTGAGCCTTTGTGGTCTACTTTGGAGAGATGTTTGCATCATTGTTATCTACCTCCATCATTGTTACCTGAATCTCCCATGATTTTGCGGGAAGAATGGTATAAGATTCCCTTGAGAACCACACAGAAACTGTATTTATCCATCCTGACACCCCTGGAAGTTGTTTTGAAAGCCAACAGTTTTCTTGTATTGTATGGTTATTGTTTGTGGTTTTTCCATATTTTGTGCACCCTACAGAAGGCATATGGCATCCGTTTTTTATCATCACTAAAAAAGGTAGAGTGAGTGTAGCATATGTAAATGACAAATCACAGATAGTTCCAGAATGTTAGTTACAAGTAGGCTAGGTCATCTATAGGGATCCCCCTAAAAGATTATTATTTTTTTCTGTTTTTTACATTAATAATCAGAACTTGAGTAATGATTCACATAGAAAATTTCTGTTTACTGATGACATGGTTTATTT
This sequence comes from Schistocerca cancellata, assembly GCF_023864275.1. Classification (NCBI taxonomy): domain Eukaryota; kingdom Metazoa; phylum Arthropoda; class Insecta; order Orthoptera; family Acrididae; genus Schistocerca; species Schistocerca cancellata. The sequence goes on along the minus strand of NC_064632.1, from coordinate 529,260,302 downwards.
AGTATAAGCAGAAAGAAGTGAACACATCACCATTAACAACCAATTACCATAAAGAAAGAGACAACACAGCTCACTGGTAACATATGTATCTTAATTATGGGAGAAAACATGTTGATTGTATCGAAAAAAAGATGAGTGGAGATTGGTATCTTTTAGCACTGGAACCACCCTCAGAACATTTGTATCCCGTTGCAAAATTTTAGGCCCTCTTTGATTTATATTTGTCTTAGGAGGGGGATAGCGATTCATGAACTGAAAATTCCTTAGCCTAGTTTATTGTGAAATAAAACTAAAAGCTCTCAGTTGATTAGTTTTTGAGAAGAAATAATAAATACCTAGAATTAACAATGTGACATTTTTGTCCCACTAAACAAACTCAGCACCTACCTAAAACTTACAATGTGGCATTTTTATCCCACTGAATAAACTGAGCACAGTTGATAACTACACATTGTTGGTATCCTTTATTGTGCCTGCTGCTGCAATGCAGGTATGAAACTGTAAGTCTTGAGTCTTTAACAAAAAATCTAGATATAAATGAAGTAAAAAAGGCACCATGAGGTAATGTAGCGTGGCTTGTCGTTGGGGCCTCAGATGAGCAAAAGTTATTATTTATCAAAGATAAATAATATGAAGGGTTGGAAGGAACAGCCATTAGTGTTAGAAGAAATACATCAGTTGGTGTATTTCTTGCTATTCTGTATTTTAGGTGTACCACTTCATCTAAAATAACAAAAGTTGACCTTTTTTGGTCAGAAAAAAAATGCAATTTTACAAGTCTGTGATGTCATGCAATTGGTTCAGGAAAATCATGAGGTTCCCAAGTCTGACTTGTGGTTGACATGGTTGCAACAACTAAAAAATGACTAATTTTCACTCATGGCAGACATATGGGAGAAAGTCAAGCCAACTGTCAAAGCATGTAAATTCATGATCCTTATATTTGTGTGAATGAGCAATAGTTCCCTTCCACGTGTAGAAATTATTTCATAGCTTTGAAACCTAACAAATTTCACCAGAATTATTGGATGGCTGATGATAAAGATTCCAAATATATGCTAAATGCATTCATATATCTTGATAATTGTGGAACACATTTTGATGGTGTATATCTTAGTGACTTTGTAGTGAAGTAACTAATAGTACCTGACGACAGTTGACAGTTGGTCAGTTTCTGAACAGTCTTTTGACTCATCAACCATTAGAGCAAAAAACTGTTGGTGTTTTTTTTTTATTTTTTTAAAATTCAGCTGAGGTATGTTCTAGCATGATGTTGCTAAGAATTTTGTTTTGTATATCATAAGGTGTATACTTTTCCTTTTTTGATTCAAGTTGCTGCCTAACATTCAGATCTTTCTTTTGCAATAAGTTCCATAAACTTATCTATCAGAGCAGCAAGTGATACATTCTCTCCAATCTTACTTTTTAAATTTTTTAAAGAGTCCTTAGCAACTTCAGAGTTTTTGTGTGAAGCTATTCTCAAGTACTTTAAAGCCAGAATCAGATTCTATTGCTCTTAGTGAAGCTCTCACTTAGAAAACTAGGCAATTCGCTTTTTGTGCCTCGAGTTTAGGGACGAAAAAAAAAACTGGCAGACAAAATAATATGCTGCATTGTTGTTGTTGTTGTTGTTGTTGTTGTGGTCTTCAGTCCAGAGACTGGTTTGATGCAGCTCTCCATGCTACTCTATCCTGTGCAAGCTTCTTCATCTCCCAGTACCTACTGCAACCTACATCCCTTTGAATCTGCTTAGTGTATTCATCTCTTGGTCTCCCCCTACGATTTTTACCCTCCACGCTGCCCTCCAATACTAAATTGGTGATCCCTTGATGCCTCAGAACATGTCCTACCAACCGATCCCTTCTTCTAGTCAAGTTGTGCCACAGACTTCTCTTCTCCCCAGTCCTATTTAACACCTCCTCATTAGTTATGTGATCTACCCATCTAATCTTCAGCATTCTTCTGTAGCACCACATTTCAAAATCTTCTATTCTCTTCTTGTCCAAACTATTTACCGTCCATGTTTCACTTCCATACATGGCTACACTCCATACAAATACTTTCAGAAATGACTTCCTGACACTTAAATCTATACTCGATGTTAACAAATTTCTCTTCTTCAGAAACGCTTTCCTTGCCATTGCCAGTCTACATTTTATATCCTCTCTACTTTGACCATCATCAGTTATTTTGCTCCCCAAATAGCAAAACTCCTTTACTACTTAAAGTGTCTCATTTCCTAATCTAATTCCCTCAGCATCGCCCGACTTAATTCGACTACATTCCATTATCCTCGTTTTGCTTTTGTTGATGATGTTAATCTTATATCCTCGTTTCAAGACACTGTCCATTCCGTTCAACTGCTCTTTAACGTCCTTTGCCGTCTCTGACAGAATTACAATGCCATCGGCGAACCTTAAAGTTTTTATGTCTTCTCCATGGAGTTTAATAGCTACTCCGATTTTTTCTTTTGTTTCCTTTACTGCTTGCTCAATATACAGATTGAATAACGTCGGGGAGAGGCTACAACCCTGTCTCACTCCCTTCCCAACCACTGCTTCCCTTTCATGTCCCTCGACTCTTATAACTGCCATCTGGTTTCTGTACAAATTGTAAATAGCCTTTCGCTCACTGTATTTTACCCCTGACACCTTCAGAATTTGAAAGAGATTATTCCATTCAACATAGTCAAAAGCTTTCTCCAAGTCTACAAATGCTAGAAATGTAGGTTTACCTTTCCTTAATCTAGCTTCTAAGATAAGTCGTAGGGTCAGTATTGCCTCACGTTTTCCCATATTTCTACGGAATCCAAACTGATCTTCCACGAGGTCGGCATCTACTAGTTTTTCCATTCGTCTGTAAAGAATTCACGTTAGTATTTTGCAGCCGTGACTTATTAAACTTTCAGTTCGGTAATTTTCACATCTGTCAACGCCTGATTTCTTTGGGATTGTAATTATTATATTCTTCTTGAAGTATGAGGGAATTTCGCCTGTCTCATACATTTTGCTCACCAGATGGTAGAGTTTTGTCACGACTGGCACTCCCAAGGCTGTCAGTAGTTCTAATGGTTTGTTGTCTACTCCCGGCGCCTTGTTTCGACTTAGGTCTTTCAGTGCTCTATCAAATTCTTCACGCAGTATCATATCTCCCATTTCATCTTCATCTACATCATCTTCCATTTCCATAATATTGTCCCCAAGAACATCGCCCCTGTATAGTCACTCTATATACTCCTTCCACCTCTCTGCTTTCCCTTCTTTGCTTCGAACTGGGTTTCCATCGGAGCCCTTGATATTCTTACAAGTGGTTCTCTTTTCTCCAAAGGTCTCTTTAAATTTCCTGTAGGCAGTATCTATCTTACCCCTAGTGAGGTAAGCCTCTACATCCTTACATTTGTCCTCTAGCCATGCCTGCTTAGCCATTTTGCACTTCCTGTCGATCTCATTTTTGAGACGTTTGTATTCCTTTTTGCCTGCTTCATTTACTGCATTTTTATATTTTCTCCTTTCATCAATTAAATTCAATATTTCTTCTGTTACCCAAGGATTTCTACTAGACCTCATCTTTTTACCTACTTGATCCTCTGTTGCCTTCATTACTTCATCCCTCAAAGCTAACCACTCTTCTTCTACTGTATTTCTTTCCCCCATTCCTGTCAATTGTTCCCTTATGCTCTCCCTGAAACTCTGTAGAACCTCTGGTTCTTTCAGTTTATCCAGGTCCCATCTCCTTAAGTTCCCACCTTTTTGCAGTTTCTTCAGATTTAATCTACAGGTCATAACCAATAGATTGTGGTCAGAGCCCACATCTGCCCCTGGAAATGTCTTACAATTTAAAACCTGGTTCCTAAATCTCTGTCTTACCATTATATAATCTATCTGATACCTTTTAGTGTCTCCAGGGTTCTTCCATGTATTCAACCTTCTATCATGATTCTTAAACCAAGTGTTAGCTATGATTAAGTTGTGCTCTATGCAAAATTCTACCAGGCGGCTTACTCTTTCATTTCTTAGCCCCAATCCATATTCAACTACTACGTTTCCTTCTCTCCCTTTTCCTACACTCGAATTCCAGTCACCAATGACTATTAAATTTTCGTCTCCCTTCACTGTCTGAATAATTTCTTTTATTTCATCATACATTTCTTCAATTTCTTCGTCATCTGCAGAGCTAGTTGGCATATAAACTTGTTCTACTGTAGTAGGTGTGGGCTTCGTATCTATCTTGGCCACAATAATGCGTTCACTATGCTGTTCGTAGTAGCTTACCCGCATTCCTATTTTCCTATTCATTATTAAACCTACTCCTGCATTACCCCTATTTGACCTTGTGTTTATAACCCTGTAGTCACCTGACCAGAAGTCTTGTTCCTCCTGCCACCGAACTTCACTAATTCCCACTATATCTAACTTTAACCTATCCATTTCCCTTTTTAAATTTTCTAACCTACCTGCCCGATTAAGGGATCTGACATTCCACGCTCCGATCCGTAGAACGCCAGTTTTCTTTCTGCTGATAACAACATCCTCTTGAGCATTATGTACTGCTGCATTATGTACTATAATGTATTCCAGACATAGAAAAATTTTGTACCAACCTGGTTGGAAATTTCTTTTTCTGTCTCCCAACATTCGAAAAGGAAAATAGACGCTCCTTTGATTCGCTTGTGGATTTCGTAGAATACGCTTTAGTGCTGATGATGCTGCTGCTATCGGATGCCTAATCTTTACCTTTATTTTCACTGAGTTTTTCATTTTCCAACTGTTTTAATTCTTTTCCTACTTCCATTTCTAAGTTATCATCAAACATAATTTTTTCTACTTCACTTTTTGGATCATGGATACCAGCCTCTGCAGTTACAGATGGAGACACTGTAACGACCTCATTTGGTATAATTAACTTTTGTTGCCGACTGAAGTAATCTGCTATGCTAGGCCGTCTTGCCATGTTACTACGTTCACTTTTCATAACACGCACAATTCACCACCAGAAACAAAACAGAGGCAACAATGAAATCAAATATGCTTTTATTGTTTACCGTTAATGCAAACTATAGCACATATGTGCAAACAGACAGAGGAGAAGAACCTATCGTTCAATGGATTGATTGAACTAGTTTGCTAACTCATTGTTCAATAGGTACGCAACGGATAGGTCGATGTTAACTTCATCATCATAAAATCACTTCGAATGTATTTGTTTTATTTTATAGCTTTAATCTATGGCAATAAAAATTGTATAAGAAAGTAACAGAGTGTTTTTCCTTAAGTCTATAAGAAAAGTTTATTTTATAAAATTAAAATATATTGACTTTGGGTTTTGATTCTGAAATCTTTCCATCTTCTTTGCATGGGCCAGATGGTGGAACAAGGAAACACTGAGTGGCCTGGCGCACCCTGGCGCTGAGACTGCATGGATTGCACAACAATCAGTACTTTAAGAAGGGACAGAGTTAGTTTTCCAGGCATGTAAATTCTACTAGGTCGAGTCAGAAACAGAAACAGTGACTTGCTGCAGCTCTCAGTGTAGCTATTTACCAGAGTAGGCAATGGCTGGAGCGTGAGGTGTGGAGCAGAGAAAGGTAAATACAGCTACATACTGGGCGTCTCAAAAAGAATCATTCGATTTAAAAAACATAAGCATTATGTTTTTTGAGATATGTGTGTGAACAACATACTGTTGGAGAGATCAAACTCTCGAGTTTTACGTGGTTCCCCTAGGTGGCAGCAGTGTGGGCCCACTTCAGTTCTAGTAAAAATGGTGTCGGGACAACAGAAAGAGTTTTGTTCCTACGTTTTGTGCTTTGCCGGTCAAAAACAACTGTTCAGTGTGACTTTTGTACTACAGCACAGACCATTAGACGATGTCAGACACAATTCCGGGCAACAGGTTGCTTCCGTAAAGGCAAATCGCCGGGCCGTCCCCCGAGTGTCAGATACAGACCTGAGAACGCGTCCATCACTATTACAAGAAGCACATATATCGATATGCTTGAGAACTTTCTTTGCCCACAGTTGGAGACTGTTTCGAACGACTTCATTTACCAACAGGATGGGGCACTGCCACACCGGCATCTGGAATTTTTAAATCAAAGGATTACTGAGCGATGGGTCGGTCGCACTGGACCAAATGATTCAGCTCTACATTACTGGCCTGCAAGGTCACCGGACCTGACTGTATGTGATTATTTCTTGTGGGCGTTTATAAAAGACTCTGTTTATGCCTCCGTTACCAACAACATTGAATGAAGGAAGACATAGCATAACAGCAGCTTTGGAAGCTGTAACTCAAGATGTGCTTGCTGCAGCGCAGGAACAATTTGAATACCGCACTGACATATGTCGAGTATCTCAAGGTGGCATATTAAACACCTATGAAAAGATATTAAAAAAAAAAAAACGTTTTGAGTTTCCCGTTCATCAAAAAACGAAATTCATTGCATTTGTTTATTAGTTTCAGAAATATAGGCGTTCCAAATCGGATGATTCTTTTTGATACAACCTGTGTTCTCTGTATCTCTTTGCACAGTAAATATGAAGGGCTTATTTCAATAGTGGTACAAGTCCATTACCTCCTCTTTTCTATCTATAATGCTTCTGAAATTAATGATCCAAACAAACAGAAAGAAAGGTTTCAACTCTAGCAAGAAGCCATATGCTTGAATCTTTCTGGTATCTCAACTGCAGATTTTTCAGCACTCATTTAACTTTATGATTCTGTATCTCAAAATGAACAAAAATTGACTTGTGCCACTATAGAAATAAGCCCTTCATACGATGTAGCGGCCTTCTGAAGTGCACTCTACTATAATAACTTCCGGATTATGGTCCTGCGTCCCATATGTCTGCTACTGTTAACACCACAACACAGATAGCTGCGTCTGGAGTGGTATGGACTGCTGATGAATGACATCACGTTGTATTTTGTGATGAATCACAATTCTGCACTACCCCAGATGACTATCTTTGTAGACTGTGGCGGCAACCTAGAAAGAAGTCTCATTCCTCCGATGTCGCGGAGAGCACAGCAGTATTACTCCTGGCATCAAGTTGTGGGGTGCAACTGGGCATGACTTCAGGCCACAGCTGCTAGTGACAGAGAGCTTTGATGGCACAATGGTACAACACGGACTTACTGCATACTTACCTGTTCCATCTCATGCGACAGTATCGTAGTTCCAGTTTTCAGCAGGACAATGCTTGTCCACACACTTTGAGCTAACAGTATGATGTTGAGGTTCTTCTGTGGTCAGCAAGATTCGCGGATGTCTGCCCAATAGAAAATGTGTGGAACCAACTTGAATGTAAACCCCATCTCAATGTCAGTATCACTATCAGTATCAGTAACAAGAGTTGCTTGCCACCTTGCTTCAGGAAAGTGTAAAGCGGCTTTATGACACCCAACCCAATAGAATCATCATCCAGGCCAGAGAGGGTTTAATGCCAAGTTATTTGCGAATTTAACTCGATTCCATAATCACAAGGCCTTTGTAAATTTGTCTCGACTTCATAATCACAACTGATGAAGTTTCATTCTATTTCCTCCTCACCAGCCGCTGTGACCGAACGGTTCTAGGTGCTTCAGTCCGGAACTGCGCTGTGCTGCTACGGTCGCAGGTTCGAATCCTGCCTTGGGCATGGATGTGTGTGATGTCCTTAGGTTTACGTAGTTCTAAGTCTAGGGGGCTGATGACCTCAGATGTTAAGTCCTATAGTGCTCAGAGCCATTTGAACCATTTTGAACCTCTTCGTCTACTGGGCGCTTATTTTTTTTCTGGTTTTTTATTTATTTTGTCCGGTAATGTACTTTCACTGAAATGCAGTACTTTCCAGAACTATCTCTATAACGAATGAAGTTATCTGAAAATGGTTTTCTCCAGCTTCAAGAGCTCAGTAATCTACATCTGGCGACAAAAGGTGTAACACAGTAAGACAACTTTACAGCTAGAAATACTGTATGGTTGTTCTTCATGCAGTGATACTCATTGTGTGCAAACTACGATTTAAGGTGAACCACAGTGCAGTTTCCCATTTTGCAAGTACACATGTCATTGTCTGAGGTGCGAGAAACAAAGAAGTGCCAGAAAGCAAGACATAGTCTGGGACTAACTGGAGATTAAACTGTGAACATTTAGACTTTCAGTCTGACGCTCACATTTCCGCTGTCTCACCCCCACCGTCAACGAGGGGAAACGGTGCATTTTGGCAGTCAAAAAAACGGTAAAGCCAGAAGCGTGTATCACAAGGTGTACACCATCAGAATATTTAATATATAAAGTGTGTCCATGCTAGAGGTACACAAACAAATCCTGATAACGAAAGAACTCGACATTTTACGTCGTTGTGTAAAGATGTGATCCTCACCATTTTAAGGAGAGCGCTAGGTAACATGGGGCCATGCTTAGGTACCATGGGGGTAACACCGTCAGATCACCGACCAGCACTGTCGGGCTGGGCTAACACTTGTATGGGTGACCATCCGGTCTGCTGAACTGTTGGCAAAAAAAATGGTTCAAATCGCTCTGAGCACTATGGGACTTAACATCTATGGTCATCAGTCCCCTAGAACTTAGAACTACTTAAACCTAACTAATCTAAGGACAGTACACAATACCCAGCCGTCACGAGGCAGAGAAAATCCCTGACCCCGCTGGGAATCGAACCCGGGAACCCGGGCGTGGGAAGCGAGAACGCTACCGCACGACCACGAGATGCGGGCGAACTGTTGGCAAGCGGGGTGCACTCAGCCCTTGGGACGCAAAGTGATGCCTGTGGGCTGAGGATGACTTGGCGGCCGATCGGTACCGTTGGGCCTTCATGGCCTGTTTGGGTGGAGTTCAGCTTTAGTTTTAGCTAGGTAACATAACGCATGCGCGCCAGGGAAAGGTCACATCTGTAAGTATCTCGACATGTTGGTGAACTGTGCAGTTCCACAGATGCTTCCCGACGTCATTTTTGAGCAACATGGTGTGCGCCCCCGGTAGCTGAGTGGTCAGTCCGACAGAATGTCAATCCTAATGGTTCGATTCCCGGCTGGGTCAGAGATTTTCTCCGCTCAAGGACTGGGTGTTATGTTGTCCGAATCATCATCATTTCATCCCCTTCGACACGCAAGTTGCCGAAGTGGCGTCTAATTGAAAGACTTGCACCCGGCGCATTGTCTACCCGACGGGTGGCCCTAGTCATAGGACATTTACATCTTTAGCAAGATGGTGCGCCACGCCACTACCATGGGGACGTCACAACATTTTGTCAACGCAACATGTCCTGAGTGTTGGATCGGAAGGAGGGCCCCACTGCCTGGCTCCCTCGGTCTCACGATCTGACTTCCCTGAATGTTTATTGAGGATATTGTTTACTGAACAAGGGTTCGAATTTTGGTAGATTTGAGACGACGGGTATACGCCGCAGCAGCTGTCATAACACGTGTCATGCTGATGAGACGTGGTGAACTATTTCGATATCTGTCGAGAAACGAACGGTGCCCACACTGAACTGTACCAACACGCATAAAAATGTTTGAGCTCCTGTCTATAATATTGGACGAATAAAGTAATAAATGTTAATAGGTACTGAAATGTAAAGAATTGTTTTTGTACATCTCTAACCCGGACACGCTGTATTTGAACTGTTGCTCAAATTAAGTTCACTAAGGGAATTCTTTAATATTAATACGGACATGAAATCTAACGTAATTCCCATTAACAGAAAACATCCTCGCCAGTCCAGGTAAGTTTAATGAATCAATTTATAAGATGTATAGAAGAAGAGAGAATGGCGTTTTACTACATCAGTTTTTGTCCACATTATTACCATCGCGCACATTACCCTTCGTACTGTCGTTTCAGACAACACGGTTGACAACGACGTGTACTGTCTGCCGCACCCAGATACGAAGCAAGAGTATTGCCTCTAGTGGCCAATGGTCTTGCAAGATAGGTTACGTAGATTTAGAGTGAGGTACTGGCAGAATTGAAGCTATTGCTTCAGATTTCAATGCTGGACCACCAACAAGTGTCGGCGTGCGAACCGTTCAACGATAATAGATACGGGCTTTTGGAGCCGAAGGCCCACTCGTGTATCCTTGATGACAGCACGACACAAGACCTTTCGCCTCACCCTGGGCCCGTCAACACCGACATTGGACTGTTGATGACTGGAAACATGTTGCCTGGTCGGACGAGTCTTGTTTCAAATTGTATCTAGCGGATGGACGTGTACCGGTGTGGAGCCAACCTGATGAATCCATGGACCTTGCCTGACAGCAAGGGACTATTGAATCTGGTGGAGGCTCTATAATGGCGTGGGGCGCGTGCAGTTGGTGTGATATGGGATCCTGATACGTCTAGATACGACTCTGACAGATGACACGTACGCAAGCATCCATTTGATCACCAGCATCCATTCATGTCCACTGTGTATTCCGACGGACTTTGGCTATTCCAACAGGACAATGCGACACCCCACACGACCGAATTACTACAGACTGGCTCCAGATACACTGTTCTGAGTTTAAGCACTTCCGCTGCCTACTACACTCCCCAGACATGAACATTATTGAGCATATCTGGGATGCCTTGCAACGTGCTGTTTAGAAGAGATCTCCACCCCTTCGTACTCTTACGGATTTATGGACAGCTCTGCAGGATTCCTGGTGTCATTTCCCTCCAGCACTACTTCAGACATTAGTCGAGTCCATGCCACGTCGTGTTGCGGCACTTCTGCTTGCTCGCGGGGGCCCTACACGATACCAGGCAGGTGCATCTGTTTTTTTGGGTCTTCAGTGTAGCTAGGTTTGCTCATCAAGTAACTGAGTGGCTTCAGGTTATAAATTATGAAGCACTAACTTTCTGGACATGTGTCGTACGCCATAAAAGCCTATTTGAACGGAACTGTTATGTGGTACTATCCTCTGGAGTAAAATTACGGAGTCTGTTTTTAAGAGACGGAAAAGCCCAAATACAACTAGCGAAAAGGAGGACTTTATTACTATAAGTACTATAACCAATGATTTCCAAGAGCATAGGCAACGAGCAAGAGGCTGAATAACTCTTCGTTGGATTTGTTTAGTAAAGCTATTCTGAAGGGAAGCAGCCACATCAGGACACAAGAGAAGAAAATAGTGTGTAGCGAAAAGTGAAATGACGCATCCTGATCCATGTCATCTGATGGCAGCAGCCTATTGCTGGGCCCAACAACATGGACGTAGAGGAACTAGTTGCATTCCTATAACAGTAAAGAGAGTACTGCTTCCTTAGATTAAAATGAACAGAAGAGTGTTCTGAGGCAAGAATACACGGCACTGAACAGTAATGTTGAGGTCGCATTATAAACAATATCGAAAGTCAAACGCTAGTGAGGTAAAAGCAGATGTTTTAGGAGTAGTTCGGTAGTACTTATTTTTCATGAACAGATACTGAATCAATAACTTGACGAACTCCGACGTGGATTTGGTTTATTAGAGAGAGTCATTCGGTTAAGTCTGTGTTAGAGAAGTTGGCGTATACCTTTGCTGTAGAAGTTACGTGTTTTCCACCAACTGTATCGTAATTCTGTCGATATATTTTTCATCTGTGGTTTCTGGGTGCATAGCGGTGTCTCTGATTTCATAGAAGCAATGGTGAAATGTTTGAGATCGATATAGGTGTGAACTTTCGCAGCAAGTGGTATTTGGGGATTGAACTGCAATATTCCGAAACTAATGACACTGTAAATTAATTTTCATCAGCAAAGTGCAGCGGCTTGAGAGGAACTTTTGGTTACTACTGGATGTGGTTTTTATATCTAAAATGCTCTAGACTGATGGAGTAGAAATAATTAAATATCACAGATCTTTTGAGTTTAGTGAGAGGGAGAATAGCTGTACATCCTCGCTGGAATATTGATTGACTACATTTACCGAGCAGAGTCTCACGAACTCAACGTCACCATTAAGTGCGCTCATACGGTAGTTTGTGGGGGAGGAGCAAGACTTGGGGTATGGAGTATTTTTAATATTTTGGAAGATGAATGGTGACTTGAAAGTAATCTTAAGAAGTTCCAGTCCCACCCTTCTTAGAAACGTACGTAATAACGACTTTTAAGTAATTATATTGAAAAAAAAATGGCTACACTATATTTTGTTCTTTTCTTAAGAGTTAGGTGCTGGCGAGGGGTGGCGAGGCGGGGGGGGGGGGGGTTAGAGGTGGGCAGCACGTCCTTTGCCAATGGGTATGGACCGCCTTGTCGTCATTCATCCAAAGGTTAAGATTCCAGTAACGTGCGTCTGGATTCTTCCGAAGCCTCCCATCACGCCTACTTGCTGACAACCTCAAACACTGCGGCAGTACTCTAGAATTAGTCGTACCAGAGTCTTGTGTGCAGTTTCCTTAACATTTACTCAACACTTTCCCAGAATGATTCCAAAAGATCTGAATTCCTCATCGTCTTGACTGCTATTCATTACATGTTGTCGAGCCTCCATACCTCTTTATAGTGTGGACCGACGTGTGTAAACGATTTGACCATACCAGATATTACTTCAAAAGCTGCAATCCGCTACTAATCGAACCATCTTTTCATTTGTATGCATTCAGTAAAAGGGGGATGTCGCTGGGTATACCGAAAGGAACTTCTGTCTAAGCGCTCTACATGTTCATCCAGGGACGATTAGTAAACAACATTACCATGAGTAAACGACCTACCTTATTGCTGAAATGCTTGTGTAAACTGAGACAATTAGGGTTTGTCATTGGTATTTACACTTCAGTGTATTATAATACAGTAAACTATCGAATAGAACGTCACTGAAATGGAAAAAAAATGCAGGTACGGCAACAGATCTGCATACTAGCGCTTTCACTGACCATGATTACCAAGTTCCTTCTTCAAACAAATATATTTTGATAGCAGGAAGGCATATATTCGAAATTTTCGACAAAGCTATTTGTAGTGCTGTGAGAACAGCAACTACGAAGGAAACATTGTTGTGTTATTAATACTAAGGACAATGACAGGTTTGCCAAAGAGCTTCAACGCACTAGCACCTCGGGCTATATACTGTGGTGTAAATGTGTTGGATTCTTGATACAGAGTGCCACTGTAAATGATACATTCGTTTACAAGACTCTGTGTTTCCAGAAGTATTACATATTCACATATAACTGAAGTTTGAGGAAAACCGTAAACTCACCAAGTTTTGCACTCTACAAATGTTCTATGAGTGTGCCTTGATCATAGTCGAGTTTGCACCATATCTTATGTAGCAACATCGGGTCAACTGTCATTGCATAACACTGATGCAACGTCTGAGCTGTTCCAGTGTTCTTGGCAGTGGTGGTACGCTCCAGTGAGGGTGTGCCATGTCTTGTTGGAAGACGAAGTTCTCGGAATCAGCAATGATTTGTGGAAAAAACACAACTGCAACATATCAAGATAAGAAGTACCCGTCACAGACTTACAGAAGAAAAACGGCTCATACAGCTTGCAATGAGACATTGCATAGAAAACATTAACCTTAGATGAATCTCGTTCATGCGCCACAATTTCATGAGGATTTTCGCCCCATTCTCTCACATTGTGGTGATCAACATTTCCAGATAAATGGAAGGTTGCTTATTCGCTGAATATCAGCTTGAATGCGAAATGTTCATCCACAAGTGTTTCCAGCATAGTGATGCGAAACTGAAGGTTATAATTCTTACACTAACTGCAGACGATGTGGTTTAAATGTAGCCAGCGTCGCAAAAGCTCACACATAATTTGTTGCGGTATTCCAAGTTCGCGGCTTGCGCAGACTTTTTTTTTTTTTTTTTTTTTTTGGGGGGTGGTGGGGGGTTGGGGGGGGGGGGGGGCAAGAAGATACATGTACGAAACTTTCCCTCACTCTCACCGCGGTTGCATCTGGCACATTTGGACGACCGGTAATTTTCTGCCCACAGAGGCAACCTGTGCCCCGAAATTGTTGATACCAATGCGCCGTCCGCGGTGTCCGTGCGGTTCTGGCGCTACAGTCCGGAACCGCGGGACTGCTACGGTCGCAGGTTCGAATCCTGCCTCGGGCATGGGTGTGTGTGATGTCCTTAGGTTAGTTAGGTTTAAGTAGTTCTAAGTTCTAGGGGACTTATGACCTAAGATGTTGAGTCCCATAGTGCTCAGAGCCATTTGATACCAATGCACGATGCTCCGGTTACATCTCGGTTCTTTTCCATATTTATTTCTGAATACACGCTGCACTGTTATACAGATAAGCATCTTGCATACTCTAACACAAAAAGACTTTTTTTGTTCTGTCGCCGCTTTGTCAAGGCACTGCAGTCTTCGCGCCAGATGGTGGGCACGATGCAAACTCGGTGAATTTAAGGTTCTATTCATGCATGAATCACGTTTGTACATCTAATACCTTGGAAAAATGTAGAACTTTGAAAACGAGTGAATCATTTACAGCAGACCTGTAATTTCTGTAGCCGAAAGCGCCACCAGACAAGTGGATCAGAGCGATGATCACAGGAAGCTCGTGATGGAGGAGCTTTTTGCAGTCTGTGAAGCAGAAGCCGCGTTGGAAACTGCCGTTTACCTGCACATGAAACACTCTGACCTGAGTCAGTGGCAGGATTGAATTGTTTTCTTGTGGCTTAACTAAACATGGTGTGGTACGATAATATTTACTTGAGAGCCACGTAGGTGCTCAAGTATGTAATAGAGAGCAAAAAAAGTAATCTCTCGAACATCTTTCCATTTTTAATTGTAATTCCTGTTCCTTATTCACCAAAGAAAGACGAACGATCCCACTGATCTTCTCATGGTCTAGTCCATGTGGTAGGCTGTGTTGTCCTGAGGCTATCAAGCCACCACTCATTCTGAAGTCATAGCACTACAGTCAAGTATCTGTGTGATATGTCTGTACGATGCTCTTGTGTGCCTCATGCCAATGATTCGACCTTTCCCCAAGCTCGGAGGATGGCTATAAGCTGTATTGCGGGCAAGCTGTATTGAGATCTCCACCTAAGAATTTCCATCAATCTTCATCTGATGGTTCAAATGGTTCTGAGCACTATGGGACTTAACATCTATGGTCATCAGTCCCCTAGAACGTAGAACTACTTAAACCTAACTAACCTAAGGACATCACACAACACCCAGTCATCACGAGGCAGAGAAAATCCCTGACCCCGCCGGGAACCGAACCCGGGAACCCGGGCGCGGGAAGCGAGAACGCTACCGCGCGACCACGAGCTGCGGACTCTTCATGTGAAGGAGTATCTTTTTCATGTAGAGAAAACAAGCTCACAAAAGGATTATTTTTTATCACAGCATCCCAAAGGCATGGTAGTACTCGAGAATAAGCGTAATAGCATAGAAACAAGGTGCTAAAGGTATAATGGTGTACTTCTGGACTTAAATAAGTTTTCCTTGAGACTCTTTGTCCTTGAATTCCAACAGGCTTCCCGAGTTTTATGACAGTAACCTTCTACATTCAAGTTCGTAAAGTTATAATCAGGTAACAAACGAACAAAGCAACATTACGAGGTGCATTCAAGTTCTAAGCCCTCCGATTTTTTTTTCTAATTAACTACTCACCCGAAATCGATGAAACTGGCGTTACTTCTCGACGTAATCGCCCTGCAGACGTACACATTTTTCACAACGCTGACGCCATAATTCCATGGCAGCGGCGAAGGCTTCTTTAGGAGTCTGTTTTGACCACTGGAAAATCGCTGAGGCAATAGCAGCACGGCTGGTGAATGTGCGGCCACGGAGAGTGTCTTTCATCGCTGGAAAAAGCCAAAAGTCACTAGGAGACAGGTCAGGTGAGTAGAGAGCATGAGGAATCACTTTAAAGTTGTTATCACGAAGAAACTGTTGCGTAACGTTAGCTCGATGTGCGGGTGCGTTGTCTTGGTGAAACAGCACACGCGCAGCCCTTCCCGGACGTTTTTGTTGCAGTGCAGGAAGGAATTTGTTCTTCAACACATTTTCGTAGGATGTACCTGTTACCGTAGTGCCCTTTGGAACGCAATGGGTAAGGATTACGCCCTCGCTGTCCCAGAACATGGACACCATCATTTTTTCAGCACTGCCGGTTACCCAAAATTTTTTTGGTGGCGGTGAATCTGTGTGCTTCCATTTAGCTGACTGGCGCTTTGTTTCTGGATCGAAAAATGGCATCCACGTCTCATCCATTGTCACAACCGACGAAAAGAAAGTCCCATTCATGCTGTCATTGCACGTCAACATTGCTTGGCAACATGCCGCACGGGCAGCCATGTGGTCGTCCGTCAGCATTCGTGGCACCCACCTGGATGACACTTTTCGCATTGTCAGGTCGTCATGCAGGATTGCGTGGACAGAACCCACAGAAATGCCAACTCTGGAGGCGATCTATTCAACAGTCATTCGGCGATCCCCCAAAACAATTCTCTCCACTTTCTCAATCATGTCGTCAGACCGGCTTGTGCGAGCCCGAGGTTCTTTCGGTTTGTTGTCACATGATGTTCTGCCTTCATTAATCTGTCGCACCCACAAAAGCACTTTCGACACATCCATAACTCCATCACCACATGTCTCCTTCAACTGTCGATGAATTTCAATTGGTTTCACACCACGCAAATTCAGAAAACGAATAATTGCACGCTGTTCAAGTAAGGAAAACGTCGTCATTTTAAGTATTTAAAACAGTTCTCATTCTCGCCGCTGGCTGTAAAATTCCATCTGCTGTACGGTGCTGCCATCTCTGGGACGTATTGACAATGAACGCGGCCTCATTTTAAAACAATGCGCATGTTTCTATCTCTTTCCAGTCCGGAGAAAAAAAATCGGAGGCCTTAGAACTTGAATGCACCTCTTATTATCATTTACACTGAGGTGACGAATAGTGATACGCACGTATACAGATGACAATAGTATCGCGAACATAAGATATAAAAGGGCAGTGCTTTGGCGGAGCTGTCATTTGTACTCAGGTGATCCAAGTGAAAGGGTTTCCGACGTGATTATTGCCGCGTGACGAGAATTAACAGACTTCGACCGTGGAATGGTAGGTGGAGCTGGACGCATGGACATCCTGTTTCGGAAATCTTTAGGGAATTCATTGGACTGCATATAATTCGGTTGTATGAAGACACTGCAGTTTCCACACAGTCGTAATACTCCTCTTGTCATCATTGGAAAATTTAAGTTGCAAATTGCATTCACTCCGCTTCACGACTCCGAATTGTTATCTGACAATTCACCGTTGTATCCAGGTAAGCCCATAATTATTTGTACGGCACAGAATTTATTTCTCTGAGTGTCGTACTAAAGAATATCAGTGATCCACAGCAGCCACCTGCGATCAACGTAAAACACGACTGAACTTAATAAAGTAAGTGAAAAATGAGTGAGTGGTATGAGTCCTCAGGAGTCAAAAGAATTAAAGATCGATAATTGCTTCTTTACATCCGTTCAGAATTTTATCTTTAGACATTCAATGCAGAGCTACTTTAAAGGCCAAATCTGTTATCTGACTGTACCAGTTAGTACTGAGTTTTTGAAGAGTTGAAAGATCCAGCTAAACCTTTTAATGTCCGCTTATGCTACCACTGTCGTGTAATTTCCGTAATATGGGCTCCAGTGCTACATCCCAAAATTCCGAACTAGACACTGACCCCTGCGGAGAGTCTTTTGTTAATATCTTATTTATTTCCTTTCCTGGACATGTTAAAGAACCATGTCGCCCGTAGCAATAATCTCTCAGGCATTTACACAGCGCTTCTGGACACTCCAAATACCTAACACGACCAAAGAAAGACGGCCACCAAAGGTCATCGAGAGCACCAGCTACATCAGTCATCATCGCCAGAGAATACATAGAAAGAGTATCTGTCGCTAACGAGATCGCCTTATTTATTGCATCTTCAATTGACTTGCCTCTTCTAAACTCGTACTGATGAGGGCTCATCCAGTGTAGCAGCCTGTGATTTTGTAATCCTTTGCATAATAGTTTCTCAAATATCTTGGCCACAACGTTCAAAAGACACACTGGTCTGTATGATTTGGGTATCACTGAGGCCTTATCTTGTCCCTTGACTAATTATTACCACCTCAGCGTTCTTCCATGGTGCAGCGACCCTTCCTCGTAAGAGAAACTCATTGTACAAATCGCACAAGTAACGAATTGGTAACATAAGGCTTGCATTACTTTGGCAGGGACCCTGTCCTATCCTGGAGGGTTTTTCTTTTTCAGTCTTAATATTATTTGTCTAATTTCTTCTTCTGCGAAGGGGTACACAAGTTTATTGTTTTTATATTCTTCCCATAACATATCCCGTAACCTACGCTGATTATCTATCTCGCCTTCTTCTCCATCGTCAGGAAGTAGTGTTTCCATTAGCAGTGCAGCCGACTGTTCCCAGCATTCTGTTATCGTCCCCTCATTCCTTCTGAGCACGAATAAGACTGTGACAATATTTTCTCGCAGACTATTTTATATGGTACACGACCGGGATCGGTTTCTAAATTAGCCTCGATGAATTGCTTCCATCGTTGCATTTTTGTTTCCCACAACTCTCCCTTAAAACGCTGTTTAACATGCTTGTATCTATGCAACCTTCGGACTCATTCTTCTTGTACCATGGTACTCTGATATAGCTTGCTAGTTCTTCTTGTTTCGCATCTTACTTTCTGGAGCGTCTCAGACCAGAGGCGAGATCCTCCCTTAGAGTGACCTCTGCTGACAGGTATCGATACCTCCATTGCTCTACGCACACCCACTGTCAGTTCTTGAGCTTTAGCATCTACATTATCACCCAGCTTCCTGGGCACTGAAACACTCTTCTTAGTTGTTCCTAGTTACCGTCCTTGATCTTATATTTGGACCTTACGCGCATGTCTTCTGTGGCGTCTTGGATTTCCGTTCCAGTGGTGGTATAGTCTATGATGCTGTGCTCACTCGATTTCATTCCACTCACAACCCTGCAGCCCTTCACACGGCGCGCCGCTGCCGGATTTGCTAAGGTGGCACCTGTATTTGACGTTGCTCCGACCCTCCCTTCGTAGGTTGGCGGATTGTGAGGAGCATTCAATACTTCTAGGTTGAGTTCCATAATGGCTTATTCTAGATGTCTTTCACCGTCATTAGTCAGGCGGCTATGCCACAATACTGACTTCGTATTTGCATCCGTGGAGTACTATGTGACTAATAGACACTCGTCGATCTCATCACTAAATTGAAAATACACGGAAACCAGGATGCATCTCTCCCTTCGGGTTAACATTTCCACACGGATTATGTATTCCAGAGGAAATGCGCTGCACTGCTAATACACAGCCTGAACGCCATAGCAGAGATCAATCTAAACAGCTTGACAGTCGCCCAATACCGGCCAGCATCAGAAAAAGCAGCAGTAAACATAACATATTCCCTACAATCTAAAATACCTCAGAGAATATGTCGCGTAATCCCCACCGCACAACCTTTTTACTTTATATGCAGTTTATATGGCATAAAATTATAATTAATTTTATATTGCTTATTGTTGCGAGCATGACAGATAAAATACGATTCTCACTATTAGTTTCTGCAGTTGAAAATATTTTAACTTTATGCACTTTGACCTATTATGTGGGGATACGCACTACACTGAAAGATTTCCTGCTGTGCACGTACAATCTTTAATTTGCAAGCTATTTTTATATAACACTGATCTGGCTTGTTAGATATGGAACATGGTATCATTACTGTAACTAATTATGGAATAAAAATTTCATTTCGCTACTTTCATCTGTTGAATGCACTGAAAATTACTCTTATTACCTATATGGAAGTTACAGTATGTTATGTTCACTATACGTAAAAGCTGCAGTGGATTTTTAAATATATGAACACTATTAACTGCCATGACTACCATGAGAGCACGAAATTAAAAAAAAAAGATGAAATCTGATTTTTATGTTATTAGCAAGAACAGGTTTTGCACAGCAGTCCTTGATCACACACAAATAAAATTTTATGTCATGAATTATTTACGCAACTGGTAACATAATAGCCACCTGAAAATGACATAATAAAATCCACAATTTCCCTCTGAAGTCTCCAGGAAGCTGAAAGAGATAATTTTAATGTACCGTTACGTGCCCGCTATATTGCGGGAAAACTGCTTTCATTCGATTTAATTTGAATTTGCCGCTGCAGCGGCTCCCGCGATCGCTGCACGGCTCTGCCTCATGAAATATTCCTAATATGCTGAAAACTGCTAAGAATGTAGAACGAAATCTTGGGCAAGCTAGCAATAAATTATTACAGGTAATAATTTTAACAATTTCTATATTTAAAAAAATCAACATAAATTGAAAGTAGTCACCTTTTACAAATATTACTTTCCAATGGCGTCTTTTTCGATCTAAGGGCAAACGATGACTACCTACGCATTCAAACGAGCGTCACAGGCTCTTACAACTTTAACGGCTACAAGAAGACAGAGAGAGTAATGTTTTAACCTCCACTACTTATAGGCAATTTAATATGCATCTTTGTAGTTATTTCTAATTATGATTGTCTGCTTCGTTACATACATTCGCCGACCACAGACGTTATTTGTGAAATATAAATACATAAATATTGCACAAACATAAAAATGAAAAATTGTTATTTCCTTTTATAAATAATCTACAACCACTCATACAGTAATGAAATAATAATAATGTACAAAAGGTTACCCATTAGACAGAGCACAAGATCCAAGGACAAGGATGGTCAAGAAGCTCTTCGAGGAATTAAGAGGAGAAGCACAACAGAACAAAACAGAGTCAAAGAAACCCGATCACACCTGGAAGCAAGTGTGGCTCAACTTGTACAAAGGCGCATACAATGGCTCTGAGCACTATGGGACTCAACTGCTGTGGTCATAAGTCCCCTAGAACTTAGAACTACTGAAACCTAACGAACCTAAGGACATCACACACATCCATGCCCGAGGCAGGATTCGAACCTGCGACCGTAGCGGCCGTGCGGTTCCAGACTGTAGCGCCTTTAACCGCTCAGCCACTCTGGCCGGCCGCGCATACAATACGAAAGTGAAGTGCTACAAAGTAATCAACAACATTATACCCACAAATGAAAGGTTAGCAGCAGGCCACCTAAGACCATCAGAAAAATGCTAGACTTGCAATGCATACGACGCCTTGGAGCATCGTTTCCAGTGTGCAGAAACAAAACAAATCTGGAAGACGTGCAAAACTACGCTGGCGCTCATAAGCAGAAGCAGACCATGAAACATCCCCTTTGAAAAATTAATGAATTACTGTGCTGGTAAACCTCTTACATTATTTTATTTTCAAACAGCTGAGCAGAACTGAACGTACTCAGATATCTCTCTCTTTACTTATTCTGATCAACAGTAAACTGACACACAATATTTTTAGCGCAACGCAATCTGACTTTCAACAATCCCTACAAAAGAATGGCCCTGGCTAACAATAACCTATCCCTTTCATGAATCACTTACCTCACAAAAATCTTCGTTACTCGAACTACTGCAATACAGCGAGCGCCAATACTGCCAGCTAAATAAAAGATTCTAACTACTGAAGGCACTAACTACTGATAGGCATAGTTAGCAAATGAAAGATTTTGATAGAGAACAAACAATGTATTTACCTTAATAATGTTCAAAAGTCATATATATATATCAGTTCATGGTATCCAGTATTACAAATTTACTCTTTCTGATGGACACACGTCTAGATCGTCTGCTCTCAAAATTCTGCCATCTCTCTTCCCACATCCACCACTGCTGGCGGTTCACCTCCAACTGCGCAACGCTACGCGCTGTTCACATCCAACTGCCCAACACTACAATAGCGAATATTCCAACAATGCAAACCAGCCACAGACTTCACACAGCACAATCAGTGATGTTCATATAGAGCGCTACGTGGCGTTACCATCATAAAAACCGAAACGGAATACTTACAACCAGAACGGATAAACATAGAACTGTCAACCGTCCCGGGCATAAAACCGTTCCCCAGATCAAAGTGACAAACCACCACATGGATTTTAGGCCAAACCATGCATGCAGTAATAGATGTGAACCACCAGGAAGTTTTGGAATACCTCTCATACTTATGGGAGGAAAATAAGAAAGCCGCTCGGTTAGAGGCTCCATCTCACGGGTTGCGCGGCCCCTCCCGCCAGAGGTTCGAACCCTCCCTCGGGCATGGGTGAGTGTGTTGTTCTTAGCATGAGTTAGTGTAAGTTAGTTTAAGTAGTGTGTAAGTCTAGGGACCGATGACCTCAGTAGTTGGGTCCCTTAAGAATTCACACACACATTTTTGAGAACAAGAAAGCCATGAGATCCAAGAAATACGAAACAGATTTTCCGAACTTACTCAAAGTCTCCCTAGAAGCAGCCTTCAAAAAAGCCACGCAACCTGCCTGACGTCACCGCTTGCGCGGCCACGCCCACTGGCCGTCCCAGTACAACCATCAAGTGCTTCAGTGAACGTCTCTTTCTGTGTTGAGTGCAGTGTCTTTTGTGTTCGGGGTTTATCAGTGCCCACATCAGCAGAACAGTAAAGAGTAAGGGGAACGAAAAAGCAAACATTTCCCCCATTCCGCCAAAAATTAAAGCTCATTCACCATGTACAAACAAACCACCAAAAGTACTACCATTTAATGTAAAAAAGTCAGTTAAATCTCCATAATTAATTCCAAGTTTTCTAATTTAATAACAAATTTGGTTCACATTCATCATTGCACACAAACTAATATAAACTTAATAATGGTCAAGTCAATCATCATGACATTTACATAAAAACAGAGACTGAAATTCTATTGAAACTAAATGAAAAGAGAAAAATGCTTTTCAACTGAAACAAACGAACTCAATTCACAAAAATCTCCCAGTACCTACTGCAACCTACATCCTTCTGAATCTGTTTAGTCATGTTATTAAAAGGATGATACCAGTACACATGGAAAACTAAAAACGAAATATAATGGAATTCATGACGTACTTTGTCTCTTTGCGTACCTTTCATTTAAATAAATTTTATATTTTGTTAAAAAAAAGATATCTGAAAGAGTCATAAATTTTTAAGAGTTCTACAGAAAATACGAAAAAAAAACCGTTAGCAAGAACTTATTGTAACAGTGTTCCGGGCTGTATTATATATAGCTTCTCATTAATCTTAGTCTGAGAAGTGGAAAAATGAGAACAAATGCGTATACTTTGCGTACAAACAATTCAATTTTTTTAAAGGATTGACAGTAGTGAAGAAATCACCATACTTCCACAGTACAACGAACTGCTGGACGAGGTGGCCTCGGATGCGGAGAGATACAAAGCAAGCACAACATGCAGGTAACACAAACGTAAGGAAGGACTGTGCTGTTTGTAAGCGTAAACTAACGTTAGTGTCTGAAGCAGACTTAAGTTCATCTTAGGTAAAACTTCAAAAGCTTAAATAAGGATCAAAAAATGGTTCAAATGGCTCTGAGTACTATGGGACTATGGGACTGAGGTCATCCGTCCCCTAGAACTTAGAACTACTTAAACCTAAGTAACTTAAGGACATCACGTACATCCATGCCCGAGGCAGGATTCGAACTTGCGATCGTAGCGGTCGCGCGGTTCCAGACTGAAGCGCCTAGAACCGCTCGGCCACTCCGGCCAGCCAAATAAGGATCCTAGCTGGACAGTATGAACATAACAAAAAACCATTTTTTCCCCAAGAAAGTAAAAAGCGTGTAGCCACATTAACTAGAAAATATACTTCTGAACGTGACGTACGTGAGCAGCTAATGCACATATAAGCGCACGTACGCGGCAAGGGAAACACAAAAATACATTGTTTCTAATCGGTGCGGTGAACTTTTGTATTTGTCATTTGGTTTTCATGTGAAAGAGCTGTCGATTAGTTTTACAAATAAGTGGAAATATTGTGGCAGGCTGAATTCGAACCAGTGATCTACGGATGTCACTGTATTGCAGTCTACAGTCCACCACTCTACAACCGAGCTACCAAATGATGTAAAGTGAAGTGCGTATAACGACAATCTTTGCTAATAGTTTAATTTCTTTGAATGACGCTATCCTTCATTGTAACGGCGGAAAAGCGTATATCGGAGGTAAATTAATGTTAACTTCGGAATGCAAGACATGTTTAACTAAATAAAGGAACTTGGGCATCCACGTGGTGGCATTTTCCCGATACAGTGCAACCGCTTTTTACGCATCGTCTCATTCTTTCGAACACACAAAAACAATTTTTCAAAAGCTTTTTATGGATGTATTTGCAACCGTGTGCTACTACACACTATTTGTAATCCATTTTCCGCAACGTAAATTCCAAAACAAGACATCAGTCTGAATTAGCTTTAAGACAGTAGGAGCAGCGAGCTCAGGCATCACATGACTCGAATGGAGCGTTTTAGCGGGCTTTCAAATTATTTGGATTTCATTTCCGATTTAATAAAGGAATATTGAAATTGAAGCGGGAGAGAATCGTGTTTTAACATAAAATGACATAATTAACCATTCAAGACGATTTCCTCAAACACCCCGTTACGAAAGTACATGCTACTGATTACGCTATAGCAGGTTTGCTCTTGGAGTCTTAGTTTATCCTACACAGTTGTGCAATCTTACTGAAATTCTCCCTAGACTGCTCAACAGTTGTGCAATAATATTGTTTGGAGTGTAGGACCATAAAGACTCTGCTGCAATGGTAACCACCGCTCTAGAGTTGGGCAACACGATTCTTTTTCCAGATTCGATTCCTACGATTCAATCTCACATTGCGAATCGATTCCTACGATTCGTTCACGATTCTTTCACGATTCATCTAGTCTGCGATGGCACGATTCTTACGGAATGCAAAAAGTTCTACATCTTACTCATAGATGGCAGGACATGTCTGAAATTGTCAATGGGGTTAGAACCGGACTGTGTCATGATAAGATATGCCAGAAGTAGTTTATTTATGAGTAAACATGGATATGACGTTATAAGTGTGATTCTCGATTTATACGTGTAATGCCTTAATTGATGAAAGGTCACGTTTGATTTGATTGTATCTATTGTTTTATTTCAGTATGACAGGAAAGAGGAGTCGATTTGTGCGAAAGGTAGTGCAAAATTACGTGGTATGCCAGTTTGGTTGTGTGGCTTGAACGTATGTAACTACAGACGTCTGTTTTATAGTAACAAAATCTAGCAGTGAGGCAGACGTGGTTTGGCTCATATCATCCTATGTTTTTCTGTGCCAAGATGCCTTTCCGAGTCCACATCATCTTTGTAATTCATAACGCAGCTGACAGCCCTCCCACACAGCAAATTTAGCTTAACTTTCATTTCTTCTAAATACAGAGCATAGGTATTTTGCTTTTAATTTGTCTGAGAACTTGCCGCTGTCACTACTGTTTACGTGAGAAGACGACATACTTCTAAACAGTAGGATTCAATCGTATACAGCGACGTTACTTCAATCAAATTTAATATGAATCTGAACACGATAACATTCGAAAACTCGAACTTGAAATTACTAATTAAAAAGCTTTTGTTTAAAGATAAACTTAAAAATCAAAATCCGTATCTAAATATAAAATTTTATCCGAACCGTTAAAGCCGTTCCCAAGAAACACGGAATTCGCGTTTTTATTTAAAAAATTCTTTTGTGTAAAATCGCGTGCTGTAAGGAAAGACACATAAAGACAGATAAACATAAAAACCAAAAACCTTAACTACATTCAATACGTACTAACACAGTTTTACGAGATGGCGTTATAAAAACATGTGAAATAGCGTTTTTATAATATAAAGTTGCGTTTTTACGAATGGAACTATGTAGGTGAACTCAAACAGCAAAAACCAGTCTAAATACAAAATTTCATCCAAATCGTTAGGCCCGCATCTCGTGGTCGTGCGGTAGCGTTCTCGCTTCCCACGCCCGGGTTCCCGGGTTCGATTCCCGGCGGGGTCAGGGATTTTCTCTGCCTCGTGATGGCTGGGTGTTGTGTGCTGTTCTTAGGTTAGCTAGGTTTAAGTAGTTCTAAGTTCTAGGGGACTGATGACCATAGAAGTTAAGTCCCATAGTGCTCAGAGCCAAATCGTTAGGGCCGTTTTCGAGATACGCGAAATATAATACATAATCGTGTGTATAGAAGGTGTGTGTGTTTTGCATTGCATCTGCAACAAATAAGAGGTACGTATTTATTCATCATACTTGGATTTCTTGATTTTAATCGTGTGTATTGGGAGCTGTGTACTCGCTGTATATCGTTTCTGTCATCACTAGTTTGTGTATTACTCGCGCAAACTAAGCTGACGTCGGCGAGGTGGCTGATGGTAGCAATAGTAAATGGGAAATGCCTTTACGCTCGTTCCCGTCAGCCACCGCCAAGTGTCAGCTTGGTTTTCACGAGTAATATTACGGCCCACGAACTTCGTTTGTTCGTTCCGAGCTTCCTTTGTTCACGCGTGTCCTCCACTTGACTGCCATCTGGCGGTCATAATCATTCGGCACGACTCGGAAGTTGCCTTCGAAAAATAGCGTACTAAGAATCGATGAATCGTTGGAATCGTCACGACTCGGAAACACGCAATCGTTCTTACGATTCTTTTGAACGACGATTCGTCCGTATCACGATTCGATTCTTACGATTCTTTATTTAGAGTCGTTCAAATGAACGACTCATTCACGAATCGCCACAACTCTACACCGCTCTACTTCGGAAGAAAAGAGGCTCATAAATTAGTTAAAGGGGCGTCAAAGATAACTTTCGCGAACTTGTTCAAGCAAGTGAGGCTGACCGAAAAAAAAAGAAAAAGAATGAAAGTGTTGGTCGTCCAAAATTTCACGTTGAACTGGAAATGGTTCTTACTGTACATAGGCACTTGACGGCTTCTCCCCCCCCCCCCCCCCCCCAAATCACGGCCCCAACCCGCCCGCTATTACGCAGTACGCAGCTTTTGTTCATTACAATATTCTCATTAACATTTAGAAGTGATTTTTCCACGATTCAGCTAAACCTCTCGTTAAGCCAAATGTAGCCCTGTGTGGCTAATCGGAGTGATACAATACTACCGGTTTAGCAATTACTGTACGGCTATGTGTCTGTTGGCTTTTAAAGTATCAGAGTACTCTGCCTATAAGAAATATTAAGCGCCTAACCCTTAGTTCTACAATAAGAGACGCACTTCCACCAAGTCAGTGCTCATATAATATGCCACGATACCTTGCTATCGGCAATTCTGCCGAAAACTTAAAATGCACGATTGCAGTTTCATCTTGAAGTATTTGAGACATAGTTAGGGAAATGAGTCATGGAATAATTTGTACGCTAAGGAAATATATTCGGTTAAGTAATGTATTCAGAGACATAAATGTCTAGCCTGTATGAACTCACATTGATAATTTTCCATTAGTTACATTTTTTTTTTAACGGCTTCGTTCGTTTGCAACAAATCAGATGATTCATTCTTAATATTTCTGTTCTGCTCTAACATGCTACAACGCCGAAAGCTATCTATACTTTTCGATGTGCTAAAATAATCTACATCTACGCAGATACTCCGCAACCCAGCATATGGTGCACAGCGGAGGGTACCCTGTACCACTACCAGTCATTTCCTTTCCTGTTTCACTCGCAGACAGAGCGAGGGAAAAACGACTGTCAATATACCTCCCTCTGAACCCAAATGTGTCGAATCTTATCTTCGTGGTCGTTATGCACAATGCATGTTGGCGGCGGTAGAATCGTTCCGCAGTCAGCTTCAGATGCCGGTTCACTAAATTTTCTCAGTAGTGTTTCCCTCCGTGGATTGCCATTTGAGTTCCCCAAGCATCTTCGTAACACGAACCTACAGGTAAAAAAAGAAAAAAAAACACCTTTGAATTGCTTTGATGTCTTTCTTCAATCCGACCTGATAAGGATCCCAAACACTCGAGCAGTACTGAAGAACAGGTTGCACCAGCGTCCTGTATAGGGTCTCCGTTACAGGTGAATCACTCTTCCATAAAATACTCCCGATAAACCGAAGTCGACCATTCGCCTTCCATACCATAGTTGTCACATGCTCGTTCCATCCCAAATTGCTTTGCAGGGCTACGCCCAGATATTTAAACGACTTGACTGTTTCAAGCTGGACCATAGTAGTACTGTATCCGAACATTACAGGGTTTTTCTTCCTACTCATCCGCATTAACTTACATTTTTCCACATTGAGAGCTAGCTGCCATTCATTAAATCGACTAGAAATTTTGTCCGTCTTTTATCTTCCTACAGTCACTCAACTTCGACACCTTACCGTACACCACGGCATCATCAGCAAATAACCGCAGAGTGCTGTTCAACCTGTCCGCCAAATCGTTTACGTCCGTAGAGAACAACAGCGGTTCTGTCACACTTGTAAGTAGGCTGTTTAGGTTTTGTAAGTAGGCTGTTTAGGTTTTGTAAGAAGGCTGTTTAGGTTTTTATATTGGTTACGCCACGTAGCACTCTGTATGAAAGTCACTGGCTGTGCTGTGTGCAGTCTGTGGCTGGTTGGCATTGATGTAATATTCCCTATTGTAGTGTTGGGCAGCTAGATGTGAACAGCGCGTAGCGTTGCGCAGTTGGAGGTGAGCCGCCAGCAGTGGTGGATGTGGGAAGAGAGATGGCGGAGTTTTGAGAGCGGATGATCTGGACGTGTGTCCATCAGAAAAACGAAATTTGTAAGACTGGATGTCATGAACTGATATATATATATATATATATATATATATATATATATATATATATATGTGTGTGTGTGTGTGTGTGTGCTTTTTGAGCACTATTAAGGTAAATACATTGTTTGTTCTCCATCAAAATCTCTCATTTGCTAACTATGCCTATCAGTAGTTAGTGCGTTCAGTAGTTAGAATCCTTTATTTAGCTGGCAGTTTTGGCGCTCGTTGTATTGCAGTAGTTCGAGTAATGAAGATTTTTGTGAGGTAAGTGATTCATGAAAGGTATAGGTTATTCTTAGTCAGGGCCATTTTTTGTAGGGATTATTGAAAGTCATATTGCGTTGCGCTAAACATATTGTGTGTCAGTTTAGTGATGATCAGAATAAGTAAAGAGAGAAATGTCTGAGTACGTTCAGTTTTGCTCAGCTGTTTGAAAATCAAATAACGTAAGGGGTTTACCAGCACAGTAATTCATAAATTTTTCTAAGGGGACGTTTCACACTTCCTTGCTGCATTCCTGACGATACCGTTGTCTCTGATGAACATTCGAAAAAAAAAAAAAAGTTCAAATGTGTGTGAAATCTTATGGGACTTAACTGCTAAGGTCATCAGTCCCTAAGCGTCCGCACTACTTAACCTAAATTATCCTAAGGGCAAACACACACACCCATGCCCGAGGGAGGACTCGAACCTCCGCCGGGATCAGCCGCACTGTCATGACTGCAGCGCCTTAAACCGCTCGGCTAATCCCGCGCGTCATGAACATTCGCCGCCGAGGACAACATACTGGGTTCTATTACTGAAGAAGTATTCGAGCCACTCACATATCCGTCAAGTTATTCCATATGCTCGTACCTCCAATAACAGCGTGCAATGCGGCACCGCCTCAAATTCTTTCCGGAAATCTAGATAGGGAATCTGCATATTGCCCTTCATCGATAGTTCTCAGTATACCATGTGAGAAAAGGGCAAGCTGAACCGCTCTTTCGCCTTCTTTTGGACTGATTTTCAACACAACAACAACGAACATCGAACACAAAGAAATCCAGAGACTGTAGCGCTGGGTAGATTGACAATGATATTGTCAGTACTGCACGCAGGCGGTACAATATTGCCGGACTGCGCGTCATGGGCACGGGATAGCCAGTCTGCTGCGGACCGGTGGGGTAGCGAACGGCCAGCGGATTAAGGTTTAACATCCTTTGTAAGACGTGGTCATTAGAGGCAGGGTACGAGCTCGCACGGAAGAAGGGAACCAGCCGTGTCCCTTTCAGAGGAACCATGTCAGTGTTTACCTGGAGCGATTTAGGGAAGCCACGGAAATTCCAAATGCAGCTTCAAACCGTCGTCCTCGCGGATACCGGTCCACCAAGCCTCCAGTATCCCAGTCAGTCCAAAATACGTTATTCTACAACATTAACTCAAAACTTCTTGTCCGAATTGAAAGCTCCTGATGATTTTTCTCCAAGTTCGCAAAGCTATTTTTTGTTTTGTTTTTTAAGCCCGCGTGATGCAAAACGCAATGTTTTTCATTTTTATCTACCCACACATCTTTCACACGTATGTGTAATCTTTTGTGGGTCGAATTTATTTCGAAAAATTACACTGCCAGTGAAAATGGACTTGCAAAACTCCATTTTCACTACCAATGTAATTTTCAAAAATAAATTTGAGCCGAAGAAGATTACGCATAGGTATAAAACATATCTGGGGAAATAACAAAAAATGATTTGTGTTTTGTATAATTCGCACTTTAAAAAAAGAAAAAAAGCAAGTTATATCTTATTCAGTAGTTTGATGTGGGCGGATCCGCAGCCTTCGTGTAATTATTAAACATGGCAGTTTTCGGTTAGGGCTGTCAAAAGTTATATTGGTTCAAATGGCTCTGAGCACTATGGGACTCAACTTCTGAGGTCATCAGTCCCCTAGAACTTAGAACTACTTAAACCTAACTAACCTAAGGACAACACACACATCCATGCCCGAGGCAGGGTTCGAACCTGCGACCGTAGCGGCCTCGCGGTTCCAGACTGTAGCGCCTAGAACCGTATGGCCACTCCGGCCGGCAAAAGTTATATTATTGTTTAGTGCGACTGCAGCCTACATGCAAATTTACACTTGAGATTTCTGCCTATATCTATGCGTTTGTGATATCTGTATCTGAGAATTCTGCCTGTTTTTCTTTACGTCTTCGTGCACATTAGCATTTGAGACTTCCGCCAGAAGATGACTAATACCCGAAATTTGGGATCGCTGTAAATAAAAAGTTAAATAATTTTGACAACCGCAAGTGTAAACGACTATTTTTCTTTGTTAATATTACACATGTCAGTCCCGGTCACAGAAACGGTATAATTATCGGTTTCGACTCATTACCTAGTCGTTCTTTAATAGGAAATAAGAGAGTAGGGAAATAACAGGAAAATTAATTACAAATTATATTAACTTCTCTACACAACCATGCGTTCGTAAATGCGTTACTAATTAACACGTTAATTGAAGAAGCTCTAGTGGAACAACTCTCAAACTGCAAGGTAATGTACGAATTTCATTGAAACAAAAATCGTATTAATTTCTCCCTTCCAAAATAATGTACACAAAACATGTAAAAACAAAGCACACAAATTCTGTGAAACATGTTTCATTTAAAAAAAATGTAATTTAAGCGAGCAAAAGGCACTGCAACGCCGATTTACCCAAAACGAAGTACTCCTAATACCACAGCAAATGTAACATAGCAGTAAGACAAAAAGAAAAAAAAATACGTTCACTGTTCTATTCGGGGCAGCACATGTTTAATTATTAGTGCGCTCGCAACCGTACTACATTGATCAAAAATTATTAGAACAATCTAAGACAAAAAATATATCGTACTTCTGATCTACACCTTGTCACATGCAATGTAAAGTAACTATTTCTTGCGTAAGTTTCAGCTGGTAGCTATGAGAAATGATTTTTGACTAATTCTTCAAGTGATTTAATAGGATCTGAAAAAATAATGCTCATGATTCTCATTTAATTCTGGACAGGGAAACAGATTTTAGTTTCGGATAAACATTAAAAAAAAAACGCAGCTGAACTTCATTTACAACACTACATTGATTATTGTAATCTGTATGAAGTTTCTGAATGGTCAGTGTACAAAATTGAGGAGGTCTTCACTGAGGTATAACAGGTCTTTAGCACTCTACAGTAGCTGTTGACAGGAAGAACAACGTTGCGAGCCCTTCCATCTTTGTCACTGAACGAATATACGTCTGCTTAATGGCATTGCATATGTACGAGTGATGCTACGGCCTCTTCCCCACACAAAAAAAAAAACTTACTGACATTGCCCATTCACCACATCTGTTCATAATCACAACTATCCACGCTGCTGTGTGTCCGTCATGAAGCAAACAGTTATTTCAAAATTGCTACAACACCCTGCTGAACACTCGTAAAATAGGTGTTGTTTACGAAGATTCTCCAATATGTAAGCTTTCATTATGTACTGTACTCTCACGACAAATGATTCCACATGGATTATAACTTACAAAAAAAACTTAGGTATTTCAACCAGTTACACAAACAGCTAACAGATGGCAGTACAAATTTGTCAAGCAGCGTATAAGTCAATAAAGCAAGCACAGTTTGAACAGGAAAAGAAAGTCTGCTGTATAGCTTAGTATACAATGCCTGGGGGGGGGGGAGGAAGTAGGGGTTGATGTGTAACATGTACGAGTATTTGTGTGTAAAGAAGTTAGTCCGATTTGTAATTTAGTTCGCAAGTATTTACTATCCATGTTTTTTCCTTTTTAACCCTTTCAGACCCGAAAATTTTCTGGAGGAAGAAACATTTTTCTTTATTTGGTAGTGGTCTTAGGTGATTTTTTAATGATTTTAGGAGCAAGATTTATACAAAAATATGTACCCATTTCCAAAACGTACTTTGTTCACTTGGCTTCACTTTAAGGACTAAAACAACTAATTATGAAATATTCTCTATTGTAATAAATAGTAAAATGATCATTCAGTAATTTCCATGTAAAATAACAACAACAATATTCAATTATACACTGGATTATAGCGAACCATATATTCTGGTGGTCACGAGTTGCTGCGCACTGCTACATTGACTTACTGATATTTTTATAGTGATGCCCAACGGCTGGCAGCATTTGCGCCTGATGAAAAGTTGAACATTTACAGTTGTGTAGCTCAGTTTCGCTTAGGGAAGAAATAATTTTGTTGCATCTAACAGACTGTAAACGTTAATGTACACAATCGTAGCGAGAGGGTCTGAAAGGGTTAACCAGATCACCTCATGAGGATATAGTAATAAGTTAAAATCGGATATGATACCATTCTAGCGACTTGAGCAGATATGTACATAAAAAAGTAAAATATAGTTACCGAGTTTCCCTAAGGCAGAAATCCTAGTTTCTGTATGAAACGACATCTGTGTATCTTACATGTATAGCATCTATGTTCGAAATTCTTTGCCCATTTAACAACAGCAACCAAACTGAAATGGTCATTGTTTGGTTAATTCAACACTGCTGCCATCGCCCATTTCTGAATAGTTGTGTCGCCCTGAATTGCTCGTATTTTTACTTAGGTCGACGACGCTACCCATATGAACAGTAGCATACTTACCTATGCCGGCACTACTAATTTCGACACCTACTTCTCACTTAGTTTCAAGATGCGACAAAGTGTGTGTCAATTTGTACCTCTCTATTTACGTTATTCCGTGGTTTATTAAGTTTTCAAATTTATACTGACTTTTTTATCACCCGGTACTTGTATGTGAGATATCTGAAAAGGAAGTAACTTAATTAAAGACTTCCTATCGAGAAAAATTGACAGGAAGAAAGAGGGTGGGGAAATTTGAGGGGAGAAAGAGGGGTTACCTCATGGTATTGTGGCATTGTCAATACTGTTCACGTATCTGTAAATGACCTGGGGTGTATTGTCTCTAAGTAGATGAAAACTATGGAAAATTAATTGGCCACGCAGCGCCTGATTGACTGCCTCCTATAAATTTGTTAGCTCGACACTTGCGTCCCGGATTCTAACACCTAGCGACTGCAATAACGTTGTCAAGGGTAACCTGCACTGCCTCCAAATCCCTGTTCAGGGTACTTGCCAAGAGTCTGACATAATCCATGACATTCTTAGTAAGCTGGCAGGGCGTGGGAGTGTTGTTCAGGAAACCGCTCTCTACGTTCATAATTTGCGTGGAATATCATTCTGCAGTCACTTTCCTCGCTTCTGCTAAACCTCTGCGGCTTCTGCCATATCCCTCAATTTGATCACGTCCGCCTCCTGTAAAGAGGAGCAGTACTGTCAAAACTAAAATAGCGTTCTTCTTTTCCTTCGCCTGGCAACCTGAGGACAGGGATCCATCTCACTTCCCCTCCCCTAAGAAGACTGCTGTCTCTGAACAGCGATCATGTTATTGCTCTACTGAAGACTACCACAAATAAATAAATAAGTTTACCCTTACTACTATCAACATTACATACTACACTATAAATAAAAATGAACTACACAAAATCCATACACCTAAGTACTTTCTTGACCTTAATGTATAACGAATCTGAAGTACCTGGACTTCTCTCTCCCGCTGCTCATCGCTTCGCTTTTTGCTCTTAATATCCTTTATTGCCTTTACAAGCACTTCTCGTGGAATCACCTCTGGCGCACTCCTGAATGGTCGCTTATGTCCCACATGCACACTCATCGTACTTGTTGGCAACTGCAACTTTACATTCACCGGTGGCGTAGTTTTGACTGTTTGGTACGGGCTCCGGTTGCGTGTTAAAAATTTCTTTGTCGTTCTCTTCGGCGTATATGGACTCGACAACATCATCCATTGGCCCACCTTATACTGCGGCAACGTCGCCACACGCCTGACTACTTCTTCCTGTTTCTCCAAAGCCTTCGTATTTTCTCTTTGTACCCTGTTCCACATTTCCTGTTCTTGCAAAATCGCGAACTGCTTCTCCCTTTCTGGTACTCCTCTGTTCAGTCGTGTCGAAAGGTGACGGCATCTCTTTGCCGTAAACTACCTCGAATGGTGACAACCCAGTGCTAGTATGTGCTTCACTTCAGTTATATACGTTTACGACAAAATCTATATATGTATCCTGCTTAGAATGATTTTAATCCTTGTCGTAATTAAGCATTTTCCGAAGTGTTCTGTCAGTTCTCTGTCTTTCCATCAGCCTGTGGATTTAGTGGGCTAGTCCTCATCTTCTTCACTCTCAGCAACCGAGGCAATTACTTCATTAGGTACGATATGAAGTTCGTCCCTTGATCCAGTATCATCGTCTGTGGCTCTCCAAACTTCAATATCCACCCATTAACTAAAGCCTGTGCGACTGTGATTTCCTGTTGATCCGAAATTGGCATCATCTCGACATAACGAGCAAAATGATCTATTATGGTCAGCACAAAACAATTAACCTCTGGTGTTTGATTGAATGGTCCTAACAAGTCCACTTCCATGAAACTAAAAGGTTCTGTTGCTTCTGACTCAAACTGGCACTTTGTGCACAATCCAAAAAATTCTTGATGTACTCAATAATTCAAGAACAGTATTAATCGCATTTATTATTGTTATAATATCGCCAACCGGTTTCAACCCGACGTAGGCATCATCTTCTAGGGGGTCATAGGGGTCATAGTTTCCTACCGTTATGTAGACAGGAGTGACACCACCAGCAGTCGACCAATGGTGTAAACGCCCAGAAGATGACCCCTACATCGGGTTGAAACCGGTTGCCGGTATTGTAACAATAATAAATGCGATTAAGGCTGTTCTTGAATTATTGATTAATCATACTAATCGCTGCTTCTCTCCACAAACATGTTGTCCAAAATCTTGATATACTGGTCCACATCATCATTCCTTCCTTCCTTCTCTGCCACTCTTCTATTCATCGCTCTGCGTCCACCATGGCCTGACAAAATGTGATCACAGATCTCACGTAATGCTTATAATTTTAACTTAGCCACCACCACCACTCATGGTCTAATTTTGTCTCTCTGCACAATAATCCGTAATGCTTACCAAACTGCTGTTTTTTCTTATACTTCCTACATTCCTCGTCAGTGTTCTGTGTTGCTCACCATTCTGCAAGATTGTGACGCAGTGCTTGTATTGCAGCTATCTTTCCGCTTAGCCCATACGCATTTATGCATTTCCTCCCAGCATGTGGATTACTTCATACTCAAATTCATGAGTTTCATTGCCCTTCTCCTTAATCTAGCCTAGAAGCTACTTTAAAGCTGCATGTTCCGTTATCACCTTAAACTACCTCTTGTACAAATAACATAGAAAGTACATTATTCCGTATACCATACTAAGAATCTCTCTGTTGTACAGTAATCTCTTTGTGCAACGTTCAATCGTCTCAATACAAAGGCAGCAGGATGTTCTTGACCAGCGACCTCCTGGCTCAAACCGCAGCAAAAGAAATTGCTTGACGTGTCACATGACAGTATAAACTATTTCTGAAAATTGGGAACACAAAAACTTGGCTGAGTGTCAGCAACTTCTTTATCTCGTCAAATGCAGCCTGACATTTCTCCAACCACATAAACTTAACCCCTTTCTTGCATAATTGTATAAACGGTCTTCCAAAATCTGAAAGCCGCGCGAGGTAGCCGCGCGTTCTGGGGCGCCTTGCCACGGTTCGCGTGGCTCTCCCCCGTCGGAAGTACGAGTCCTCCCTCAGGCATGGTGGGTGTGTGTGTTGTTCTTAGCGTAAGTTAATTCAAATTAGTTTAAGTAGTGTGTAAGCTTAGGGACCGGAGACCTAAGCAGTTTGGTCCCACAGGAAAATGGTTCAAATGGCTCTAAGTACAATGGGACTTAACATCTGAGGTCATCATTACCCTAGACTTAGAACTACGTAAACCTAACTAACCTAAGGACATCACACACATCCATGCCCGAGGCAGTATTCGAACGTGCGACCGTAGCAACCGCGTGGTTCCGGACTGAAGCGCCTAGGGCCGCTCGACCACAGCGTCCGGCGGTCCCGTAGGAACTTACCACCAATTTACAAAATATCTGCAAATCCATCACCAACCTCCTACAGTAATCTGCGAGACCGAGGAAAATTGTAACTCGCTAGACCTATATTTCTAACGTCGATCAGTTGTAGAATTTTGAAACACGTATTGTGTTCGAGTATAATGACTTTTCTGGAGACTAGAAATCTACTCTGTAGGAATCAGCATGGGTTTCGAAAAAGACGGTCATGTGAAACCCAGCTCGCGCTATTCGCCCACGAGACTCAGAGGGCCATAGACACGGGTTCCCAGGTAGATGCCGTGTTTCTTGACTTCCGCGAGGCGTTTGATACAGTTCCCCACAGTCGCTTAATGAACAAAGTAAGAGCATATGGACTATCAGACCAATTGTGTGATTGGATTGAGGAGTTCCTAGATAACAGGACGCAGCATGTCATTCTCAATGGAGAGAAGTCTTCCGAAGTAAGAGTGATTTCAGGTGTGCCGCAGGGGAGTGTCATAGGACCGTTGCTATTCACAATACACATAAATAACCTGGTGGATGACATCGGAAGTTCACTGAGGCTTTTTGCAGATAATGCTGTGGTGTATCGAGAGGTTGTAACAATGGAAAATTGTACTGAAATGCAGGAGGATCTGCAGCGAATTGAGGCATGGTGCAGGGAATGGCAATTGAATCTCAATGTAGACAAGTGTAATGTGCTGCGAGTACACAGAAAGATAGATCCTTTATCATTTAGCTACAAAATAGCAGGTCAGCAACTGGAAGCAGTTAATACCATAAATTATCTGGGAGTACGCATTAGGAGTGATTTAAAATGGAATGATCATATAATGTTGATCGTCGGTAAAGCAGATGCCAGACTGAGATTCATTGGAAGAATCCTAAGGAAATGCAATCCGAAAACAAAGGAAGTAGGTTACAGTACGCTTGTTCGCCCACTGCTTAAATACTGCTCAGCAGTGTGGGATCCGTACCAGATAGGGTTGATAGAAGATATAGAGAAGATCCAACGGAGAGCAGCGCGCTTCGTTACAGGATCATTTAGTAATAGCGAAAGCGTTACGGAGATGATAGATAAACTCCAGTGGAAGACTCTGCAGGAGAGACGCTCAGTAGCTCGGTACGGGCTTTTGTCAAAGTTTCGAGAGCATACCTTCACCGAAGAGTCAAGCAGTATATTGCTCCCTCCTACGTATATCTCGCGAAGAGACCATGAGGATAAAATCAGAGAGATTAGAGCCCACACAGAGGCATACCGACAATCCTTCTTTCCACGAACAATACGAGACTGGAATAGAAGGGAGAACCGATAGAGGTACTGAAGGTACCTTCGCCACACACCGTCAGGTGGCTTGCGGAGTATGGATGTAGATGTAGATGTAGTTTGTGGTACTGGAAGATCTTGCACTGCTTACTTATGACGTGGCCCAAGTAGTTAACTTCCTCCAGCGCAAATTGACATTTTTCAGCGTTGAGTGTTAGACGTTCTGCATGTAATCTGTTGAGTACTTCTTTTAGGCGTTGTCTATGTTTCTGCATATCCCTTGAATGAACGATTATATCATCAAGATTTAATAACCACTGGTATGGTTTCAGTCCTCTCAGTACTCCGTGCAGCACCCGTTGGAACGTCGCCAGCGCATTTTTTCAACCCAAAAGGCATCCTCCTGTGTCGGTAGAGTCCACTGTTTGGTCTACCTTTAGTAGCCACTTGTAACTGATGGTACCTGGTCTTTAAGTCCAACGTCGAGAAATACTTGCTTTTGTCTAGGATATCTATTGTCTCCGTGATATTTCGAATGCATCTGTCGTAGCCTTGCTATTCAAACAGCGATAATCGTAACAAAACTCATACTTCTGCGAACCTTCCATAGACTTCTTAGGTACGATTACAATTCTTGTGCCCTTTACGCTATTACTTTCTTCTACTATTCCGTCGGCTAAATGTTGATCCACGAACTGTTCTAGAATTGTTTGCAACGACTGTGATATTCTGTATGGTCTTCGGTATACCGGTGCTTTTGAATGCTTCTACTTCTTACTTCTTCCTCATGTGGAATTTCTAATGTAGGTAATAACGTTCCCTTCATCATCATTACGTATTTGGCACTAAAATTATCCACAAGGACAGTACCACTTTTCCTCCGTCTCTTTCCTGTAAATGTACAATACTGTGTTTAATGCTTCACCACCCTCCAGTGGTTTTATTACACATTCACACCTACTCGTAACTTCGGTTCCACATTCACCCATAATGATCGTCCGGTGCCTTTCGACATACAACAGTGCGAATCAAGCCTTAATGCTATTGATCGCGGTTTAACTGGACCGTCTTTTATACTAGACACTCCTCACAGCAGATTAACACTGTCACCAGTTTCTGCTAGTCGGAATGTCTTCCCATTCAGTTCCACTACATGTCGTCGAAGGTCACGTATGGTATGATGTTGCTACAGAAAATCTAACCCTAGTATCGTGCTCTACCTAACGCTTACATGAGATACCACTTCCACACACTACCTAAACTCTGTTGTCCGAACTGAAAAATTTACCACTACTGACCCCAATGGTCGAATATTATTATCCCCCGCCCCATGTAAATTATCGTGGTTAGTTCCAGTGCCTCCTACC
The DNA here is from genome assembly GCF_023864275.1 of Schistocerca cancellata. NCBI lineage: Eukaryota > Metazoa > Arthropoda > Insecta > Orthoptera > Acrididae > Schistocerca > Schistocerca cancellata. The sequence goes on along the minus strand of NC_064632.1, from coordinate 529,220,966 downwards.
CACTTATTCTCTCAAGGCTACTGACACATATTCTCCTGTGACCAACAATACTTTATGCTCTCCTCCATCCACAAAAACCACTGCGGCGCATTCCGTCTCTGCATTCGTTTTGACTGAACTTATTCCTCAACATAGAATGGAGACTTTGGTTCAAATGACTGAGCACTATGGGACTCAACATCTGAGGTCAGCAGTCCACTAGAACTTAGAACTACTTAAACCTAACTAACCTAAGGACATCACACACATCCATGCCCGAGGCAGGATTCGAACCTGCGACCGTAGCGGTCGCGCGGTTCCAGACAATGAAGGCTTTCACGACCCCATGACATAGCTGCTGGTAAACCTTTCGGGATGTGAGGTCGTGGTCCAAGCAACTCTTCTTTTCCGAAGTTTCGTCCAGCGCAGTCCTGGACGAAACTTCCAGAAAGAAGAGTTTCTTGTCCCACGACCTCACATCCCGAAAGGTTTACGAGCGGCCGAGTGGTTCTAGGCGCTTCAGTTCAGAACCGCGCGACCGCTACGGTCGCAGGTTCGAATCCTGCCTCGGGCATGGATGTGTGTGATGTCCTTAGGTTAGTTAGGTTTAAGTAGTTCTAAGTTCTAGTGGACTGCTGACCTCAGATGTTGAGTCCCATAGTGCGACGAAAGCGTCTGGTGCTTTGACTTTGTTGAACTTCCTTTATGAAAACAGTTTGGCAAAAAGCTTTTCCTGGAAGTGTTACACCTCTGCAGATAATAGTGATCTCTTCAATGACGACAGGAGAGGGTACGTTAAAGGAACTGAAAAAACTATGAATATGAACAGACTTCGTGCGCTTGCTATGTGGTCTCTGAAAAAAGAACTACTGAATCAGTCAAATTTCAGTGAAATGGTCATAGATCATTTTGTAGCTTAGGAGACGAGCTAATTTCATCTATAAATAAACGAATAAGGATAAGAAAAAGTCCATTAATAGGTGATAAGAAGCAATGTCTTTACAGCATCTAGTTATTTAGCTTACGAAAATAGTTTCATAAAAAAGGGTAGTGACGTGTTTATCCACCGACGTTACTTTTTCCAAAACGAGTTATTTGTAGTATAGTTTCTTTTGTTAATGTGTCACATTTTCCGGCATTATATCAGAATAAACCATACTAAAAGTGACGCGGTTTGGAGAGACCTTTCAGTAATACGCTACATCACTTGGAATTCACATTTTCGTAATACACAAGTATAAATACGACAAATACGGTACGTGAACTAGCAGCGTGGCCGCTCATGTTAGCTAATCACAGCACAAGACCCGTGACGTCACAGATACATCACTATTTCGTCATAAACGTCACGGTTTGAGCACGCCCATTAAACGCCTGAAATTTAGAATTTAAAACACGAAAAACATTCAGCATGCAGCGAAGCTACCATAAACCGCATTACAGACCTCTTCAATACGTTTCGTTGTGGTAAATAGGACGTTGGGGGTAAATAAGCTGCCGATAGATTTTATCTTGGAGATAGCTTTTGATGTTATTTAGCAGCTGATTATGAAATGGAAAGAAGATACAGAGTGTAAACATTTGGCTAGAGTGTGACTGCGCCGTCCCCTCCCCCCCCCCCCCCCCTGCCCAACCGAAAGCTTGGACCCAGTATTTGAACCAAAAGCTGCGCCTTATCTATAGCATTTGTAGACGTCGTATAAAGGTTTTGACAGTGTTGACTGGAATATTGTCTCTAAAAGTCTGACGGTAGCAGGGGTAAAATAGAGGGAGTGAAAGGCTATTAACAACTTTTATAGTAACCAAACGGGAGTTATAAGAGTCGAGGGGCATAAAAACTAAGAAGTGCTTCAGAGGGGAGTGAGACAGAAATGTAGCCTTCGCCGATGTTACTCATTCTGTATACTGTGGAAGCAGTAAGGAAAAGCAAAGAAAAATTTGGAGTAGGAATTAAAGTTGCGATCTGCGGCTGTTCGCTGATGATGCTGTGGTATTCGGGAAGGTGTCGTTGTTGAGTGACTGTGGGAGGATACAAGATGATAAAATTTATAGTAGATCTGATGAATGGCAGCTGACCCCGTAATGTTTGATTATAGCATTAGTAGTGACCAGTTTCACACAGTAACGTTGCGTAAATATCCAGGCTTAACTTTCTAAAGCGATATGAAATCGAACGACGATGTATGGATTGTAGTAGGGAAGCTGAATGGTCGACTTCCGTTTATTGGAAGAATTTTAGGGAAGTGTGGTTCATCTGTAAAGAAGACTGCATATAGAACATTAGGCCGCCCCTTTCTTGAGTACTGATCGAGAATTTCGGATGCTCACAAGGTCGAATCAAAGGAAGATATCGAAGTAGTTCAGAAGCAGGTTGGTAGATTTGTTACCGGTAGGTTCGATCATTACGCTAGTACTACGGTGATACTTCGCGAACTCAAGTGGGAATTCCTGGAGGGAAGGCGTCGTTCTTTCCACGAAACACTTCTGACAAAATTTAGAGAACGGGCATTTGAGGTTGACAGCAGAAAGTTTGTGCTGCTGCCTGCGTACATTTCGCCCCCACCCCCCTTCTTGCAGAGGTGTACCGTAGGTCTCTAGAAGAGCGTAATATTCCAAAAGATTGGAAAAGGGCACAGGTCATCCCCGGTTTCAAGAAGGGACGTCGAACAGATGTGCAGAACTATAGACCCTTATCTCTAACGTCGATCAGTTGTAGAATTTTGGAACACGTATTATGTTCGAGTATAATGACTTTTCAGGAGACTGGAAATCTACTCTGTAGGAATCAGCATGGGTTTCGAAAAAGACGATCGTGTGAAACCCAGCTCGCGCTATTCGTCCACGAGACTCAGAGGGAGATAGACACGGGTTCCCAGGTAGATGCCGTGTTTCTTGACTTCCACAAGGCGTTCGATACAAGTCCCGACAGTCGTTTAATGAACAAAGTAAGAGCATATTGACTATCAGACCAATTGTGTGATGGGATTGAAGAGTTCCTAGATAACAGAACGCAGCACGTCATTCTCAATGGAGAGAAGTCTTCCGAAGTAAGAGTGATTTCAGGTGTGCCGCAGGGGAGTGTCGTAGGACCGTTGCTATTCACAATATATATATAAATGACCTTGTGGATAACATCAGAAGTTCACTGAGGCTTTTTGCGGATGATGCTGTAGTATATCGAGAGGTTGTAACAACGGAAAATTGTACTGAAATGCAGGAGGATCTGCAACGAATTGACGCATGGTGCAGGGAATGGCAATTGAATCTAAGTGTAGACAAGTGTAACGTGCTACGAATACATAGAAAGAAAGATCCTTTCTCATTTAACTACAATAATGCAGGTCAGCAATTGGAAGCAGTTAATTCCATAAATTATCTGGGAGTAGGCATTAGGAATGGTCTAGAATGGAATGACCATATAAAATTAATCCTCGGTAAATCATTTTCCAGACTGAGATTCATTGGAAGAATACTAAGGAAATGCAGTCCGAAAACAAAGGAAGTAGGTTACAGTACACTTGTTCGCCCACTGCTTGAATACTGCTCACTGGTGTGGGATCCGTACCAGATAGGGTTGATAGAAGAGATAGAGAAGATCCAATGGAGAGCAGCGCGCTTCGTTACAGGATCATTTAGTAATCGCGAAAGCGTTACGGAGATGATAGATAAACTCCAGTCGAAGACTCTGCAGGAGAGACGCTCAATAGCTCGGTACGGGCTTTCGTTGAACTTTCGACAACGTACCTTCACCGAGGAGACAAGCGGGATATTGCTCCCTCCCACGTACATCTCGCGAAGAGACCATGAGGATAAAATCAGAGAGATTAGAGCCCACACAGAGGTATACCGACAATTTTTCTTTCCACGAAGAATACGAGACTGGAATAGAAGGGAGAACCGATAGAAGTACTCAAGGTACCCTCAGCCACACACCACCAGATGGCTTGCGGAGTATGGATGAATGACGAAAATATGAGAAAAGAAATTAGGGCTCATAAGGAGGCACATAGACAGTCGTTTTTCTCTCGATGTGCTTACGAGAGGAACAAAAAAGGAAGTGACTGGTAGTGCACGAAGCACGATAGTGAGGATTGCGGAAGATATACGTAGATGGGAGACTGATATATTTCTCGAAAGAAAAATCGCACAAAGTGAGTGATAAATTGGATCGGGGAAAGGCTACATTCAACCCATACGGATCTGATCCAGTCTCCGAGATAGTGAACTAGACAACTACAGCAACTACTTAAGAATGAGTCGGTGTAATTTTCATACACTTTTAGGTGAGTGCATTTGCAATCTGTCGTTGCTGTAGAGCATGTCGTGCAGAAAATTATATTTTTATGTTATGTTCTTGTTCTTAGAAATGATTGGCATCATGCAACAGAAAGAATACACAGTAATGCGTAGAGGACAAAGATGGGCTATCTGAATCATCAGTGCTCCTCTGAGTATTGTGAACCTCTGATATAGGCCTACCAGGAAGAGGGCGTTCTTAATGCTTTGTAAAGAAAAGTATTTCGTAATACTTATAAAATAATAGACATAATATAGTAATGCGTAATACAAGCATGAATATAATACAGTCAACCCTTTAGTGTCATATGAAACCCGCCATAGTCAAATTTGTGGAGTACGCGATTTTAAATTTTCAACTTCAAGTTTGTCCTACTCGCACGTTTTTGGAATGATGACCATTTTCGACTGTTAAAGCAAACATCTTCAGATCATCAAAATTTCGTTACAGCGACTAATTCGCCACACGTAGAGACCATCACCTTTCTGAGATTTTCTGGAACCAGATCTAAAATTTTGTAGCTTAGTTTTTATGAAACTTTGATCCACAGTTGGCATATCGTCTAGAAATACACACACACACACACAAAAGTTTTTCATCACCTTGGTTCCGAGAGTTCCGGAACGTGTACAGAAAATTGGAATAGAGATCAACATAAACATCATTTTCGTCATTTTTATTGCTCATGAAAACCACACATTGCATGTTGTACCACCATACAACGAGACCTTCAGAGGTGGTGGTCCAGATTACTACCTGTAATACCCAGTAGTACGTCCTCTTGCATTGATGCGTGTCTGTATTTGTCGTGGCATATGGTCCACAAGTTCATCAAGGCGCCGTTGGTCCAGATTGTCCCACACTTCAACGGCGATTCAGAGTAGATCCCTCAGAGTGGTTGGTGCTCACATCGTCCATAAACAGCCCTTCTCAATTTGTCACAGGCGTTGTCGATAGGGTTCATGTCTGGAGAACATGCTGGCCCCTCTAGTCGAGCGATGTCGTTATCCTGAAGGAATTCACTCACAAGATGTACACGATTGTGCGCGAATTGTCGTCCATGAAGATGAATGCCTCGCCAATATGCTGCCGATATGGTTGCAATGTCGGTCGGAGGATGGCATTCACGTATCGTACAGCCGTTACGGTGCCTTCCATGACCACCAGCGGCGTCCCAAAACAGCAGGAAACCACCTTGCTGCACTCGCTGGACAGTGTGTCTAAGACTTTCAGCCTGACCGGTTTGCCTACAAACACGTCTTCGACGATTGTCTGGTTAACGGCCTATGCGACACTCATCGGTGAAGAGAACGTGAGCGGTCCATTCTTCAAGTTGTTGGGCCAATCTGTGCCGAGCTGCATGGTGTCGTGGTTGCAAAGATGCTCCTCGCCATGGACTTCGGGAGTGAAGTTGCCCATCATGCAGCCTATTGCGCAGAGTTTGAGTCGTGACACGACGTCATGTGGCTGCACGAAAAGCATTATTCAATATCGTGGCTTTACTGTTAGAGTTCCTCCGAACCTTAATCCGTAGGTAGCGGCCATCCGCTGCAGTAGCAGCCCTTGGGCTGCCGGATCGAGGCGTGTCATCGACAGTTCCTGTCTCTCTGTATCTCCTCCATGTCAGAACAACATCGCTTTGGTTCACTCCGAGATGCCTGGACGCTTCCCTTGTTGAGAGCCCTTCCTGGCACAAAGTAACAATGCGGACCCGATCGAACCGTCTAGACATGTTTGAACTACAGACAACACGAGCCGTGTACCTCCTTTCTGGTGGAATGACTGGAACTGATCGGCTGTCGGACCCTCTCCGTCTAATAGGCGCTGCTCATGCGTGGTTGTTTACATCTTTGGGCGTGTTTAGTGACATCTCTGAACAGTCAAAGGGACTGTGTCTGTCATACAATATCCTTAGTCAACGTCTATCTTTAGGAATTCTGGGGTGATGTGCGTATTTCAACCATCTCTCCATACGCAATATTCTTTACATTCTTGTTCGTGTGATGTTTTCACAAAAGAGGTCTCTCGTGGTACAATTGCGTAAGTTTTACTATGTGGTAATTGGTATACTCCTCCGCAATTCTGGAAACAACTAGAACTTACAGTCACATGAAAACCACATGAAAAATCTCTTACTTCGTGAATGTGGTATGTCGCAGAAATCCGCACTAATTTGTCCATCTGAGAAGGCAGAATCACAGGTTATGAGAACTGAAGACTGAAGATGGTGTCTCCACTAACCCACAGGTAAGCCTGCAGGCGTTACAGAATCCGTCGGAAATATCCGCGGCTCGTCGTTAAAATTCGCTCGTGTGTGGCCAGCTGTTCTCGCACTCGGACGTCACGGCGCGATCCTTTGGAAACTAACAGTAAAAAAAGTCTCTTACAAAATTTTGTCCCATTCATATGCTTAGCAGAAAACGGAAGGACAATAGGGCTACACTGTCATGACATGTGGGAAAAGAATCTTCATTCAATGAATACCATCACGTTGGCCAGTTTGACGATACGGTAGCTCAGATTCTTCGGTCAGTGGACTGACGATCCTCTGTAATACAAACAACTGGTCAGTGATCAAAGGAATTTGGGAAATATCGTCCGACCTCCGCACAGAAATGCAGAAGAAACAACGAAGAAGCAGACAGAAAGATAAGGAAAAGGAAGTTAGTAGAATAGTTAGAGTTTTCTAGTTGGAGAGTGGCTTGAAGCCTCCCCGCGAGCGGACATGTTGCCACTGAGTTGTGGACTAGGGTAAGTCAGGGTGATATGGTGAATCGGATGAAATGGTGAATTGCTTTAATTCCTTACTGGTTAAACAGATGTGTCTGTATGTCTGCATGCCAACAGTCTCTGATCATCTGTGCAGAGTGCACGTGTTAACAACCAGCTCCGTTTTAAAAACCGTAAGTACTTTGTACAAAATTGTTTTCGATGCTAAATAATTTTTATACGCTGCATGCATTTGTAGATGTTACTTCAGGTATCGTAGTCCGCGGGGTATTTTTTGATATATTCTGCCTTCTTATGCTGCTTATGTATTACATAACCTAGAAAGCGTTGGGTCTAGTGTTTTGAACTACTTGCCGTGCTATTCACCGTTTCACCCATAACAAATTGGAGAAATGGTGAACTCGGGCAGGGGTGATACGGTGAAGGACTTTTTTTTATGCCGGCCGGGGTGGCCGAACGGTTCTAGGCGCTCTAGTCTGGAACCGCGCGACCGCTACGGTCGCAGGTTCGAATCCTGCCGTGATGACTGGGTGTTGTGTGATGTCCTTAGGTTAGTTAGGTTTAAGTAGTTCTAAGTTCTAGGGGACTGATGACCATAGATGTTAAGTCCCATAGTGCTCAGAGCCATTTGAACCATTTTTTCGAATCCTGCCTCGGGTATGGATGTGTGTGATGTCCTTAGGTTAGTTAGGTTTAAGTAGTTCTAAGTCCTAGGGGACTGATGACCTTGGAAGTTAAGTCCCATAGTGCTCAGAACTTTTTTTATGTGTAAAGTGTAAACCTTTTATTTAGGTACATCACAACCAGGGTTTTTGACAAGTCATAAAATGTTAGCGTTTCCTATCCCATGCGAGAGTTATATTCTGTTTTATCCGACGTTTCAATACAATCGTTAATTTAAAAATTAGTTTATATATATATTTTTTTGCGAGTACAGTTTTGTTTGTCAGTGACTAAAAAAGTAAATGTTCTAACTACCGCCACTGTTCCAGGCAAAGATGCCTACATTTTACAAAAGACAAAAAGGATCCAGCCGTGCTGATTGGACAGAGGAGCAACTTAACGAAGCCGTAAAAGCGGTGCAAAATGGAATGAGCCTGAATAAAGCCTCAAAGGAGTTTCAAGTTCCATGGTCAACGCTGAAGAGACGATTAGCACACGGGTCTTTTACGAAAAAATCTTTGGGTAGGCCGCCTGTACTAACACAAGAGTGTGAGAAAAAGTTGGAGAAACATATCATAAAATTACAAAACTTCGGATTTGCACCGACAAGGACGGAAGTACGTGCCATGGCATATAAACTGGCTGAGAAATACAACCAACATCACAAATTTAACCGAGAAAAGGAAATTGCTGGAATGGACTGGCTACATTTATTCTTAAAAAGAAATCCGGAACTCTCAATCCGCAAACCGGAAGGAGTTTCACAAGCACGGTCAAGGGGCTTAAGTACGAAAAACGTTTCAGACTATTTTTCATTGCTGCAGAACATCTTGGTAGAGCATAACCTCCTTGATAAGCCGGGAAATATATTCAACGTAGATGAGTCCGGACTTCAGCTGAATAATAGACCAGGTTACTTGTTGGCTACGAAGTCTTTCGCGACGTATTTCTTGAATAAAAATCTCTCGGTGTACATGCCGCGTCAATTCAGGATAAAACTCCAAGCTTTCGACCACTACCTCCATGGTCGTCGTCAGTTTTAGCCCTGACGACGACCATGGAGGTAGTGGTCGAAAGCTTGGAGTTTTATCCTGAATTGACGCGGCATGTACACCGAGAGATTTTTATCCAGGTTACTTGTTGGCAGCAAAGGGGTCTAAGAGCGTTCCAGCCATAACATCCTGTGAAAAGGGTGAAACCATATCTGTAATCGCTTGCTGCAATGGAGAGGGCATGTTTTTACCCCTAGCTTGTGTTTTGAAGAGAAAAAATGAAAAGGTCGAGTACAAGGACGTATGCCACCGTGTTCTACGATTTTCACGTCACAAAAGTCGGCGTACGTAACAACTGATATTTTTTTTCTGTGGCTAAGGAACCATTTTGCACCTAGGAAGCCTGAGGGAACAGTCGTGCTTATTTTGGATGGACATAGCTCTCATTGCAGCAGCGTGGATACATTAGAGTTTACAGGAGAAAAAAACATGATTTTGCTCTGTCTACCCAGCGACACCACACACTATCTGCAGCCGCTACGCAGAGCATTTTTTTAAAGCTCTGAAATCCTATTATTTCAATGCTTGCAATTCGTACATTAAAATGAAGCCAAATAGAAAAATTTCCAGACTAGTGTTCGGAGGACTGCTTACAGAGGCATGGGTACAAGCAGCTACGACAGAGAATGCAATATCGGGATTCAGAAGCACAGGAAAGATCCCGTTTAAACCTGATGTCATCCCTGAATACGCGTTTTTAACATCAGCTTCAGATCAACATCAGGAAAACAACGAACGACATGAAAACAGACCTACTTCACCTCGACCAAGTTGTTCGCACTGGCAGGTGATACCTAATCCCTCGGAAGAAGCGACTGCAGACGTAGATAACGATCAGGGACTTGAACACATACAAGCTTCACCACAACTGTGCTGTTCGCAACGGGCGGAAAATCCACAGGAAAATGTGCAGTCTTCATCAGAAGCAATAGATATGACCTCGACAGTGACAACAGAAGAATCTCGAATAACCCCTAGCAAACTCTTGGACTATATTTCACTGATACCTATCCTAGATAAAGTTGCATCTGCAAGGAAGAAGTCCAGAGCTTTAGCTGGGGCCGGCCGGGGTGGCCAAGCGGTTAAAGGCGCTACAGTCTGGAACCGCGTGACCGCTACGGTCGCAGGTTCGAATCCTGCTTCGGGCATGGATGTGTGTGATGTCCTTAGGTTAGTTAGGTTTAAGTAGTTCTAAGTTCTAGAGGACTGATGACCTCAGATGTTAAGTCCCATAGTGCTCAGAGCTTTAGCTGGGGTTTTGACTTCTCCAGAAATCATCGACAACTTGCGAAACAGAAAACGACAAAATGAGTTTGTGAAGAGTAGAGCAAATGCTAAAAAGAGGATCAAAGGAGAAACCGTAACTAAAGGAAAAACCGTAACCAAAGGAAGAACCGTAACCAAACAGACTACCAACGGAATTATAAAAAGAAGCAGCCTAAGAAACGAAAAGCGTCTACCACTGACACCGAATCCGACTCGTCGCCGGATATCCAATAGCAAGACGATGATGAAGACGCGGATGATGAAGTGTTGTTTGTAGGGTGCGGTAAACTGTATAGTGGCACTAAAAAGGATGTGGATTGGATCAACTGTATTAGCTGCCAACGTTGACTGCATGAAGACTGTTCAAAATATTAATCCATGTGTGAAGTATGTGGCAAAAAGCAGGGGAAATAAGTTCACTATTTCACCCAAAGGGCATTCGCCATTTCACCCATGTATACATGGGTGAAATGTTGAAATTGATAAAAAATAAGTATTGTCTTATTTTTAACTTTTGTAGTGCCTTAAAGAGGATGTGGTACTGTTAATGTGTTACTTATGTATTTTGTGATAGGAGAATGTTTTTATTTTGTTTAAATAAACAATTTCTTGTCTTCTACGAGGCCCAAATTTTTTGTTCACCATATCACCATGATTTACCCTACAGGGACCATGACAAGCTTACTCTATTGCTCGTTAAGTATTTGGCTATTCCACAGTTGTTTTCTTTACTGTATCTTATTTGAAGATTACGTTATTCAGAAGAGCAAGGCGCCAATGACAAACGTACTGTTTCCTTTCAGATTGCATAGCACAACAACAAGTTAAGGTGTCGAGTTGCAAACAAAAATCTGGAGCCTTAAAAAGAAAGCTGCAAAACTGTGAATTTAAAAAAGTTGCTAAATGTCGTCAGACTACGAAAAAACTTTTGGTCTTGAAACAGAAGAATCACAGGAAGTTCGGCCTCATAATATGTCAGAACCTACAACAGTTCCCCGATAGCCAATCTTCTTCCTCTGTTGTTCAATCGGTTTCAGACCAAAAAGGTGCAAAACGAATCATACAAGAAGAAGATTCTTTGACTTTTGAATAGCTAACCGAAGCAGACGAAACAAAAGCGACAGAGATTCTCTTATCGTATGTCATGAAAGAATTGAAAAATATGCTAATCTCTATCTTAGTATGGATACTGATGAGAGCAACAGTTGTATTTTGGTCGATTCTGGTAAACTAATGATGAGTGGTAAACCCACACAGGAAATAGTATCGTCTTACGTTGGTTTCTCTTCACACCAGGTCAAAGTCTTTTCCAACTTTCATTTCATGGAAACGTTTCCACGAGACATTGCTGAACATGAAAAGAGCCAACAATTCATTGTTTATCTTGCACCATTTTTAAATCAAATAGGGTTTCCTCCACAAAAAAGTACCATACAAAAGACAACAGGTTGTTGCCGATGAATGAAAAAAAATCTCAGCATCGAAAACACTACTTAGAATGGAAAACTCTTGAAACATCATTGGAAGGACATTCTATGAAAAATAGTCTTTAACAGGTGATTAACTGTACAACAAGAAGATGGAAAGCTATATTACAAAGAATTCTGGACACAACTTTAGTCTTAAGTAGTAGAGGTTTAGTTTTCCAAGTGGAAAATGCTCAGGCATGATATTCTCAATGGAATTATTATGGGAATATTAGAACTGATTGGCTAATATGACAAAGTGACTCGTGGATGTCTAACCAAAGTAAAGGAAAACCAACTGGTGAACAAAAATATAACAAGTCAACCTCACTATCTATCACGGTCGTAGCCGAATGAATTTATTTCTCTACGTAGCCAAAAACTATTGAAAACCGTTTTACATCAACAAAAATCTACTGTGGAATTATTATTGATGCAACTCCTGACATTTCCCAGCAGGAGCAGAATGTACTCATTCTGCAATACGTATTTCAAGATGTAGAAAAAGCCATTCGAAGTTTGTGAAAGATTCATTGAATTTATGAATATCAGCGAGAAAAAGGGCGAACCATAACTGATGAAATGCTGCCCGTATTAGAAACACTCTGACTACCACTTGTGGACTGTCGTGCAGAAAGCTAAGACAATGAATCCAACATGCTGGTCAAATTAGTGAACAGAGTTGGTATCAGTGCTACTGAACTGAACTATGAATTTGTGACACTTTTTTGGAAACGTTGAATATATTTATTAGTTGTTCCCTAGCAACACTGGTAGTTGGGCATTATTGAAACAGCATGTCCCTTTGTCTGTGTAACGCCAATCTGAAACTCGTTGGAGTGAGAGACTACAAGCTGTGCGTCCGATTTCGAAGCCCTATCCTTCGTTCCTCAAAGTTCTAGCCCTGTTCCTGGTGGATAAAGTACGCACATTAACTCCATCAGGAAAAAGTGCTGTTTCGAGACTCAAGCATTGCTTTGAATAATAAATGAAAACACCAGTCTGCTTTTGTTCTACAGTACATACTGTAGAACAAAAGCAAACTGGTTCTTTTCATTTACTATAATATTGTTCTACAAAGAACCGACGGAAGATTCAGTTAACATTACTTTGAATCTCCATAGGCCTCTTGATGTAATCATTTTGGCCAGAGATATTGGCCTTTATTGATCACAAAAGCGTCGTTACACAGGACAAAGGAATTTCCCTCAAGGTAGGGTCGCACCTAATTAAAGACTTACTAATTGGTATGCAGGCCCCACAAGATATATGGCAAACAGTTTTGAAATAAGCAAAAGTAGTTACATAGGCAGGAAACCGAGTAAAGATGAAAAGACGCCTGAACAACTTCAGCTGGACGCATCAAATCCTTCTCTTTTATTTTGTCATGAGCTGTGAACAAATTTGTTATCTGTTTCACCGCTTTTGGCTTTCATGGACCTACAAAATGATGAACTGAAAGTAAAAACCACCAATCTTGTGTCAAAGTACCCTTCAGATTTAGCAGATTCAGACAGCTTAGGCGAAGAAATTGCACACGTGAAGAGTGTCTATAGTACAGTCTTCCAATAAGAAATGGTCCCGATGATGCTTCTCAACTTAGGGTATGAGAAAAACCTTCAAGCAGTTTTTTTTCTGAACTTGTCTATTGAAATTAACTCTGTTCGTGCGTTTCCAGTGTCTAGTACTGAAAAGTCTTTTAGTAAACTGGCGAACTCTTTAAGAACTTGGCAAAGAAGCACAACAGGCCAAATCCATTTTAATCATTTAGGAATTTTAGCAACTGAGAATGAATTGGCCAAGTCACTTGACTTTTCCAACGTAACAGATCATTTCAGACAAAAGAAAGGTCGGAAAACTACAATTAAGAAGTCGTATTTCGTAGCTAGTGTCTTTGACTGACTAGATCCTAATTTTAGTTTTTGTAACTACTTTTATTTTAATCCCCGTGTGTTAAATGAATATACTTGCTGGAGTCATTTTAAAGTAAGATAATTTTGTGAATCAAGTTTAGCCTGAACGAATAAAACAGTTACCATAATTGTATCTTATATTTTCGGGTTAAATTAAACTGTAAGAGTGTATGGGTAAAAAGTAACCACGCTGTTATAATGCTATTATAATGTAGCACGCGACTGTGAAATGGGGGGGGGGGGGGGAGGGGCTGCCTGATACTGATAATGGAACCAAGGCCCGTAATCGAATGCTAACGTATGGTATGCTGTTGCGACTGGCGAGGCAGCGTGTCTCCCACCTATTACGCCAAACAGTATCCCGGAAACGAAGAGCGAGAATGTCTCACAGACTGAAACTAAGAAATGCTTGTGACATATGAACATACTGATTCTCCGATTCCAATCAACAGAAAACTGTGAAGTTCTCCTACCGGAATCCCCCCCGGACGACGTGAACGCCGTGCAAACGGGTAGCACTACATCGTGGTGCAACACCCCTTAAGAACTACAAAAGAAGAACAGCTCGTCCAATATCTGAAACTGAAGCTCCCAAAAGGAGACACAAATCGCTTCAAATCAAGCTGAGGGACCAAAATCACGACATATAACAAAAAAAGAGAAAATAAAGAACAAGTGCCAGTAGGACTCGCGCTCTGAGTGTCACGTATAACTTAATTAGGTACGCAGATAATAAATGTAATGATTTTGTGTGGCTCAGTGGCCTGGTGCAAATCCTTCTACTGGAGATGACTTCGTCGACTTGCATGTGCCAACATACCCCAGTTATTAAACCAGGGAACAAGGACCGACTGTTTAACGAGGGGTCCTCACTAAATATTCTTTCTGGCGACTGCTCTTGTCGTTGACAGGTGAGTGCTAGGTTTAAATGAAATCCTTGGTCGGACCGAGACAGGGTCCCGTGACATCTCGGTTTCCATGCGCGCACATTACCGCTTTAGCACCAGACTCGACATATACACTACTGGCCATTAAAATTGCCACACCAAGAATAAATGCAGATGGTAAACGGGTATTCATTGGTCAAATATATTATACTAGAAGTGACATGTGATTACATTATCACGCATTTGGGTGCATAGATCCTGAGAAATCAGTACCCAGAACAACCACCTCTGACAGTAATAACGGCCTTGATACGCCTGGGCGTTGAGTCAAACAGAGCTTGGATGGCGTGTACAGGTACAGCTGCCCATGCACCTTCAACACCACAGTTCATCAAGATTAGTGACTGGCGTATTGTGACGAGCCAGTTCCTCGGCCACCATTGACCAGACGTTTTCAGTTGATAAGAGATCTGGAGAATGTTTTGGCCAGGGCAGCAGTCGAACATTTTCTGTATCCAGAAAGGTCCGTACAGGACCTGCAACATGCGGTCGTGCATTATCCTGCTGAAATGTAGGGTTTCGCAGGGATCGAATGAAGGGTAGAGCCACGGGTCGTAACACATGTGAAATGTAACGTCCACTGCTCAAAGTGCAGTCAATGCGAACAAGAGGTGACCCCATACCATCACGCCGGGTGATACGCCAGTAGCCGGCCGGAGTGGCCGAGCGGTTCTAGGGGCAGTCTGGAACCGCGCGACCGCTACGGTCTCAGAGTCCTGCCTCGGGCATGGATGTGCGTGATGTCCTTAGTTTAGTTAGGTTTAAGTAGTTCTAAGTTCTAGGGGACTGATGACCTCAGAAGTTAAGTCCCATAGTGCTCAGAGCCATTTGATACGCCAGTATGGCGATGACGAATACATGCTTTCAATGTGCGTTCACCGCGATATCGCCAAACACGGATGCGACCATCATAATGCTGTAAACAGAACCTGGATTCATCCGAAAAAATGACGTTTTGCCATTCGTGCACCCACGTTCGTCGTGGAGTACACCATCGCAGGCGCTCCTGTATGTGATGCAGCGTCTAGGGTAACCGCAGCCATGGTCTCGGAGCTGATAGTCCATGCTGCTGCAAACGTCGTCGAACTGTTCGTGCAGATAGTTGTTGCCTTGCAAACGTCCCCATCTCTTGACTCAGGGATCGAGACGTGGCTGCAAGATCTGTTACAGCCATGCGGATAAGATGCCTGTCATCTCGACTGCTAGTGATACGAGGCCGTTGGGATCCAGCACGGCGTTCCGTATTACCCTCCTGAACCCACCGATTCCATATTCTGCTAACAGTCATTGGATCTCGACCAACGCGAGCAGCAATGTCGCAATACGATAAACCGCAATCGCAATAGGCTACAGTCCGACCTTTATCAAAGTCGGAAACGTGATGGTACGCATTTTTCCTCCTTACACGAGGTTCAAATGGCTCTGAGCACTATGGGATTTAACATCTATGGTCATCAGTCCCCTAGAACTTAGAACTACTTGAACCTAACTAACCTAAGGACATCACACAACACCCAGCCATCACGAGGCAGAGAAAATCCCTGACCCCGCCGGGAATCGAACCCGGGAACCCGGGCGTGGGAAGCGAGAACGCTACCGCACGACCACGAGATGCGGGCCCTTACACGAGGCATCACAACAACGTTTCACAAGGCAACGCCGGTCAACTGCTGTTTGTGTATGAGAAATCGGCTGGAAACTTTCCTCACGTCAGCACGTTGTACGTGTATCCACCGGTGCCAACCTTGTGTGAATGCTCTGAAAAGCTAATCATTTGCATATCACAGCATCTTCCAGTCGGTTAAGTTTCGAGTCTGTAGCACGTCATCTTCGTGGTGTAGCATTTTTAATGGCCAGTGGTTTATGTACATATATCATCTTTAGATTTGGTGAGTGAGTTCACAGAGAGCAAAATACGAGACATAAATGGCCTTATCTTTTGACTGATGTGACTTCGAAGCTTCCATTATTTACAGTGCCAAGGGGTCGTACAACTTAGTATTTGACATAAAGTTCAACTTACTACCCATTCCTGAGAAAAAGCTATCTTAACAGACGGACAGACAGATGGAAAGCAAACGGCAAAAAATATTTCTTATGTGATATAGTTAAAAATTAACAATTGTCAGATTTTTTTCTTTAATTTCACTGTCAGATCTTGCTTCGTGCCAAATTTCACGATTCTATTATTTTTGTACTTCCTGGCAGATTAAAACTGTGCGCTGGACCAAGACTCGAACTTGGGACCTTTGCCTTTCGCTGGCAAGTGCTCTACCATCTGAACTACACAAGCACGACTCACGCCCCCTCCTCACAGCTTTACTTCTGCCAGTACCTCGTCTCCTACCTTCCAAACTTTACAGAAGCTCTCCTCCTATTTTTTTTATAAGTACATAGACCTGTTTATTTCTACAATGGTTTACATTAGTTTACAGCTTGTAAATTTAGCTATTTTTCGACATTATCACCATTTCTGTCTATGCATTTTTTAGTCGGTTGGGTTGGGTTGGGTTGTTTGGGGGAAGAGACCAAACAGCTAGGTCATCGGTCTCATTGGATTAGGGAAGGAAGTCGGCCGTGCACTTTCAAAGGAACCATCCCGGCATTTGCCTGGAGCGATTTAGGGAACTCACGGAAAACCTAAATCAGGATGGCCGGACGCGGGATTGAACCGTCGTCTTTCCGAATGCGAGTCCAGTGTCTAACCACTGCGCCACCTCACTGGGTTTTTGTAGTCGCTGTGGTAGTTTTTGTATGCCCATTTCATACCAGCTCGTGTCATACTGTTCAGAAAGTTATGAACTGGCGTGATTGTTACTTGGTCTCAGGTGTAGAGTGGTACGCCCAGGTTTCGATATATGTGACAACTGAGTCTAGAAAGTTGTCCTGTTCGGTTGCAAGGCGGTGAAGAAATGCACGGGAAGCATCAACTCGTTGCCGCATGTGGTCCTCAGTTAGCATGTGTGGCACCCATCTTGCGCACGCCTTCCGGTAGTTCAATGTTTCCTCTAAAATTCTGTGAGCGGTGCTTCGGGAAACCTCGGAAACCAAATTGCAGAGATCATCCAGGGTGATCCGCTGATCTTCACACATGCTTTGTTCAACCTTAAACACTGTCTCCTCGTGAATTTCAGTCCGACCAGCTGCAAACTCTTTACACCACTTACGAGCATTTTTGACATCCATGCACGACTCACCATACACTTCCGTCAATTGCCGATGGATTTCAATCGGCGCAGTGCCCTTTGCGTTCAAAAACCGAATAACTGCGCCCAATTCCCACTTGTCGGTAACATCCAACGGGAACTCCATTCTCAACGGCTGCCAAGCCAAGACTGAGCGCGGCGTGCGCATGTTTACACATAGCGCGTGAAGTACTCTTCATAACAGCGCGACCAACTTCCACACAAACAGAGTTCTGTACTTATAAAAAAAATAGCTGACCTTACTTTTGGGATTACCCATATAACCTTGCACGGAACATTGGTCAGTACGCCAGTCCTACTCACACTTGACCAATTTTTCATGAAGATCCAGTTGTTTGAAGAAGGACAATTTATTTTAATTATGGCATTTATTTATCTGGCGAAGCAACTGTTTATTCAGTCAGCGACTGAATTACGTTTTTATGGAGAAGCAACTACTTACGTTTCTTGTAATTTCTCTGCTTGCTATTTAGCTAGAAGCGAATTCAGCGGCAACACGTCCGCTCACGACGAGGTTTCAAGACAGACTGCGCTAAATGGGCCGTATAAGTATACTGTACAGGATGAAGATACTTGTCTAACCTGTGATTACAGTGTTGCGAATTTGGTTGCTTTGACATCTATTCTCTACTGAAAATATACACGGGACGAAATTTCGTTACAGACTTATTTTTGCAGTCTTCGTACGCAAGGAATCGCGCTGTGGCGTCAGCGAGCGAATTTTTATTCACCCTGCACATAAATGAGCTGTCGGATGAAGTCTGTAGTCGCATGATGCGTCCTCGGACCACGGGCTTGGGTACAGGGAGATGCAACCGAGTTCTATGAAACAAAATAGTATCGCAGGTCATAGCGGGCTTTGATAATCGAACTCTGCTACAAATAGCGGCGTGAGACCAACAGTTGTCGCCCTAGACCGAAGACTCTCCTGAGCGCCTCAAATCCGAGACGTCAGAAACAAAGCCATAGGGCGCCTTCGCGCTCTCTACCTGCTACCGAACCCGCAGTCGACGCTGCCACTGCAACACGACACCACGTTGTACCTAACACTGGTCCGACCAGCGTTAGAATAGGCAGCTGTGGTGTGGGGAAAGACCGCAGATTCGCTCATCGCAACGTTGCAAAGGATCCAGAATCGAGCTCTGCAGACCGCTCTACGTCTTCCGGGGGAATACTCCAGTTGCCTGCTGCATGAGAACACAGGCTTTCCACTCCTGCAGGACAGATCGAGGATCATCGCGAGATCCTTCTATGAGAAAGCGGGACAATTCAGCAACCGGCTCGTCCTTGGTCTAGTCGACCAACCACACCACACACTAGCAACACTTTGGCCTGACCTGCTGCAAGAATAATTGTCTCGCAGCAGACAGAGGATATCACCATCACACCACTCAAGGACAATTCGTATAGGTAAGGTTCGTTTCTTCCCCACAGGAACGGCAGGAACAACATTTTTGTGCTTACACTGCCCAACATGCCGACCTAGGAAAGCTCGCCAATGAAGCGACAGCGATAGCGACAACAGTCCAAAGTCCTGGTTGGAATCCAGTGAGTCAGTGGACGCAACAGCAAAATTCTCAGCCCCTGAAGAAGACGGTCGCCTCGGTCGTCGAAATATTGTGAATAAAATGGAAACAACAACTCGGCAGGACACCCAGAAGCTCACCATTATCAGCTGGAAATATATTAACAGAAGATCGGCAACTGACCGTAACCATGAAGAAAATGGACGAAAAGATCCGATATCGTTTTACTCCGCGATTGCTGATCACTCCCTGAACAGAGTGACGACGCTCGAGTACCTACGCGTTTATACCCGGAACGTGGAAATGCCTCACAAACTAACCGGTAGTCGTCTGACATTTATTGGGAGAACCCTAAGGAAGTGTAACTAACGTGAAAAAGAGGTCACTTTCCTTCGCCCTCCTGCCCCTTAACCCCCTCGCCCTCAGACCAAAACATGAGCATTGTTCATCAGTCTGGAATCCTTACCAGATCCGATTAATGGCAGAAATAGCAAAAGTAATCAGAGAAGCTCTGCGCGTTTCGCCACGGGTTTGTTTAGTCTGCGAGTGTCATAGATATGCTTGACAAACAGCAGTGCGAGAAGTTACAAAAAAGAAGTACACATATAACCAATAACACACAAACATCTTCCGAGTGGTGTGCCATCTCTTATCTGTTAACAAGTCCCTAGAAGATTTCGCAGCAGAGCTAGAGACAATAAATTTTATTGCTAGCAGTAATCCAATCATTCGCAAATAATGTTTACTGCATATCGAGATATCAGCCACTTTGTGGCCATCAACAGTATTAAGGGACATATAAAAGAACTATTCAGAACTGGTCAAGCAGACCGAAATATAGGAACTAGGCTGCCTGAACATGAACGCAATTTGAGGTTGCAGAGTTATGGTTCCGCATTTGCTGAACGTGTGCCGCGTCAGAACTAGGCCTGTTGATAAAATACCGGTACATCGATATTTCTTCCAAAAATATAGTTGTATAGACCATAATGTTTCCCCCGACATGTCGATATATCAACATCAAAATGGCAATGTCGTGTGTCGATATTTTTAATTATATATTTTTTTTTCACAATATTCAGTAAATATTTGAAGTTGTTCTTTTGAAACTGTGGTAGAACATAATTTTACTTTCGCTGTCTGAATGAATTTTACTACTTTTTGAGCTTTCATCACTCCCAAACTTTCTCTTTAACTGTGGGAAGCAAGTGTATGTGGCACAAAAGTAATCCGATTTCGCTCGGGGGTGGCGATGTGAATGGAATAACAAGATTTCCGATGTGGAGAAATAGCACACCAGATGCGTTAAAAAATCTAAATGAGAAGATTAGACTTTATGGTGGGCAGAGACATGTGAGAGGAAATGCTGATGTTAGCGGTGCTCGGTGCTACCAACAGAAACTGCAATGTTAAGCTTCACCACGCAGTTTTGACACCACAACAGCTAGGTGGCTGGCGTTGCCAGAAAAGAAGAAAACAGGGAAGTCTAAGAGTTCCGGACAAATCTGATACGTGAGGAAAACGCTTGATGGACCCGTCGGACACCTTTTATTGTGCGATTATATGCAGTTACCATTTTTAGTAAAGTAGTTGTCGCCAAGAGTGAATGTGTATCGTTTTCCTTTCAATTTTTGCTCTAAGGGGGACAGGGATAAATTCTAGTGTCCGATACCACCCGTCAGCTTTGACCAATGACGTCATACGTAAGGCAAAGATGCTGCAATGGACTATCTATGAATGGAACGGATCATACTCGTAAACAAACGAATGTAGCAAGTCATAAAATAATACACTTAACGCGACTATTATTTACGCGTGAATTCCAGTTAAACGAGTTGAAGATAACTGAAATAAATAAGAACACGAGAGCAATTACGAGTGCATATATTATATTATATTTTGCACACGTACTGCAAAAACCCCCCCCATGAACCATGGACCTTGCCGCTGGTGGGGAGGCTTGCGTGCCTCAGCGATACAGATGGCCGTACCGTAGGTGCAACCACAACGGAGGGGTATCTGTTGAGAGGCCAGACAAACATGTGCTTCCTGAAGAGGGGCAGCAGCCTTTTCAGTAGTTGCAGGGGCAACAGTCTGGATGATTGACTGATCTGGCCTTGTAACATAACCAAAACGGCCTTGCTGTGCTGGTACTGCGAACGGCTGAAAGCAAGGGGAAACTACAGCCGTAATTTTTCCCGAGGACATGCAGCTCTACTGTATGATTAAATGATGATTGCTCTACGGTATGATTAAATGATGATTGCGTCCTCTTGGGTAAAATATTCCGGAGGTAAAATAGTCCCCCATTCGGATCTCCGGGCGGGGACTACTCAGGAGGACGTCGTTATCAGGAGAAAGAAAACTGGCGTTCTACGGATCGGAGCGTGGAATGTCAGATCCCTTAATCGGGCAGGTAGGTTAGAAAATTTAAAAAGGGAAATGGATAGGTTAAAGTTAGATATAGTGGGAATTAGTGAAGTTCGGTGGCAGGAGGAACAAGACTTTTGGTCAGGCGAATACAGGGTTATAAATACAAAATCAAATAGGGGTAATGCAGGAGTAGGTTTAATAATGAATAAAAAAAATAGGAGTGCGGGTTAGCTACTACAAACAGCATAGTGAACGCATTATTGTGGCCAAGATAGACACAAAGCCCATGCCTACTACAGTAGTACAAGTTTATATGCCAACTACCTCTGCAGATGATGAAGAAATAGATGAAATGTATGACGAGATAAAAGAAATTATTCAGGTAGTGAAAGGAGACGAAAATTTAATAGTCATGGGTGACTGGAATTCATCAGTAGGAAAAGGGAGAGAAGGAAACATAGTAGGTGAATATGGATTGGGGGGAAGGAATGAAAGAGGAAGCCGCCTTGTAGAATTTTGCACAGAGCATAACTTAATCATAGCCAACACTTGGTTCAAGAATCATAAAAGAAGGTTGTATACCTGGAAGAATCCTGGAGATACTAGTAGGTATCAGATAGATTATATAATGGTAAAACAGAGATTTAGGAACTAGGTTTTAAATTTTAAGACATTTCCTGGGGCAGATGTGGATTCTGACCACAATCTATTGGTTATGAACTGCAGATTGAAACCTGGATAAACTGAAAGAACCAGAGGTTGTAGAGAGTTTCAGGGAGAGCATAAGGGAACAATTGACAGGAATGGGGGAAAGAAATACAGTAGAAGAAGATTGGGTAGCTCTGAGGGATGAAGTAGTGAAGGCAGCAGAGGATCAAGTAGGTAAAAAGACGAGGGCTAATAGAAATCCTTGGGTAACAGAAGAAATATTGAATTTAATTGATGAAAGGAGAAAATACAAAAATGCAGTAAATGAAGCAGGCAAAAAGGAATACAAACGTCTCAAAAATGATATCGACAGGAAGTGCAAAATGGCTAAGCAGGGATGGCTAGAGGACAAATGTAAGGATGTAGAGGCTTGTCTCACTAGGGGTAAGATAGATACTGCCTACAGGAAAATTAAAGAGACCTTTGGTGAGAAGAGAACCACTTGTATGAATATTAAGAGCTCAGATGGCAACCCAGTTCTAAGCAAAGAAGGGAAGGCAGAAAGGTGGAAGGAGTATATAGAGGGTTTATACAAGGGCGATGTACTTGAGGACAATATTATGGAAATGGAAGAGGATGTAGATGAAGACGAAATGGGAGATAAGATACTGCGTGAAGAGTTTGACACAGCACTGAAAGACCTGAGTCGAAACAAGGCCCCGGGAGTAGACAACATTCCATTTGAACTACTGATGGCCTCGGGAGAGCCAGTCATGACAAAACTCTACCATCTGGTGAGCACGATGTATGAGACAGGCGAAATACCCTCAGACTTCAAGAAGAATATAATAATTCCAATCCCAAAGAAAGCAGGTGTTGACAGATGTGAAAATTACCGAACTATCAGTTTAATAAGTCACAGCTGCAAAATACTAACGCGAATTCTTTACAGACGACTGGAAAAACTGGTAGAAGCCGACCTCGGGGAAGATCAGTTTGGATTCCGTAGAAATGTTGGAACACGTGAGGCAATACTGACCTTACGACTTATCTTAGAAGAAAGATTAAGAAAAGGCAAACCTACGTTTCTAGCATTTGTAGACTTAGAGAAAGCTTTTGACAATGTTGACTGGAATACTCTCTTTCAAATTCTGAAGGTGGCAGGGGTAAAATGCAGGGAGCGAAAGGCTATTTACAGTTTGTACAGAAACCAGATGGCAGTTATAAGAGTCGAGGGGCATGAAAGGGAAGCAGTGGTTGGGAAAGGAGTAAGACAGGGTTGTAGCCTTTCCCCGATGTTATTCAATCTGTATATTGAGCAAGCAGTAAAGGAAACAAAAGAAAAATTCGGAGTAGGTATTAAAATTCATGGAGAAGAAGTAAAAACTTTGAGGTTCGCCGATGACATTGTAATTCTGTCAGAGACAGCAAAGGACTTGGAAGAGCAGTTGAACGGAATGGACAGTGTCTTGAAAGGAGGATATAAGATGAACATCAACAAAAGCAAAACGAGGATAATGGAATGTAGTCAAATTAAGTCGGGTGATGCTGAGGGAATTAGATTAGGAAATGAGACACTTAAAGTAGTAAAGGAGTTTTGCTATTTAGGGAGTAAAATAACCGATGATGGTCGAAGTAGAGAGGATATAAAATGTAGACTGGCAATGGCAAGGAAAGCGTTTCTCAAGAAGAGGAATTTGTTAACATCGAGTATAGATTTAAGTGTCAGGAAGTCGTTTCTGAAAGTATTTGTATGGAGTGTAGCCATGTATGGAAGTGAAACATGGACGATAACTAGTTTGGACAAGAAGAGAATAGAAGCTTTCGAAATGTGGTGCTACAGAAGAATGCTGAGGATAAGGTGGGTAGATCACGTAACTAATGAGGAGGTATTGAATAGGATTGGGGAGAAGAGAAATTTGTGGCACAACTTGACTAGAAGAAGGGATCGGTTGGTAGGACATGTTTTGAGGCATCAAGGGTACACAAATTTAGCATTGGAGGGCAGTGTGGAGGGTAAAAATCGTAGAGGGAGACCAAGAGATGAATACACTAAGCAGATTCAGAAGGATGTAGGTTGCAGTAGATACTGGGAGATGAAGAAGCTTGCACAGGATAGAGTAGCATGGAGAGCTGCATCAAACCAGTCTCTGGACTGAAGACCACAACAACAACAACAACACTGCAAAAACGATCTAAATAGTGAACCGTCGAACAGCTGGAATCGGTAACTAGAAGCAACCTATGTACGAGGTTATTTCTAGTTACCGATACCAATATTACTGTTTGTTGCGCAAAAATCTTATGACAAATCAGAAACGTGCTGGAAAAATGATCTCGTTAGGGAACTACAGAATACGACTAGACATTCAAAAAATGAAAATCTTTACACACATAACTGCACACGCAAAGAAATAAAACGCAAACTTTGCAACCGATAACTGTACCGGTACTAAATCAAAGTCACACCAGCTACAGTAGCTACAAATAACACTCAATAATCGAAACACCAGGAGTGACAGTGAAAATAAGAGAAGTGTAGCAGAAACATCGGTAAGGAAAACATAAAAGTGGCTACATAAAAAGAAACTTACCGCATATGAACTTCCAAAGGAGTCAAAGATCGAGGCTGACAAGAACGAAATAAGGACATAACAAGAAATAATAATGTTAGAAGGTGAAACTGTAACGAAAGAAGCAAAATCCAAAATAACAAATGAAAAAATAATAAGAAACACAAACTGTCAGGCACGAATGAGGTACCACCCAAATCAGTTCTTCCCTACCACCCGCCCTCAATCAGACCCAAAACTTTAAAATAATAAAAGAAAATGAAACCACGAGTCAATCATATAAACCCTCCGGCAAAGAAACAGCAATAACCCTCGGCCCACCATTGTAATCAGAACATATTAAAACGACAGAGAAACCTCCCTCCAGAGAAACCAAAAAAGTAGCACTCGCACAATACAGTAACATAAAAGAACGCAACGCAAAACAAGAAAAAAGTATCAGACCCACCAACATTTAACTAACAAAACGAGGCTTGTTACATTTTGCTGATAACTTTCATAAATGCAAGAAATAAACAATAAGCTTTAGGAATACTCTTCCTCCAACAGTATTCATGTAAATGGCCTTGCAACACAGAAATCCTTCTCTTTCCCCGCTCGACAACAGATTTCACAGCTCCCCAATATTATTAGTACATGCCCCCGTCTTATAATCTTTAAACTGAATATTGTGATTCACGTCCAAATGATCATAACCCCTTTCACCCAACTCCTTGTACGAAGCAAACCCATCCGACATGACTACAGAACCTTCTTCCACAGGTTCTTCTATTAAAGATGTCAAAGCTTCCTTTGTCCGATTTGGTACAACCCTAAATACAACATCAGCACTATCTCCCGCAGAAACTACTACTCCAAAAACCCAAAGCCCAACAACCTTGTGCCCCCTTTCGTACTTTCTCTTTCCAAAATGTGACTCATCTACTTCAGCTATAACCCCTGCTCCCCCCTCCCCCCCTCCCCCAAATGACCCCCTATACTTCATAACTTCCCCGCAGACCTCTCTACAAAATGAGAACCAGTCGACTACAGTGCCACACGAAACCCCTGCTTCGTGCATGACAGATTTGCGAGAATATTCATAGCAAAACTAGTAGGTTAGCATGACAATTACTTCTAAACTCAGCCTCGATCTTTCAAACCACGTCCCCCCGCGTATGGATCACCATGTTATTTTTTCCGCACCTCCACACATCTTCGTCGGAAGTTCGTGATGGCGCAACCTTCGTCAAACCGATATAATTTCCACGGACACTGCACTTGCAAAATTCACCAATGACGCCCAATGATTAAAAATTTTTATAGTTGATTTACGGTCAATTATTTTCTGAAGCAGAATTTTCGCAGTAAAAACAACTGACTCATCCATAACGAACAGCGTGAGAAATCAAGGCCTTATAAATCACGACTACTTATAAATCACGACTACTTTTCTTAACAAAAGATGCCGAAAACAAATTACGAGACCAAAACAAAACAATCTACATCGAATTTTTAATATACGCGCGTAACGAGGAAATCCAGAGAAATCATTTAACGTTCATCGACAGCAATCTGCGGCAAAAACAAAATAAGATCACACATTACTTCATTAGTCAAAACCAACGGGAAGTATCGGACACTAGAATTGACCCAGGCCGGTTGCTAGCTTGTTGATGTGCAGAATATCCAATAAGAATACAATACTAAAATATACAGCTCTAAAACCGATATATTTACAACGTGCACTCGATATTTATTTAGGCGGGTATGTCGACTTTTTTCGTCGATATATCGCCCGTTTTCTCGTTTTACTGTGAGTCGATGACGATTTTTTAAAATACTGATATATCAGATTCCCGACATTTTTAAAAATATCAACAATCATAGTGAGAATCACAGCTGTCAGCCAGACTCCTATATCCTCCATTTAGCAAACGAAGGTCAAAAAATTAATCTGTTGGGAGCCCTGGAAATCAATAAACATCTAGCGCACAGTCTTGTTTTAATATTAATAGACCAAACACAGCTCAATACTTAACCTTTCCTAAACTTCTTTTAGCCCTCAGAGTTTTCCAGTGCTCCCCACTCTATCTGTTCCATTTTAATCCTCTACTCTCTGTGTATTTATTCGTTTTATAGTGATTTTCTATGTTCTCTGTACATTCTGTTGTTACAATTATCAGTTTTATCTTTTACTCTGCTTCTGTATCGCCTCGAGTATATAGCATCTTTCCAAATTTTTCTTCAGTGCTCTTATCACGTACTAACTTCATTTTATTGGGACTGTTAATTTAATCGTATAGGCACTGTTTATTCGAGTAACACGTCTTTCTGGTTTGTTCTCTTTATATTTATTCACTGTTTAAGATTCTTAGCTGCATTGCTAATGCACTCTCAGAGATGGCACTTAATTTGTTTTCGTACCTCACTCTTCATGTGTAGCAACCTTTTCAACGTTGTTCATGAATACTGCACCTTCGTTGACAACAATATTCACTTAGTTTGATGATGGCCTTGTAAGTCGGAAACCGGGCAGCAAAACTAAATTAACACTGTAAAACACACACATTATTGAGCTTTTCGTTTAAAATTAAAAAAGATTATCTTCACTGACAACCTCACAAAAGTCCGAAAGCCCACGTTCCAGAAAAAGTGAAACAAATGTTGTTCTTCGTCCATACGTACTTCGTGTAGTGACTATGACGCTAAAATTAGAAATGGCTCCGAGCACTATGGGACTTAATATCTGAGGTCATCAGTCCCCTAGACTCAGAACTACTTAAACCTAACTAACCTAAGGACGTCACACACATCCATGCCCGAGGCAGGATTTGAACCTGCAACCATAGCGGTCGCTCGGCTCCAGACCGAAGCGCCTAGAACCGCTCAGCCACAAAGGTCGGCGCTAAAATTAGAGAAAATTCGGACACATAGCGAGGGATACTGACAGGCTTTTTTTCCATAAGTCACTGCATACAGGTCGCGATGGAACAGGAACGAGGAAGGGGGTGAGAATGGTACGCAAAGTAGCCTATGATGGTGTACTGGAAAAAGTGTCCACTGAAATTTGCGCCCAGTGAGTTTTTTGACGAAAAAAGGGTCGAGGGAGGGTCCACTAATCCCTTTGCCTGGCAGGTAGACGAGCTGAGGGACACTACCTAGAGGTTTCCAAGCTCACATTTTCAATCCATATTATACAGAACGATACAGCTGGGAAGGTCAATGTTAAGAGTGCATCGACAGCTTTCTACAAGAAATAGATACACTTTGCAAAACCACAGAATATATATCAGATGCTGTTTCAGAGTCTAGTCATTTGAGTAAAACTTCAGCAACGAAACTTCCTACGATTAGACAAAAATCAGTTACAATTATCATGAGTTTCCTCGCACAAATTTCACGGCTAAGAAGATATTTTTCCGAAACTGTTCCCAACTTCACTTTGTCGTAAAGATTTTACTTAACTGTGTGTGTTTCGATAGCGTTAAGTAAGAGGACTCTTTTTTCAAAAGCCAAATTAATTAAGAATTATCCTGGGTCCATTATGAGTCAAGCACGACTGTCTAAGACACAGTTAGACAATAAAAATGGGCTAGCTAAATATGGCTATAATGATGAGGCACTTTCAAAATTTGCATCCGAAAAAAGAGAAAGGAATTCTAAGCTACGTGTTAGTCACAAAAGTTGTACTTCACGCTTTTGCGTGGTTGGTGATGTGGAGTTGACAAATAAAAGCAGCATCGGGTACCAAACTACCTGGCTACGCCACTCCGTAAACGTCAGTATGAACCAGAATAAAATACTGGATGTGTAAAGGTAACCAAATGGAGAATTCTTCCTACAGTCCTGTACAAGTTCGAAACAGATCACAGCAAGTAACCCTACGAGATTCAATTACATTTAAATAGCTCTTCGGTCTTATCTTTACGTCATTAAAGTGTATGTAAGTGTCTTAGAAGCTTTATAAAGTGAATCACAAGTTCACTCACAGAAAAAAAAGTTTACATTCCACTGACATGTTTAATTTTAACTCAATGTATCTTCATTCATCGTCATAACAAACTAGCGAAAGCAGACTTTGCGTTTGGTATTTTACGTCATGTCGACTGTTATTATCGTTACAGATTTAGCTTTCGCTCGGATTTGTGGTTATCGGAGAGGGAGGAAGCAACCTTGGTCTCCTTAAATGGCCACCCCGGCATTTGTGTAGAATGATTTGAACCACAGATGCAAAATTCAGTACGGCCGGTCATAGAATTCAGCCTAGATTTTTTAAAAAAATCAGTTTTCCATCATAATTTATCCAGGTTTTGGACTGGTTAAATGGCAAAGGTAAATTATTATCATTTAGTTTATATCATCAATATATCTTTTTTGTTTTTATTTATAAGTTGATATTTACAATTAGGTGGACTGATAAGGTAAGGAATGAGGAGGTTATACGCAGAATCGGAGAGGAAAGGAATATGTGGAAAACACTGATAAGGAGAAGGGACAGGATGATAGGACATCTGCTAAGACATGAGGGAATGACTTCCATGGTACTAGAGGGAGCTGTAGAGGGCAAAAACTGTAGAGGAAGATAGAGATTGGAATACGTGAAGCAAATAATTGAGGACGTAGGTTGCAAGTGCTACTCTGAGATGAAGAGGTTAGCACAGGAAAGGAATTCGTGGCGGGCCGCATCAAACCAGTCAGTAGACTGATGACAAAAAAAAAAAAAAAAAAAAAAAAAACATTACAATGTGTACATTTTTCTATCTATATACATCTTCTGATAAATTTGGTCAAATTTTTGTAGGTAGGAGATACCTTTCAAACAAGCTTTGAGCTCACCATCCCCTTCGTACTTTTTTATTATTTTTTCCAACTTTTCATCCCGTTTCATGTAGACTGTTTTTTTTTGTTTACCTTCCACACTCAGTTCTGCCCTCATTAACGCGCACGCTGTGTTTTATGCTTCTCTTTTCATACTCCGAATTAAGTCACTGATTTTAGGATTTGATTTAGCAAGCATGTTATTAGTTTTGTGGTGCTAACCCTCTACTGCGTTGGTCACTATATGGCGCCGTTTGTAGAAACTCGTTTTCCAACCATCTCTCTACAAAGTAGTAAGAAAACTCAGAAAGCCTGGAGTTATCTGGTGCCTGTGAATGTATCTAAAGCCAGCTATCACATGCATCCTTATGCCATAGAAACGCCATCGCAGCGCACATGAGAATTAGTGGTCTCACTTCTTCATTTTCTTTGTATTCGTGAGTAAGTCCTAGATCTTGCACTTTTCTCGACAGAAGCTTTTTAATGTGGAAATAACACCTGTGTACTTTGACAGTCGATAGTACAACTTCAATGGCAGAAATCTCTGCCGATTCGAGATCTGCGCTCACGATTGCTTGTTTCCATTCTGGAATATTTTCCACCAAATTTCGGAAAAGACGGGCGTAAGTCTCTCGTTTCATTTGTTCGGCAAAAATGCAAAGGTGACTGGGTAGATGTCTGTCTCATTATTTGTCCTCCCAAAGTCGGCGTGAATGGTATACATTTGCGAAAACTGTTTGCTATAGCACTCGAACGTATCATCCATAAAAATGTCTTGTTTACTTCTTAGAGCCTCTCTACCTGCTCTTCCGCTAAAAACTATTATTCTTTCTCCTAATTTCTCTTAACAGGAAACTGCTGCCATCGTTCATACTACTAACTTTGCTTTGAGGTCGATTTCTTCTCTTGTCTGCGGATCTCTCTCATTTTGCCCGCTGGTAGTATAAAGTTCTCTTCGTTGATCGCTGCTCAGGCCTTTCAGTGACAAGATCGTACCCTCGACTATGCAGGCAACCCAGCTCCTCTGAACATATTTTGGAAATGGAAGTCTCTTCCTCTCGTGCCCTTTCCTTCGCCTCGGTCAGTCTTCATTACTTCGGAACAAGCTTCACCTGGAGCTCCACATTGATGCTCGAGTGAAAAAAGTCACCTCCGAATCCCTGGTTTTAAGCATTCCTCGTGGTATGCTGCTTTTCATCTTGAACAGCGCCACGTCCCGTCTCATCTTCTTCCGTTGTCTTCATTTGTAAGAATAGCCTTCATAGTTGCAACATGGCTTACCGCGAATGGTCGTTGAAACTTCTGTTACCGAATCACTGACACAGAAATATTCAAGTCGCACTATGTCAACTCTACGACAGCTAGAGCGGTATGAAGGCTGTCTGTGCAGACAGTCGGCTTCTGTGATAGAGAAGGTCTACGGGCGCGCAGTTCGGCCGTGTCTGGGGAGCAGGTTGTTTAGGGTAATTACAACGGTCCGAGTGCTGGTAAGGGAGCAGGTATCGGGCGCAGATTTCACAGATTTCTGATTGGGTGCAAATTTCACTGTGCGCAGTTTTCATGGATTCACCCTCCGGTGCACACTTGCGGTGTAGGTAGGGTGTAGATGTGCAAGTTGCGACAGACGATCGACCGTGCCACTGATCACGTGACGAAGATCGTTGCGACAGATGCGATCCCGCTATACGATGGTCGCCAGGGTACTGTTAACGGAGGACTAGGACCATCTCTCTGCACTTAACGTTTCGCCCGCTTTAACCCGCGAGAGACTGTCAGGTCCCTGACTCAACTGGAAATTTGTGGTAAGATCTTATGGGAGCAAACTGCTGAGGTTATCGGTCCCTAAACTTACACACTACTTAACCTAACTAAAACTAATTTACGCTAAGGACAACACACACACCCATGCGCGAGGAAGAACTCAAACCTCCGACGGAGGGAGCCGCGCGAACCGTGACATGACGCCTAAGACCGCGAAGCTATCCCGCGCTGCCTGACTCAACTAATAACAGCCCAATAAGCATAGAAAGTCAACGAAAATCGCTCTACAGATGAAAGGCAAACAGACCATTAAGGATAAATGTAAGATTCTATTTAGATAATGTGAAGGGCATAGCTCCCTTTTCTAAGAGCAGTTATCGCAAGTCAGTGAGGCAAGGAAGGTTCCAAGTAGCTGCAAAGAAGAGCAGGTCATTCCAGTTTCAAATGTAAGTAGGCTGTTTAGGTTTTTATGTTGGTAACTCCACGTAGCGCTCTGTATGAAAATCACTGACTGTGCTGTAGTCAGAATGTTTTACTTAGCAGGCAGTACTGGCGCTCGCTGTATTGCAGTAGTTCGAGTAACGAAGATTTTTGTGAGGTAAGTGATTCGTGAAAGGTATAGGTTACTGTTAGTCACGGCCATTCTTTTGTAGGGATTATTGAAAGTCAGATTGCGTTACGCTAAAAATATTGTGTGTCAGTTTAGTGATGATTAGAATGAGTAAAGAGGGAAATGTCTGAGTACGTTCAGTTTTCCTCAGCTGTTTGAAAGTCAAATAACGTAAGAGGTTTACCACCACAGTAATTCATAAATTTTTCTAAGGGGAGGTTTCACAAACAAGGGTCGTCGGTCAGATGCGCGTAACTGTAGACCATTAAGGCTGACGTCAATATGCTGCAGAATTATGGAACCCATTTTATGCATAGACATTATGCCCTTTTTTGGAGAACGAAAATCTCGTCTAAAAAGTCGACATGGCCTTCTAAAACAAACATATTGTGAAACTCAGGTCGCAGTGTTGTGAAATTCAGCTCAATGTTCGTCTGCGAGATGCAGAGCGCCGCAAAGGCTCCCAGGTTGACGCCGGAATACATTCCATAAAGTCCTGAACTGGCGCTTGGTGAACAAAATACGAGCTTACCTATTATCGGACAAGATTTGTGACTGGATTCAGGTCGTCCTAACAGATGGAATTCAGCAAGTCGTTTTACCAGGGCGAAATCAGCAGAAGTAAAAGTAATTTCGGAAGTATCCCAAGGAAGTGTTATAGTGCCGTTACTGATTACAGTGCACACAAGTTATCTAGTGGATACTTTTAAAAATTCTCTGAAGCTCTTCGCGAACAACGCTGTTTTCTGTAAGAGGGCTGGACTGCCAGAAGGCTATAGTGAAATGCAGGAATCAGTGATTTTTCAGAACATTTCGGTTGGAGCGCAGTGTTTTTTTTATTATTTAAAAATGAACACGAGCAGTCACAGTCGCAAGAAACTTCTGTTTTTATCAGTTACCGGTTTCGTGTGTTTTTACCATCTTCAGACCTCACACCCTGGTGGTAGGTGTGAACAGAGCAGTCGGAGCAGGCACTAGTAGCAGTTAGCCTTCGTGAAGTCGTAGCGCCTGCTCTGTTCACGGCCGCCATCGACCATCACGATATGAGTGAGGTCTGATGATAGTCTAAAACAGACCTAAACCGCATAAAAATGAAGTTTCTTGAGGTTGTGAATTTTCATATTAATTTTTAAGAAATGCTGGAAGATCTGCAGAGCATTCACGATTGATACAGTAACTGCTTGTTAAAATTGAACATAAATAAATGTAACGTTTTAGGTAAATCCCCATCGTTACTAAAAGGAATCCACTAAATTTCGCTTACACGATAAATCACACAAATCTAAAGGCTGTAAACACACCTAATACTTAGGGGTAACGATTGCGAATAACTTAAACTGGAATGATCGCATAGATAATGTTGTGGGAGAAACAAACCACTGTCTGCTAAAGAGACCGCTTACACTAAGATTGTTCACCCTCTTCTGGGCTTCTACTGCACGGTATGGTATCCATATCAGATAGGATTGACGGAGGACATCGAAAAATTTCAAAGAAGGGTAGCTCCTTTTGTTTTATCGTGAAATAGGGGAGAGAGTACCACCGGTATGATATACGAACTGGAGTGGCAATCATTAAAGTAAAGACGAAAACCGCTTGCCGCAGAAATTTCTCATGAAATTTCAGCAACTAACTTGCCCTTCAGAAAGTTCAAATATCTTTTTGGCGTCAACATACACACGCAGAAATGATCATCATAATAAAATAAGAGAAATCAGAGATAGCACGGAAAGATTTAAGTGTTCGTCTTTCCCGCACGCTGTTCGAGAGTGGAACGTTATAAAAGTAGCTTGAAGGTGGTTCGATGAAACCTCTGCCAGGCAGTTCATTGAGAATTGCAGTGTTCATGTACATGCAGATGTACACAGGAGAACATATCTGTTAGTCTTCGGTTACGCAATGGGTTGGCTTACTATAATTTTTTGGGGCCAACTCAGCTCATTACTGTCACATTCTTTAGGATCCAATAAACGACATTTTTTTTAAATTACTTAAAACAGCATACTGATACATTAACTTTATTTATTCACTTATGTTTTTCACTAGACAAGACTTATTTTCAGAAACGCTCTTCATGTCTAACAGAGTGCTATGGACGTGTAGACTCTTTAGCAGCACACTGCAGATCACTCCTGTTCCCATCTTTGTCTTAAAAATAATCTCTTACATTCGGTGAAGCAGTATCATTAAGAGCAGTCCTATGTTTAACTGCATTCACGTGGTCGTCAATATCACCATTTCCTTTGTGTGCAACAGAAAATTCACCATTACACAGTGCGCAATAAGCACATTCGTTGTTACTATCATAAAAAATCTTTTCGTATTCGTCATGCTGGTTAACATGAAACATACACTATCTTTTACTCACTATCAAACGATGGGAGCAAAAAAGAAAAAAAATATACATAAAATTATGAATTATATAATTGTGAAAATTATGAAAAAATCATGAAAAAATAAAATTATGAAAAAATTATCAAATTATTATATCAAACACGAAAATAACATAAACACACTGCGTCTACAGTGTTAACAATGCCGCCCCAATGACATCAGCACTGGTTACAACGTTGGCTAAAAAGGTACATCTGTAAGAGAACGCGATGTCGAAGAAAAATAAAAAAAAGTCCTTCAAAGTTATAAAATTGTCAAGTCCTAGATATTTATGCAACTTCGTACAACACTAAAAAATCACGACTGTCCGGAATAATCCCGGATGTATGGTAAGCCTAGCTACGAGCGGTGAATCGTTGGAAACGCCAATAAATCAAAGTGGAATGGTCAGTAAAGCTAGTCGTAGTAAAAGTAGACGTTAGGCTGAGATCCATTGGAAAAGTCTACAGGAAATGTAGTGCATGAAGAAAAGAAATGCAACACACTCGTTCGGCCAGTTCTGGGACATTTACGAGGATGGATTAAAAAAGGTGGCCGAGTAAATCCTACGAAGTGCGGAGCGTTACGTAATGTCTTCGTTACGGAGATGGTCAAGCAACACCAGTGGCTGGCGGTGTGAAAGAGATGTGTATGGTGAATAGTTTTACTGTTACAATTCAGAGCTCGTAAATTCGAAAAGAAGAACCGGAGAACATATTACTCCTCCCTACATCGTCTTGCAAAATGACAACTGCGAGAAAATCAATGCAATTACAGCTAATACGAGAGGCGTACCCTATTCGCTAGTAGAAAAGGAAAGGAGATAAATGATATTACTAAGCAAGTACTCTCCTACTCCACAGACCAAAAGCTGACTAACAGTATACGTAGCACTCAGATTAATGGCAAATTTCATTGGACTGGAAACATACGATGCTAACAATCGCTCTTTCCAAATTTCTTGGCGATATCATATCATCAGGGAAAAATAAGGCTACGGTTACATGTCAAATGTGTGAAGTTCACAAAGAGGCTGCAGATAATATGTCAAATACGTAAATGTCAAAAGGTGCAACAAAAAAAACCAAGAACTTAGGTTTTCAAGAAAATTATTTATTCCCACTGTAATGAACGTAGAGAAGTCCATTTCTTGGTCCATTCGGACAACAAAAATCCCTTGCCGTCACGGGAAGCTTTCATAATACTGTGTCCAGCGGAAGCTTTCCGAGTATCATGCTATGCACGGATTTCGGGAAATCCCCTCATTACCTTAGTACTGACGACAAAGACAGTGCCCCAGTTCCAGAGGCATTTAGAACATCTTCCGAGAATCCCGGCGGAGGAGTCTCAATCACGTAATGACTTCGGTGAATTCTGCCGCTGCCTTTAGTGCTTGCGGGGGACTTTATACTCTTCCGACATCAAATCGCAAAGGTTTTTCGAGAAGATACTTTGTAGTGCAGCTGCATTTAGTTTTTCGTCCTTCAGTACGAACTTTTGATAAGCATCCTACTCACTTCCGGTTCGGACGTTGTATCTTTATTCTCTTATTCAAATTTCAGACGCACTCTACCATACACAGCTAGTCTCGTAAAAGCTGAAGAAGCATAGGTTTAATATCAAAATACTTTCTTCAGTTTCTGTGACACACATTTCATCGTAAAATAGATAAATAAAAAATAAAAATAAAATACTGTTGTCAAAATGCTTTCTCCTCGATCAAATGTGACCTTTCAGAAATATAAATCCGGTTCTAATGTGTTAAATTCCCGAAAATCAGAATGTATGGTATTATTGCTCATGGTTTCCTCAACAACTTTAACACCAAAGCTTTAGCATCGGGCTTACTGATGAATCTTAATTTTTCGGTCGTTTTGGTAGTTCACTGTCATTCCCGCAAAAAAAGTGAACTTTATTGTTTGATCCTGAGGGACGAATAAAGTCCTCTATACCTATAGTCCGCAAACCACGTTATGCTACCAGGATCTTTTACCTTCTTTCCTGTTCATTTCGCAAATATTGTGTGTGATTTACAGGCGCTAGACGGGACGTTTATCAGCGTTCGCAAGTAGTGCAGGGCAAGAAGACTATCGATAAACCTCCGTATGGGTTCTAATTTCTCTTTTTTCCTGTCGCTATCATTTTAGAAGGTGAATGCAGGTAAAGTAATACGCTGGTTGATTCTTAGTGTAACGCCCGTTATTGGAATTTTAACAGCAGCCCATGAGTAATGCACAGTGCTTCAGTTGTCGGGACTGTTACTGGAGTTTGTTGAGTAATTCCGTAACGCTCACGTGACTACTGTATGATCTCACGACAATAGTCGCCACTCTCCTCTTACACTTCTACCTGCCAAGGGTCACACACGGACGTGCAGTACTCAAGAATCGGTCGAACTTGTCTTCTGTAAGCCACTTAGTTTGTGGGTGAGTTAGAGTTCCTTAAGGCTCTTCCAATGAGTGTCTGCCTGAATCTGGCTTTAGTTTTTGGTGGTTGATAACTACCCGTTTCCCTTTATGTAGCTTCGGACTGTTACTCCCAGATATTTCACTGTTATCACTGGTTCCATTGATTTATCCAGGACAGCTTTTGTCATTCAAAACAGCTTCCCATCTTTTCAGAAGCTGTTTTGAATGCGAACAATTTTCCTACAACGCATTAGGGGTGATAAAGTCAAGAGTTTTTGATGTTTCCACATTTTTGTCCACATCTCTGTGTTTGTAACGCGTTCCCGCACAAATAGGGGCAAATCCATCACTAATAGATTACGCTGTAGGTGATAACTCAATGGAACGAGTAATAAACGTGAAGACCGTTTCGAAATGGATAGACATAGGCCTCGTATGGTTTTCAAGAGAAATATTATACCATTCTTGCTGCAAAGTTGAGGTAACGATGATTGAGATGGGCAGTGATAAGCACACTTCTCTCCGTAGTAGGCAACAAAGGCGGTACTGCAGGTTCGGACAGGTAGAGAAACTGATCTTGTGAATTTGACAGGCAGGGGACATGCAACAATTCATCCTCGTGCTCACATAACCCGTCCTGCACGATGCGAGCTATGTGAAAAGGGTCCCTGTCGTCTTGGAAGAAATAATTATCACTGGGGAGCCTACATTGTACCATGGGGTAGGCCTCATTAGCCAAAATAGTCACGTAATTCTTGCCAGCAGTGCGATCTTCCAGAGTAATCATGGAGCCCACGGAATAACAAATCAACGAATTGCCTATTGGCTTCTGTCTCTGGTTTTTCGGTGAACGATTGTTTCATAAGTTTTCTGGCGTTTTGCCAGCACGAGTGGCAGGCATTTTGAAAGCTTCACGCGCCTTTACTGGTGGTGGACTAGAGTCGCACTCGCGGCCTCAGATTATAAAAGAGCGTCTCATAACAGCAAAGAAGAAAACGCACCCACTTGCATTGTAGGGGTAATATGCCGAATATCATGTGGAAAAGTCTGTGTTTGAATGACTGCATGATCAATCAACACCAGCACAAGGACATAAGCGGTACTGCAGGTTCGGACAGGTAGAGAAACTGGTCGTTGCGGGGTACGCGCTGTGTGAGGCCGACCACATAGTGGAACACGCCGACACGGGAGATCTTGCTATAGAGAATTACACCCGCTTGTTCAGGGAAGCTATAGAAATGGGGTGACTTTAACAGATTTTTTTGTTTCTTTTTTTTTTAATTCGTAGTCTGCAATATTGATATGCAGTATTTCCAATCAGGTTTACATCTACACAGCGCTGCAAAACGTTAGAAGGATTTAATACAAATTTTTTGCAATAGAAAAAAGAAACAGTTTCTTGTGTAGCTTACACCAGAATAAGGGACAATAAATTTCATGATTTTCAAAATGTGTAAAAACTTAACAAGGTTGTCTGTGAGGCAAAGAAACTGTACAACTGACAGTTTATATTCTACTCAAGGAATAAATATAAATCCATGTTGGGAGTTAAAACGATAAAACACGGTATGCTGCCAGTCTACAATTTAGCATAGAATGGCATTCTATAAATTTAAGATGTAAGCACAAATTAAGAAATAACTTCAGGCCTAGAGGTAGTACTAGACATGTGCCTTGTGATCGAAAAACACTGTTTCACAGAAGGCAGATTTGTAAAATTCTACTACAGCTGTCAATTTTATTTGAAACAAAATATTTAGTTCAAAACTACTGACCAAATTTGCCGACTTAGTCAGCTTCAAGTCAATGTTTACTTATGTTCGTACGTATATAGCATTAAGAGATCTTACAGTGTCATAAAAGGAACAGGAAATTAGAGACTACTCCAGCAGCATCGGAATTTCATAAACCATACTAAAATGCTTCATTCCGCTCTAATTGCATATTTCTATGTCCATATGCACTCTGAAGTACCTGCTATTCAGGTCTCTGTGTGGTTTTCGTGATACCAATATTCTTGGAGTTCCAGTACTGTATTCTCATGTTTGGTTCTTTATTATGGTATAATGTCATTCGTCCCAGAAAATGAAAACTTGCACTTGAAATTGAACTAAGTTGAAAGTAGCCAATAGTGAGGAAAGAAACACTTCGTTTCGGATAATCTAACTGCCTCAGCGGACAAAAATTAATAGAAACAAATTTCTCTACAAAACAGACAGAAATAGCTTCATTAATACATTAATGGTTGATTGCTAATAACGTGGAAGTAACATAAAATCAGAAAACTGAAACTACTAACTTATTTTGGTCTTTCAAGATTATGGGAATGTATATTTAATTCACTTGATGGCTCCCGGCCACAGAAATCTATTTTGTTTTCATTTGACGTGGGAGCTGTAAACGAAGAGACACACGGGTCACGTGGAGAAGGACTCCCCCACCCCTATACCTGAGCTTGCTCTGCGCATGCGCGAATCTGGCAGCTTGGGCGAGCCTGAAAAATTTTTCCGGGTAGCATCTGGCTACTTGCTGCTACTGCTCATACAGCAAACAGCCACGCTTCAAGTAGCCAGAAGCGAGAGAAGGCACTGCTACTGCTCATACGCGAATACAGCTCTGTGCGTGCGCACGAGCCCGCTGGCAACTGCTCAAACGAACGTAAGGTGAACGGATCCTGGATTCCCGTGCTTTAAAGAACTACCGGTGCAGGTAGCAAGGGGAGAACCGTATTGGTAATGACCACGGAAAAGCCCTTTTACGTTGGCACGCCAGATAAATACACTCCTGGAAGTGGAAAAAAGAACACATTGACACCGGTGTGTCAGACCCACCATACTTGCTAGGGCTGTACAAGCAATGATCACACGCACGGCACAGCGGACACACCAGGAACCGCGGTGTTGGCCGTCGAATGGCGCTAGCTGCGCAGCATTTGTGCACCGCCGCCGTCAGTGTCAGCCAGTTTGCCGTGGCATACGGAGCTCCATCGCAGTCTTTAACACTGGTAGCATGCCGCGACAGCGTGGACGTGAACCGTATGTGCAGTTGACGGACTTTGAGCGAGGGCGTATAGTGGGCATGCGGGAGGCCGGGTGGACGTACCGCCGAATTGCTCAACACGTGGGGCGTGAGGTCTCCACAGTACATCGATGTTGTTGCCAGTGGTCGGCGGAAGGTGCACGTGCCCGTCGACCTGGGACCGGACCGCAGCGACGCACGGATGCACGCCAAGACCGTAGGATCCTACGCAGTGCCGTAGGGGACCGCACCGCCACTTCCCAGCAAATTAGGTTCTACCATTCCTAGACCGACAAGGGAACTTGCTGTTTCAACAGGACAATGCACGTCCGCATGTATCCCGTGCCACCCAACGTGCTCTAGAAGGTGTAAGTCAACTACCCTGGCCAGCAAGATCTCCGGATCTGTCCCCCATTGAGCATTTTTGGGACTGGATGAAGCGTCGTCTCACGCGGTCTGCACGTCCAGCACGAACGCTGGTCCAACTGAGGCGCCAGGTGGAAATGGCATGGCAGCCGTTCCACAGGACTACATCCAGCATCTCTACGATCGTCTCCATGGGAGAATAGCAGCCTGCATTGCTGCGAAAGGTGGATATACACTGTACTAGTGCCGACATTGTGCATGCTCTGTTGCCTGTGTCTATGTGCCTGTGGTTCTGTCAGTGTGATCATGTGATGTATCTGACCCCAGGAATGTGTCAATAAAGTTTCCCCTTCCTGGGACAATGAATTCACGGTGTTCTTATTTCAATTTCCAGGAGTGTAAAAAATGGTTCAAATGGCTCTGAGCACTATGGGACTCCACTGCTGTGGTCATAAGTCCCCTAGAACTTAGAACTACTTAAACCTAACTAACCTAAGGACAGCACACAACACCCAGCCATCACGAGGCAGAGAAAATCATTGACCCCGCCGGGAATCGAACCCGGGAACCCGGGCGTGGGAAGCGAGAACGCTACCGCACGACCACGAGATGCGGGCGCTCTTTTATCTTCTTTGTCAGTTTATAAATATTCGTTACGCCGTGTTTGCGCAATGTATTGGCGATTCTGTTCTTCACTCTGGAAATGTATGGCGGAAAGACAGTACCCGACATTTCTTTTTCCCAGGTGTCACTATGCCTATAGTTTGATTCTTTGACACTGGTAGAATATCAATTGCTCCTCAGAACGCTTTCCAGATGTTGAATCTCGCGTGTGAGGTGCTGCGGTTCACATATTCGTCTTGCTGGCTTTACGCGTTATGCCTCTGTTCTGGCTCGGGTGGTAATTTGATAGTTCGTGCGAGTATAGTTCCGTGTGTCTCAGCTTTCGATAAACGCTGTGTTCCAGGTTTTTACCACCCTTGTGAGCAGCACATCTACAAAGGGTAGCTGTTGGTCCTTTTCTTCTTCCATGGTAAATTTTACGTTGGTATGGAGACTGTTTAGTTGTCTTAGGTGGTCACTGAGCTCTTTCTTACACACTACTGCTGGTGATGGTGAAGCTCTGACAATGCCAGCCACTCGTGCCGGCGAAATGTCATAACAATTATGAAACAAATGTCAGCCGAAGAACCCGAGACAGAAACCAACAGGAAATATGTAAAAAAATGGCCATGAAAGCCTTAACACTTTTCAGTACAACAAAAAACCAGTCAAAGTTGCAAATTTTGCGTTTTTTATTCGCTTGATGACTAGTTTCGGGCAATGTACAAAAGAACAGTTACAGTACTGTAAGTTTGCATATTTTTATAAGGTTTTTGCATTTCCGGAAATATCATTTTTTACGATATTACGATGATTTGAAAATGGGTCCCAGCCCGAAACTAGTCATCGAATGAATAATAAATGCAAAATTTCCAACTTTGACTGGTTTTTCGTGGTACTGATTAACAGAAATTGCTGACCCACGGCTACACCTGCCTGCTGCAAGTTCGTACCTTAACAATATGGCACTACAAATGTTTTTTTTTTATTCCAGTCTTTGATCACAGTGTCAGTTCCTTTGACGATGACCGGTATCAGCCAGTAATGACCATCCTCAGGTCTGTTCTACACCATGTCCTGATGTGATAAGGCCGCAATGGCATCGTCAAAACATATAAATATACTGTGATGAGTATATTTATACGTTTCGACGATGCCATTACGGCCTTATCACAATAGGAACTAGTGTAGAACAGATCTGAGGATGGTCATTACTGGCTGAAACCGGTCATCGTCAAAAGAATTGATATTGCGATCAAAGACTGGAAAAAAAAACATTTGACAGTATTGGATCACTGTTCATATTCGCGACTATGTCTCAGCTGGTGAATTAGGCACTACGCCTCGACGGGGAGGAGATTTGCATATTCTACCGACACCTTGACCAACGACGGAGTAAGAGGGCCCGATTGATAACATCTCTCGCCTTCCTGTAGCGTTGACGGAATCATGGAGTCCAAGCACTTCGTCTAGACGACAGAATGGAACGAGATTTTCTTCGTAAGCGAATTCACGCACACTGAGATGCTTGGCAAGAATGGATGAGAAACTTCTGGACATTTTCTGTCGAGTATATAGCAGCATGCTTCGAGGACAAGATCGACAGCATCATTCATATGAGCATCCAGAACAAACTCAACCGCTGCACTGAGCGGACGAAGAAAAAGTTTGCAAGATGCGGGAAGCCGAATGACAAGGCGATATCCAACCTGTCACGTACAGTGATCAATCTCACCGAACGACAAGCGACCAAAGCCAAAGAGGAACAGTCTGTCCTTCAAAAAGGAAAGAATTTCGACATTCCCGAGAACTATGCCTATGCAGGATACCTTTACTAATACCGAAGTGTCTATTCGCGACATTTTTCGTGAAAG
The DNA here is from genome assembly GCF_023864275.1 of Schistocerca cancellata. Taxonomy (NCBI): domain Eukaryota; kingdom Metazoa; phylum Arthropoda; class Insecta; order Orthoptera; family Acrididae; genus Schistocerca; species Schistocerca cancellata. The sequence continues at coordinate 529,178,514 of NC_064632.1, read as the reverse complement.
AGCTGAGAAAATACGCATTGAAACCGACAGGAAACTGCGCCGCAAAAAATCATCACTTTGCAACCTGAAGAAAGAAGAGTTACAAGCTATCAAGAGTCTTAACGCCAACTGGAGTATATTGGTACTCCCTGTCGATAACGGAAATGCAACCATCGTAATGAAGACGGAAGATAATGAGCGGAAGATACAAGACCTATTATTTCCGAACGCTAAGCGCAGATCCGACACAGCGGATCACAACGAATACGAATCGGTTAATCATGGCGTCTTCTCCCTCGGTGGACGCACAGAGGAACCTGCGCAACACAGAAGCCCTACCACCTCGGATGCGTGGATTACCAAAGACCCACAAGAATAATCTTCCATTAAGACTGACTCTCAGCGCTCTTGGTTCACCGAAAAACTGGAAAAACACTTGGCCTCTCTGCTCCAGGCGGACGTAGGAAAGACCGAGAACTATGCCTATGCAGGATACCTTTACTAATACCGAAGTGTCTATTCGCAACACTGAGGAGGTGAAAAAACTAAAATTTGGACCAAACGACATCATGGTCAGCTTTGATATTGATAAACTGCCTATTGGCTTCTATCTAGGGTTCTTCGGCCGACGTTCATCTAATGATTTTACTGACCTTTCGCCGCCACGAGTGGCTGGCATTGTCAAAGCTTCACACTCATTGCCGGTGGTGAATTGGAGCCGAGCTCGCGGCCGCAGACTGTATGTACCCGGCGAGCCAACGTCCGAGGGCTTCTCCGCGGTCATTTCCGGTGCGGTTCTCCTCTTGCTACCTGCGACGGTCGTTCGCTGCAGTACGGGAAGCCAGGATCCGTTTACCTTAAGGCTTCCCTCTTTCTTGTTGAACCTGTTCGCGTGTTTTTGTATTTCTAAATCTTCTCTGAACAAGCGCGTGTGATAGTGCTTCTCTACAGCCAGAACTTCCGTGTCGGCGAATTTTATTACGTGTTCGGTCTCACTCAGTGCGTGCTCTGCCACGGCCGATTTCTCCACTTGCCCCAACCTGCAATGTCGCTTATGTTCTTTGATCCTGGTGTTGATTGATGGTCCAGTCATTCCGACATAAACTTTTCCGTATGTGCATTATTTACGGTATATTCCCGACATTGCAAGTGGGTCCCTTTTCTCCTTTGCCGATCTAAGACACTCTTTGATCTTCCTTGTCGGTTTGAAAATCGTCTTTACGCCGTGTTTGCGCAATATATGGCCGATTCTGTCCGTCACTCTGGGGATGTATGGCAGAAAGGCCGTACCCGACGTTTCTTTTTCTGATTCCTTACTTAGTCGAGTGTTTGGCTCTGTTACACTTCTAATAGGTATTATTTGTGGAGTACCCATTGCTCCTTAAAACAGTTTCCAGGTGTTGCATTTCTCGTCTGAGGTGCTGTGGCTCACATATTCGTTCTGCTCGGGTTACGAGCGTATTAATCATGCCTCTTTTGTGGCTCGGGTGGTGGTTTGATAGTTTGTGCAGGTATCGGTCCGTGTGTGTCGGTTTTCGATACACAATGTGTCCCAGGTTTACGCTATCCCTTGTGATCAGCACATCTAGAAATGGCAGTTTTTTGTCTTTTTCTACTTCCATGGTAAATTTTATTTTGGCATGGAGGCTGTTCAAGTGTCTTAGGAAATCACCGAGCTGTTCTTCACCATGGCTCCACACCACGAAAGTATCATCGACGTATCTATACCACACCTTAGGTTTGCAAGTCGCCAAGTCCAGTGCTTGTTCTTCGAATTGTTCCATGAAGAAGTTGGCCACCGCTGGACTAAATGGACTACCCATGGCGAAGCCTTCCAGCTGTTCGTAGAAATCGCCATTCCACGTGAAATAGCTCGTGAGACATGCAAGGAAGAGCTTTGGCCGACCGGTGTGGCCGAGCGGTTCTAGGCACCTCAGTCTGGAACTGCGCGACCGCTACGGTCGCAGGTTCGAATCCAGCCTCGGGCATGGATATGTGTGATGTCCTTAGGTTAGTTAGCTTTAAGTAGTTCTAAGTTGTAGGGGACTGATGACCTCAGATGTTAAGTCCCATAGTACTCAGAGCCATTTGAAGTTGTGATGTCTTGAGGGGAAAATGGAACCCATGTGCTCCAGAGCGTCACTGAGTGGCACTTTCGTAAACAAAGAAACAACATAAAAGCTGACCAGGATGTCGTTTGGTGCAAGTTTCAGTTACTTCAGCTTCTCAATGAAGTGTCCTGAGTCCTTTATGTATGTGTCCGTCTTCCCCATGTGTGGCTGGAGCAGAGAGGCCAAGTGTTTTGCCAGTTTATACGTCGGTGAGCCAGGAGCGCTATCAATCGGTCTTAGTGGAACGTTGTTCTTATGGATCTTGGGTAATCCATGCAACCGATGTGGTAGGGCTTCTGTGTTGCGCGGGTTTCTCTGCATGTCCGCCGGCAGGAAGACGCCTTGATTAATCGATTCGTATTCCGTGTGATACGTTGCGTCGGATCTGCGCTTAGTTTTCGGTACGTCGTCGGATCTAATAGGTCTCGGATCTTTTGCTCATAATCTTCGGTCTTCATTACGACGGTCGCATTCCCCTTATCGGCAAGCAGTACCAATATACTCTTGTCAGTGTTGAGATTCTTAATGGATTGTACCTCTTCTTTCTTCAGATTGCAAGCTGGTGGTTTTGCTGGGCGCAGTATCCTGGCTGCTTCAGTGTGTATTTCCTCTGCGCTTTCAGAAGGAAGGGTCTGAATGGCCGCTTCGGTGTTGGCAATGATGTTCTCCATAGGTATAGTTCACGGGATGATAGCGAAATTCCCTCCTTTTTCAAGAACAGACACTTCCTCTTCGGTCAATTGTCGTTCGGTGGACAGATACCTGAACAAACTATCAAATCACTATGCGAACCAGAAAAGAGGCAAATCAACCAGCAAGACGCGAGCAAGACGAATATGTGAGCCACTGCACCTAAGACGGGAGATGAAACACCTGGATATCGTTCTGAGGATCAGTGGGTACTCCACCAGTTATATAAGAAGTGTCAGAGAACATAACACTCGCTGGAGCGACAGATCGGAAAAATAAATGTCGGATACAGCCTTTCTGCTACACATTCCCAGAGTGACGGACCGAACTGGCAGTATATTGCGCAAACAAGGCGTAAAGACCATTTATAAACCAACAAACAAGGTCAAAGAGTGTCTCAGATCGGCAAAGGAGAAAAGGGAACCACTTGCAGTGTCGGGAATATACTGAATATCATGTACATATGGAAAAGTTGGTTGGTAAGACTGAACGATCCATCAGCACGAGGATCTACATCTACATCTACATCTACATCCATACTCCGCAAGCCACCTGACGGTGTGTGGCGGAGGGTACCTTCAGTACCTCTATCGGTTCTCCCTTCTATTCCAGTCTCGTATTGTTCGTGGAAAGAAGGATTGTCGGTATGCCTCTGTGTGGGCTCTAATCTCTCTGATTTTATCCTCATGGTCTCTTCGCGAGATATACGTAGGAGGGAGCAATATACTGCTTGACTCTTCGGTGAAGGTATGTTCTCGAAACTTTGACAAAAGCCCGTACCGAGCCACTGAGCGTCTCTCCTGCAGAGTCTTCCACTGGAGTTTATCTATCATCTCCGTAACGCTTTCGCGATTACTAAATGATCCTGTAACGAAGCGCGCTGCTCTCCGTTGGATCTTCTCTATATCTTGTATCAACCCTATCTGGTATGGATCCCACACTGCTGAGCAGTATTCAAGCAGTGGTCGAACAAGCGTACTGTAACCTACTTCCTTTGTTTTCGGATTGCATTTCCTTAGGATTCTTCCAATGAATCTCAGTCTGGCATCTGCTTTACCGACAATCAACATTATATGATCATTCCATTTTAAATCACTCCTAATGCGTACTCCCAGATAATTTATGGTATTAACTGCTTCCAGTTGCTGACCTGCTATTTTGTAGCTAAATGATAAAGGATCTATCTTTCTGTGTAATCGCAGCACATTACACTTGTCTACATTGAGATTCAGTTGCCATTCCCTGCAACATGCGTCAATTCGCTGCAGATCCTCCTGCATTTCAGTACAATTTTCCATTGTTACAACCTCTCGATACACCACAGCATCATCTGCAAAAAGCCTCAGTGAACTTCCGATGTCATCCACCAGGTCATTTATGTATATTGTGAATAGCAACGGTCCTATGACACTCCCCTGCGGCACACCTGAAATTACTCTTACTTCGGAAGACTTCTCTCCATTGAGAATAACATGCTGCGTCCTGTTATCTAGGAACTCCTCAATCCAATCACACAATTGGTCTGATAGTCCATATGCTCTTACTTTGTTCATTAAACGACTGTGAGGAACTGTATCGAACGCCTTGCGGAAGTCAAGAAACACGGCATCTACCTGTGAACCCGTGTCTATGGCCCTCTGAGTCTCGTGGACGAATAGCGCGAGCTGGGTTTCACATGACCGTCTTTTTCGAAACCCATGCTGATTCCTACAGAGTAGATTTCTAGTCTCCAGAAAAGTCATTATACTTGAACACAATACGTGTTCCAAAATTCTACAACTGATCGACGTTAGAGATATAGGTCTATAGTTCTGCACATCTGTTCGACGTCCCTTCTTGAAAACGGGGATGACCTGTGCCCTTTTCCAATCCTTTGGAACGCTACGGTCTATTAGAGACCTACGGTACACCGCTGCAAGAAGGGGGGCAAGTTCCTTCGCGTACTCTGTGTAAAATTGAACTGGTATCCCATCAGGTCCAGAGGCCTTTCCTCTTTTGAGCGATTTTAATTGTTTCTCTATCCCTATGTCGTCTATTTCGATATCTACCATTTTGTCATCTGTGCGACAATCTAGAGAAGGAACTACAGTGCAATCTTCCTCTGTGAAACAACTTTGGAAAAAGACATTTAGTATTTCGGCCTTTAGTCTGTCATCCTCTGTTTCAGTACCATTTTGGTCACAGAGTGTCTGGACATTTTGTTTTGATCCACCTACCGCTTTGACATAAGACCAAAATTTCTTAGGATTTTCTGCCAAGTCAGTACATAGAACTTTACTTTCGAATTCATTGAACGCCTCTCGCATAGCTCTCTTCACACTACATTTCGCTTCGCGTAATTTTTGTTTGTCTGCAAGGCTTTGGCTATGTTTATGTTTGCTGTGAAGTTCCCTTTGCTTCCGCAGCAGTTTTCTAACTCGGTTGTTGTACCACGGTGGCTCTTTTCCATCTCTTACGATCTTGCTTGGCACATACTCATCTAACGCATATTGTACGATGGTTTTGAACTTTGTCCACTGATCCTCAACACTATCAGTACTTGAGACAAAACTTTTGTGTTGAGCCAACAGGTACTCTGAAATCTGCTTTTTGTCACTTTTTCTAAACAGAAAAATCTTCCTACCCTTTTTAATATTCCTATTTACGGCTGAAATCATCGATGCCGTAACCGCTTTATGATCGCTGATTCCCTGTTCTGCGTTAACTTTTTCAAATAGTTCGGGTCTGTTTGTCACCAGAAGGTCTAATATGTTATCGCCACGAGTCGGTTCTCTGTTTAACTGCTCAAGGTAGTTTTCAGATAAAGCACTTAAAAAAATTTCACTGGATTCTTTGTCCCTGCCACCCGTTATGAACGTCTGAGTCTCCCAGTCTATATCCGGCAAATTAAAATCCCCACCCAGAACTATAACATGGTGGGGAAATCTACTCGAAATATTTTCCAAATTATCCTTCAGGTGCTCAGCCACAACAGCTGCTGAGCCAGGGGGCCTATAGAGACATCCAATTACCATGTCTGAACCTGCTTTAACCGCGACCTTCACCCAAATCATTTCACATTTCGGATCTCCGTCAATTTCCTTCGATACTATTGCACTTCTTATCGCTATAAACACACCTCCCCCTTCACTGTTCAGCCTGTCTCTGCGGTATACATTCCAATCTGAGTTTAGGATTTCGTTACTGTTTACGTCTGGTTTCAGCCAACTTTCTGTCCCTAGTACTATATGGGCGTTGTGATCATTTATTAATGAGAGCAGTTCTGGGACCTTTCTATAGACGCTCCTGCAGTTTACTATTAGCACATTAATATTGTTATTCCCTGTTGCATTTTGCCTACTCCTATCTTGCCGCGTCTCAGGAGGCGTCTTGTCGGGCCTAGGGAGGGGATTCTCTAACCTAAAAAACCCCCATGTGCACTCCACACGTACTCCGCTACCCTTGTAGCCGCTTCCGGCGTGTAGTGCACGCCTGACCTATTCAGGGGGACCCTACATTTCTCCACCCGATAGCGGAGGTCGAGAAATTTGCACCCCAGATCTCCGCAGAATCGTCTGAGCCTCTGGTTTAAGCCTTCCACTCGGCTCCAAACCAGAGGACCGCGATCGGTTCTGGGAACGATACTACATATAGTTAGCTCTGATTCCACCCCGCGAGCGAGGCTTTCCGCCTTCACCAATTCCGCCAACCGCCTGTACGAACTGAGGATGACCTCTGAACCCAGACGGCAGGAGTCATTGGTGCCGACATGAGCAACAATTTGCAGTCGGGTGCACCCAGTGCTCTCTATCGCCGCCGGTAGGGCCTCCTCCACATCTCGGATGAGACCCCCCGGCAAGCAGACAGAGTGAACACTGGCCTTCTTCCCCGACCTTCTCGCTATTTCCCTAAGGGGCTCCATCACCCGCCTAACGTTGGAGCTCCCAATAACTAATAAACCCCTCCCCCCGTGTGCCTGCTCGGACCTTGCTGAAGGAGCAGCCACATGTCCCCTCACAGGCAGAGCGGGCGATGCCACACGGCCAGCCTCCACATTGACCTTCCGCCTCGTGCGCCGCGAACGCCGCTGAACCCGCCACTCCCCTTGGGGAGAGGGTGGCCCAACCGCGCCCGGTACCCGCGAAGATGTCTCGACAGCAGGGACAGTGGGTGAAGCATGTAACACCTGGGGTGTACCTTGCGACGCACCAGACTCCCCACTGCCGCTACACTCCGAGGCAGCAGCCTGAAGACGGCTGACCGCGGCCATCAACACACTCAGCTGTTCGCGAACAGTGGCCAGCTCCTCCTGCGTCCGTACACAGCAGTCACACATCCTATCCATCCTAAGGAAACAATTTACTGAAGAGAGTTAATCAACCTTTAACTAGACTGCTAATTCACTAAAGGCGGCTGCTTATTCACTAAACTGTGGTTGCTAGCCACTTCTTGTAGAAACAATGAAAATAGCACTACCTGTCTCTGGACTGTATTGAAAACAAACACTAGCACTACTGGCACTATGGTTGACTACAGGGACTCTCTCTGACTGTATTCAAAACAACCAAGAAATCTATGGAACACTATTAAGAGCACTCTAAAATTAACGCTTCCTAAAAGCAAATACACACGGAAGAAGAAGTGACAAGTAAGAAAAATACAGTTAATACTTCAATTAAGGTAGCTCGCTGCACAGCAGACGTGAAGCAGGCGGCAGTTACGGCGACACTGACACTGACTATGGCTGACTAAAGGGACTCTCTCTGACTGTATTCAAAACAAACACGAAATCTATGGAACACTATTAAGAGCACTCGAAAATTAAAGCTTCCTAAAAGCAAATACACACGGAAGAAGAAGTGACAAGTAAGAAAAATACAGTTAATACTTAAATTAAGGTAGCTCGCTGCACAGCAGACGTGAAGCAGACGGCAGTTACGACGACACGATAAATGAACATAAGCTGTTTGCAGGTTGGGGCAGGTAGAGAAATCGGCCGTGACGGAGCGAGCCCTGTGTGAGATCGGCCACATGGAGAAATTCGCCGACAGGAAAGTTCTGGCTGCAGAGAAGAGCTATTAAAGCTGCTTGTTGGAGGAAGCTATATAACTACACAAAGATGACAATAGCTTCGAAAAGACATAAGAAAGCCTCAAGGCGAGCGGGTCCTGGATTACCGTGCTGCAGAGAACGGCCGTCTCAGGTAGCAAGGGGAGAACCGCAGCGGTAATGACCACGGAGAAGCCGTTGGACGTTGGCGAGCCAGTTACATATAGTATGCTGCTGTGAACTCGATTGCAGTCCACCACCAGCAACGGAGCGTGAAGCTTGGACATTTTCAACCACTCGTGCTGGCGAAACGACAGAAAATTTATGAAACAATCGTCTGCCGAAGAACCCGAGGAAGACAAAAGGAAATTTGTCAACAAGTTGCCACGGAAGCCTTAATAACTGAATACCAAATCATCACCGAACCCCCACCAGGTTTCGCCCTTGAGACAACTCGACCAGATGTTTGAAGGAGTATGCAAAAAGATTCATCCTACCGAATGACTCTCTTACATTGCCCCACAGTCCAGGTTTTACAGCTTCGGCCTTACGTTTCACTGTTACAGGTGTTTGCATCACCGACCAGTGATTTTCGAATTGCAGCTGGCCGTGCAATTCATTGCTCTGTATTGAAAACAATTTTACATACCGGGCAACCGCAGCGGTTGAAAGGCATGATGTTAGGAAGAACTCCACTCACAGCTGGTAAAAATGTTGTTCATTAAAACACGACCGGTTTCGCGGCTTTAAGCCGCATCATCAGGTGAACCTACGTGGTAAAACGCAAAGTACACTGTCACCTTTTTTGGCGGATATTAAAATTAATAAAGGAATTATACTTTTTGGTAGAAGTAAGAATCCTCACTACATTCTTCTGTAGTAGAAGCAAATTCGTGCATACTGCAAGATGTCTCCACAGCAGCAATCCGTGGCTAACGTGTCTGTGTAGCAAAGAAAAACAGACCGTAAGAAGGTACTGTTAAAATTCACACTGTTTGCTAACCGAGCAGTCCTTTGCCTACTGTGGCACACATCACAAAATTGCAAGACTGTATCTACAGCCAAGGCCTCATTATAAGCGTAAGGCGAGCGTCAACCATGAAGTTGATTTGATCACAGCAGTGCTTCATCAGGCATGGTCCTGCTGGCGGTGGTGTACTCCTGCGTTCCTCTGACATTTTGAACTGACATTCATAGGAGATCATAAATTTGAACTTCAGACTGACTTCGAATTTTTCATATTTCCCGGCGTGAAAGAAGTCAAAATGTCAGGAATCATGTTCTGAGAGAGCATAGTACCTTGAACCTCTGGACTTGTAATCCGACATTCAAGCACTTCGTCACTGACCAAGACCTCTCGTACAACACGTTACACATATTTATAATACTGAACTGCTCAGTATTTGATGGAGAAATTTACCTTACATAAGAAAAAAAAGTGTATGCAAATTTCTAGATGACGTGAACTTGAATCCGACTCCACAAATGTGATGTGTGACACATTCACTACTTTCGTTACTATTATTATTATTATTTAGGTTGCCCGAGCGTTTTACAGTCAGTTTGATCAGATCTAAAACTAATCTACTTTCCTGCTTGTTCCTTACTTTGTCGAGCTTACGAGCACGTCTTGCCACTTCATTACAGGTCCTGAGCTTATAGTAGTGAACCAGTTCATAAACTGAATCGAGCTGAGTCAAAAAAGTTTCTTTCCCTGCCAGTTTTCTGTTCAGATTAAATTTAAAGTTATCACGTACTTCACATTGAATCCAGTTTGCCCACAATATAATTTAACATGTTCCACAACACTAGACTTGGAATTTATCCGGAAACGAACATACTCGTATTTGGTGGTTACTCTGTGCTTCAGATAATGTCTACTGAAACGAATACCTTCTTCGCGTTTCATCATATTTTCTTGAGCGTGTTGGTATGTTAGCAGCATACCCATTGCTTTGCTGCGTGGTGTGTCTATTAACTGCTTGTAATGCACGTCCACTGTCATTTGTAGAGGCGGTGGAACCGCGTTACTACAAACTCGCTCAGGTTCTTCGGAACTGTTGACTGTTTACTAAGACCAAACACTCCAGTAGCCAATTCATCTACATCTACATGGCTACTCTGCAAATTCCACTTAGTTGCCTGGCAGAGGGTTCATCAAACCACCATCATAATTATTCTCTATTATACCACTCGCGAAGAGATTCCAGAAAAAAATGACGACTTATATCTTTCTTCCTATGAAGGTGGGCGTCAACAAAACAATTTCGCATTCGGAGGACAAAGATGGTAATTGAAATTTCGTGAGAAGATCTCGCCACAAGGAGAAACGTATTTGTTTTAATGATATTCATCCCCAAATCCTGTATCATGTCATTGTCATTCTCTCCCCTGTTTCTCGATAATATAATACAAGCTGCCTTCTGTACACGTTCTCGAAATACTCCGTTAACCCTATCTGGTAACGATCCCAGGCCGCGAGGCAGTACTCCGAAAGAGGACGGACAAGCGTAGTGTAGGCAGTCTCTCTAATAGATCTGTTGCATCTTCTAAATGTTTTGAAATAAATCGCAGGTTTTTCGTTCGCCTTCCCCACAACATTTTCTTTGTGTTCTTTCCAACTTAAGTTGTTTGTAATTGCAATTTCTAGGAAGTTAGTTGAATTTCAGGTCTTTGTGTTTGACTGATTTATTGTGTAACGGAAGTTTAACGGATTCCTTTTGGCACTCATATGGATGACTTCACACTTTTCATTATTTAGGATCCATCGCCAACTTTCTCACCATACGAATATCTACCGTTTCGCAATTGGTTTTGATCTTCTGATGAATTTTCTAGATGATAAACGACTATATTATCTGTCAACAACCAAAGACTGCTGCTCAGATTGTCTCCTAAATCTTTTATACAGATAAGACAAAACAGAGGGCCTATAACACTACCTTGGGGAACGCCAGAAACCACATATGTTTTACTAAGAACTGTGACCTCTCTGACAGGTAATCACGAATTCAGTCGCATTACTGATATGAGATTCCACAAGCACGCAAGTAGATTACAAGCTGCTTGTGAGGTATGTCAGAAGCCTTCTGGAAATCTAGAAATACGGAATAAATTTGAAATCCTTCGTCGATTGCACTCAACACTTCAACGGAACCAATATGAAATCCTTTGTCGATAGCACTCAGCACTAATTGTATTTCACAAGAACGACGTTTTCTGAATCCTTGTTGACTATGTGCCCATAAACCATTCTCTTCGAGGTAATTTATAATATCCGAACACAAAGTATTCTCCAAAACCCTGCAGCATATCGACGTTAATGATATGAGCCTATAATTTAGTGGATTACTCCTATTGCCATTCTTGAATATTGGCGTGACCTCTACAACTTTCCAGTCTTTGGGTACGGATCTTTCGTCGAGCGAGCGGTTGTATAAGATTGTTAAGTATGGAGCTATTGCATCAGCATACTCTGAAAGGAACCTAATTGGTATACAATCTGGACCGGAAGACACTTTCGTCAAGTGATGCTTCGCTACTCCGAGGATTTCTACTTCTGAGCTATGTTGGCAACTGTTCTTGAGTCGAATTCTGGAATATTTACTTCGTCTTCTTTGGTGAAAGAATTTCGGAAGGCTGTGTTTTGTAACTCTGCTTAAGCGGCGTCGTCATAGATAGTATTTCCATTGCTATCGCTCAGAAAGGGCACTGATTGTGTATTACCGATAGTATCCTTTAAATACGACCAGAAACTCTTTGGATTTCCTGCCAGATTTTTAGACAAGGTTTCGTTGTGAAAACTATTATAAGCATACCGCATTGAAGTCCGCGCTAAATTTCGGGCTTCTGTAAAAGATCGCCAATCTTTGCTTTTTCTACTGTTTTTGCAACAGTGTTCTGACCCGTTTTGTATACCATGGGGCTCCGTCGTTTGTTAATTTATTTGGTATAAATCTCTCAGTTCCTGTCAATACTATTTCTTTGAATTCGAGCCGTATCTCGTCTACACTTACATTATCAATTTGGAGGAAGTAGAGATGGTATCTCAGAAAGGCGCCAAGAGAGTTTTTATCTGCTTTTTTGAGTAGATATGTTATTCGTTTATTTTTGGTGGATTTGTGAGTTACGGTATTCAGTCTTGCTACGAAAAGCTTCTGTTTACAATCCCTGTATCCGTTTTGATGCTCGATATTAGTTCAAAATTATTTGTTACTAAGGGATTAAGTGTGTTTTCACAACCGTTTGCTGTTCGAGGGGGCTTATGAATTTCTCGAGGTAATTTTCATAGAATGCTTTTAGCACAATTTCGTATGATATTTTATGAGTACCTCCGGATGTATTTTCGCCAACATATCGAGAGTCAATTGAAGCCTCCACCAACTATGAATGTATGAGTCGGATACGTGTTTGAAATTAAATTCAAATTTTCTTTGAACCTTTCAGCAATTGTGTTGAAGTTTTACACCAAAACTGGTTTCACCTGAATTACTTGTAGTTATCGAGCGAATAAGTTCTTACACTGGGAATAGCACGGTCACATAATAAAATATTTAAGTTTGGGTTATATGTAGCGTTGTAAAAAATTATTATTTTTATTTCACCCAACAACGATGAAGCCGTCTCAACATGAATGTTTTGTTAGGCGACTGTGCTCTCCGCAGTATAATCAGCTGAGACATCTAATAATGACTCTTAATTAAGTCGAAACCGATTACGTGAATAAAACTACAACATAATTGACAACTGGAGCGTCTGGCTTCAATAAACGTCACGTGATAACGCAACCAAGCGCTTTTCGTCCACATTTGAGCGAAACACTGAATTTATTAGTCGATTTTGTATAAAAATGCTGAGTTCTGAGCTAAAGAGAATGAAGTATACACTACTTTGATGATTCTCTCTCTCTCTCTCTCTCTCTCTCTCTCTCTCTCTTTCTCTCTCTCTCTCTCTCTCTCTCTCTCCCTTGTTAGCTGCCACGTGGTGGCTGAAACACTAAACTTGGCGCATTAATTTTAGAACTAGTCCGTTACTATATGTATTCCTTAGAGAAAGTGGGTGTGGGTGGCACATATATCACTGTTATGAAAATGCGTAAATATGGAGAAGAAAGAATTGATACCACCAAAGAGCATGTGGCAAACCGTGCAAGCGTACCAGTCACATTCTTCCCCGCATCCACCCATCCCCTTTCTATCCTATTCGTTAACAGTACACGAGTATATACGGAATAGGATTATTCTTAGGAGTATGGTAGAATGTAGAGACTCAGCAGTCAATGGTGTCTTAGTTTTAGAAAATGTAGGTCTACCACATAAGCCACAGCTAACATTGTAGCTGAAGTTATTGAGGCGTTAGATGAGCAAAGAAAAATCTATGTAGTTTTCAATGACCTAAGAGAATCATTACATTGTGCGTGTCATGAGAGACTAAGACACAAACTAAACACTTACGGTATAAGCAGCAAGACGGTTGACATCATAAAATGGTATGTGGAAAATAGGAGTGTGTAGGTGAAGTATAAAACAAATTACTTTATTGTAGATGTACGATCTAATTTTCAGCTAGTAAAATTTGATTCACTTAAGAATCAGTTTTGCGACCCCTTCTTTTCATTCATTTTATAAACTATACCTCACAAGTAGTAGGTGACATTTTAATAATGTTCGCGGAAGGCAGCTTACTGATAGTAAAAAGTACAGTAGAAGAATTGGAATCTAGAATCTCTGCAAGTTCGAGGGAGGCTAATAAATGTTGCATTGGAAACAACTTGTCCGTAACCGCAAATAAGACAACATACATACAATTACAAACAAATGAAACTACAAAGACTAACGATATCTACATTGAAATAAGTACCGGTAATACAGTTCTCAAAGAAATAGGTTGTCGCACATTCTTGGTTGCCATCGTTGATTACAGCTGACATAGGAGACCCACATCAGAAAAATATGCTCAAAAATAAACACTAGCATCTTAGTAGTTGGACTGCAAATTTGGAGCCAAGACAGTCTTGCAGAAATAAATTACAGAGTGTCCCTTCACTATAGACAAGAGTTGGACAAAACTATGGAAACACGTAAACACAACACATTACTATTCCTAATACGGTGTAGGAGATTCGTTGGCACTCAAAACAGCTTCTAGTCTCCTCGAAACGGGTAAATACAGATCCTGTATGGTTTTCAAGCGAATTTTAAAACATTCTTCCTGCTAAATATCTGCAAATTCAGGTAACGGCGACGGAAGTGAATAGTGATTACGCAACCTTTCCTCCAAAGTAGATGACAAAGGCTCAACAGTATTGACACCTAATGATTATGGTGGCCAGAAAAGATGCGACAATGCATCATCGTCCTCACCGAATCAATCCTGCACAATGTGGGCCGCGTGAACAGCGCCCCTGTCGTAAATCATCACCACTGGAGAAACAAAAATTGTACCATGAGATGAACCTGATTAGCCAAATTAGTTACATAATCTTTGGCGGTTACGTGACGTTTCAGAGTAATTATGTACCCCATGAAATACCACTATACGGCAGCCCGAATCGTCACCGAAACCCCGCCATGTTTCACTCCTGGGACGAAAACTCGGCCAGAAGTAGGAAATAGCGTGAAACAAGACTCATACAGGCTGATTGGTCCATAGTCAAGGTTTTATGGCTTCGGTACCGCGTTTTCCTGTTACCGACATTTACGTCACTGAAGCATGAATTTGAAATTCCAGCTTGCCGTGTAAACCGCTGATTATGGAGCTCTCTTCATGTTGTTTTGGTGTAGATAGGGTTCGCGAGTGCTGCAGCTACTTTTTCAGTTGCTAGCCCTTATTTTTTGTCACAGGCCTGTTTGAAGATCGTCTTTCACGATCGCTCAGTTCACACTATTGTCCGCATTGTGACTTAGTGGATGATCATCTTCCATTTTCCCTGTATGCTGTATAAATCTACGACACGGAGCTTCTTGAAACACCAAACATTTCGGTTCCCTTGGTTACGGAAGCACCGACCGCTTTCTAATTCACTTACCCCCGTCATAATGCAGTTACAACAACACAGAACTCAGTTCTGGCCATGACTGACTCTTCCAACGTACTGGGGACATTGCAGACGGTGGCATTCGTGGTGGAACACAACAGCGCAAGCTGCAGGCTTCCCAAGGATCAGCATTTACGTTCAAGCATGCATTTGTCGAAGTATTTCTGTTTTTATATCCAATAGCAGTGAACTGCCTAACCAGAAAGTGAAGCACACAAGACGGACGGAGTGACCGAGCGGTTCTTGGCGCTACAGTCTGGAACCGCGCGACCGCTAAGGTCGCAGGTTCGAATCCTGCCTCGGGCATGGATGTGTGTCCCCTAGAACTTAGAACTACTTAAACCTAACTAACCTAAGGACAGCACACAACACCCAGCCATCACGAGGCAGAGAAAATCCCTGACCCCGCCGGGAATCGAACCCGGGAACCCGGGCGTGGGGAGCGAGAACGCTACCGCACGACCACGAGATACGGGCAATCTAAGGGGGCTGGTCAGATTATCACCTAGATCATTTATGTAAACCAGAAACAGCAGAGGGCCTATGACACTACCTTGCGGAACGCCAGATATCACTTCAGATCTACTCGATGACTTACCGTCCATAACTACGAACTGCGACCTCTCTGAGACGAAATCACGAATGCAGTCACACAACTGAGACGATACTCCATATGTACGCAATTTGATTAATAGTCGCTTATGAGGAACGGTATCAAAAGCTTTCTGGAAATCTAGGAATATAGAATCGATCTGAGATCGCTTGTCGACAGCAGTCATTACTTCATGGGAATAAAGAGCTAGCTGTGTTGCACAAGAACGATGTTTTCTGAATCCGTGTTGGTTATCTATTAATAAATCATTTTCTTCAAGGTAATCCATAATGTTCGAGTACAGTATATGCTCCAAAATCCTAGTGCAAATTGCAGTCATTGATATGGGTCTGTAATTAAATGGGTTACTCCTATTTCCTTTCTTGAATATTGGTGTGACCTGTGCTACTTTCCAGTCTTTAGGAACAGACCTTTCGTCAAGTGAGCGGTTATATATGATTGATAAGAAAGGCGCTATTGTGTCTGCATGCTCTGAAAGGAACCTGATTGGTATACCATCTGGACCGGAAGACTGTTACGTAAGAAGTCTTCGAACCACTCACATATCGGGAACCTATTCTGTATGCTCGAGCCTACAGTGACAGCCTGCAGTAGCGCACCGTATCAAATGCTTTTCGGAAATCTAGAAGTATGGAATCTGCCTGTAGCCCTTCATCTAAAGCTCTCGGGATATCATATGAGAAAACTGCAAACTGAGTTTCGCACGAGTGATGCTGATTCGTGGACGATGCTTTTCCGTCTCAAGGAATTTTATTATATTCGCTCTGAGAATATATTCAAGCATTCTGCCGCGTACCGGTGTTAAGGTTATTGGTCTGTAATTTTGCGGGCCTGTTCTTTTACCCGTCTTTCATCTGCACATTTGTCCAGCCGCTGTGGACTTTGCGCTGGACGAGAGATTCGCGATAGATGCAAGCCAAGCAAGGGACCACGCTTTGTAAAGCTGAGTTGTGATCCCATCCGGACTTGGTGACTAATTTTCAACTCTTTCAGTTGTTTCTCTACGCCAGGAATGCCTTATACTATGTCCTCCATACGGCAGCCTTTGCGATGGTCAAGTGACGTATTATTTGTACGACTGCCCTGCGTGGACGATTTCTTAAAAGCGAAATTTAAAACTCCAGTTTTCATTTTGGCATCTTCTACTTCAACATCCGTATGACACTTACTACATGTGGCTGGGATGCATGCACTGATTTGCTTGGGAAGAGTGTTATGAAGCCTCCTGAGGCAAGGTGGCCCACAGCTGGTGTAGCTGGTCCTTGATATTCTGGACACGCTCTTTGTTTAAATTGACGTACGAGTAGGGGACAGTTATGAGGATCTTGCTGGCCACTGGACTACCTTAACATTTCACATTTAATTCGTAGAGGCGCGTTCCATCGGTGTGGACAAGCATTTTCCCTGAAAAATGGCTCCGCGATACTGTCTCAAGAGAGTTAACACATGAGGACGTGTGATGTCGTTGACGTACCACTGTGCCGTCAGAGTTCCCTCAATCTCTCCAGCCATTATCCGAAGTTGTACGCATTGGCTCTCCACGACATAACGCCAGGAGTTACACAACTGTGTCTCTCCCATGTCGCCACCAGACTTCCCGGTGATGGACGTCCGGGGTAGTGCAGAATCGTGACTGAACACAAAGCGACACCATTTATCAGCAGTCCATGTTTACCGAAACCTCCACGGCTCCAGATGCAGCCGTTTGAGTTGAAATGTTAACGGCTAACTATGCATTGGGTGGTAATTCCCAGGTCCTACTGTTGTTGTCTTCTACCAATAGTGCAGGATGATATGGAGTAGTCCAGGGAGTCCTTGATATTCTGGACACTGGCGCTATGATTAAATTGACGTCTGAGCTAGTTCCACAGATGTTCTATGGGGGACAGCTATGAGGATCTTGCTGGCCACTGGAACACCTTAACATTTCACATTTAATTCGTAGAGGTGTGTTCCATATGTGTGGACAAGCATTATCGCTTGTAAAGTGATACGGATTAGTCCAGTGAGTCCATTACTTGTTCTCGGCTGGCAGGCGCTGACTTGAAGGGGTTATGGTGTGCTTGGTGCGCAATACCGGGTTCCTCCCTCGTGGTGGACTGTAACCCTGACGACGAGCGAAGCAGCCCGCCCCCACGTTCACATGCAGTCCAACATCGAGCCACTGTCACATACGAATGGCTCACAAAGCTGGAATCGCACGGTTAGGCCAGCCAACCAAAATGGAGACACATTATGAGGCTTATGTCCTACTTTAACGATCCCAAACTTTTGGACGTATTGTTGTTGTTGTTGTGGTCTTCAGTCCTGAGACTGGTTTGATGCAGCTCTCCATGCTACTCTATCCTGTGCAAGCTTCTTCATCTCCCAGTACCTACTGCAACCTACATCCTTCTGAATCTGCTTAGTGTATTCATCTCTTGGTCTCCTCCTACGATTTTTACCCTCCACGCTGCCCTCCAATATTAAATTGGTGATCCCTTGATGCCTCAGAACATGTCCTACCAACCGATCCCTTCTTCTGGTCAAGTTGTGCCACAAACTTCTCTTCTCCCCAATCCTATTCAATACTTCCTCATTACTTATGTGATCTACCCATCTAATCTTCAGCATTCTTCTGTAGCACCACATTTCGAAAGCTTCTATTCTTTTCTTGTCCAAACTATTTACCGTCCATGTTTCACTTCCATACATGGCTACACTCCATACAAATACTTTCAGAAATGACTTCCTAACATTTAAATCTATACTCGATGTTAACAAATTTCTCTTCTTCAGAAACGCTTTCCTTGCCATTGACAGTCTACATTTTATATCCTCTCTACTTCGACCATCATAAGTTATTTTGCTCCCCAAATAGCAAAACTCCTTTACTACTTTAAGTGTCTCATTTCCTAATCTAATTCCCTCAGCATCACCCGACTTAATTCGACTACATTCCATTATCCTCGTTTTGCTTTTGTTGATGTTCATCTTATATCCTCCTTTCAAGACACTGTCCATTCCGTTCAACTGCTCTTCCAGGTCCTTTGCTGTCTCTGACAGAATTACAATGTCATCGGCAAACCTCAAGGTTTTTATTTCTTCTCCATGGATTCTAATACCTACTCCGAATTTTTCTTTTGTTTCCTTTACTGCTTGCTCAATATACAGATTGAATAACATCGGGGAAAGGCTACAAACCTGTCTCACTCCCTTCCCAGCCACTGCTTCCCTTTCATGTCCCTCGACTCTTATAACTGCCATCTGGTTTCTGTACAAATTGTAAATAGCCTTTCGCTCCCTGTATTTTACCCCTGCCAGCTTTAGAATTTGAAAGAGAGTATTCCACTCAACATTGCCAAAAGCTTTCTCTAAGTCTACAAATGCTAGAAACGTAGGTTTGCCTTTCCTTAATCTTTCTTCTAATACAAGATCTGAGAAATTAGGCCTCATACAGAGCCATACAGACAGTCATTTTCCTCTCCCTCCATTTGCGAGTGTAACAGGAAAGGACATGACAAGTAGTGGTACGGGGTACCCTCAGCCACGCACCGTACGGTGGCTTGCGGACTCCCTCTGTAGATGTAGAAGCAGAGCATCCGTTTTTGAGCCCCTTCCCCGTCTCTCCACTGAGTTATGAAATGTTTGAGAAACCACCTGTTTTTAGTACGCAATAAGAGTATAATATTTATGTATCATTTCGGTTTAGTTTGAATCTTGGCTCTGGCAGCAGTCATCCAGTCGTAATGTCAGTATTGCCTCACGTGTTCCAGTATTTCTACGGAATCCAAACTGATCTTCCCCGAGGTCGGCTTCTACTAGTTTTTCCATTCGTCTGTAAAGAATTCGTGTTAGTATTTTGCAGCTGTGGCTTATTAAACTGATTGTTCGGTAATTTTCACATCTGTCAACACCTGCTTTCTTTGGGATTGGAATTATTATATTCTTCTTGAAGTCTGAGGGTATTTCGCCTGTTTCATACATCTTGCTCACCAGATGGTAGAGTTTTGTCAGCACTGACTCTCCCAAGGCCGTCAGTAGTTCCAATGGAATGTTGTCTACTCCCGGGGCCTTGTTTCGACTTAGGTCTTTCAGTGCTCTGTCAAACTCTTCACGCAGTATCGTATCTCCCATTTCATCTTCATCTATATCCTCTTCCATTTCCATAATATTGTCCTCAAGTACATCGCCCTTGTATAGACCCTCTATATACTCCTTCCACCTTTCTGCCTTCCCTTCTTTACTTAGAACTGGGTTTCCATCTGAGCTCTTGATGTTCATACAAGTGGTTCTCTTATCTCCAAAGGTCTCTTTAATTTTCCTGTAGGCAGTATCTATCTTGGACGTATTATATGGGGTAAATTATTATTCAGAAGAAAAGTATTTCGTCTTGAACAAACAAATTTACACGGCCAAACGCCATGAGGGATCATTTAATGATCTCTTATTGTACCGTGATACTCGTTTGTTTGCAAAACTCTGCAGTCGTTCTTTAGTGGCTGGTGAATATGCCACTCCGAATTCGTTCTTTGTCTACCGCTAAGCCAGTCGAGACAAGTAGAGACTCAACAGTATTTTTTTGTGAAATTGAATTTTGTGAAATTATGTGTACTGTCAGCTGGGTCAGCGGCTGGTATTCAACCCTGCTAATGTACTGCATTGGCTGAGTTTAAGTGACGGCGAACTCTTCTTCGTGAAGGTGGTAATGCTGTAGAAGATGACTCATTCACATGTTTTCTGGTATCTATTATAATAAAAAAAAATATCATCAGACTGAAACGGATACTATGACTCATTCACATGTTTTCTGGTATCTATTATAATAAAAAAAAAATTATCATCAGACAGAAACGGATACTATGACTCATTCACATGTTTTCTGGTATCTATGATAATAAAAAAAATTATCATCAGACAGAAACGGATACTGTTGTAACAACAAAACATATTTATGATGCTAGTGTTGACATTGACGAACAACTCACTGCAAGCGGTAGTGTTAGGGCAAGTTCGAGAAAAGGTGATGGAAGCAGTGAAAGTAAATTCCAACCTTCTCCTGATAATGGGTTTAAAGTCGAAAGTCTCATCACGGTGTCGGCCGGTGTGGCCTTGCGGTTCTAGGCGCTTCAGTCTAGAACCGCGCGACCACCACGGTCGCAGGTTCGAATCCTGCCTCGGGCATGGATGTATGTGATGTCCTTAGGTTAGTTAGGTTTAAGTGGTTCTAAGTTCTAGCGAGAATTATCGCACAATCAGCTTAACAGCTCATGCATCGAAGCTGCTTACAAGAATAATATACAGAAGAATGGAAAAGAAAATTGAGAATGCGCTAGGTGACGATCAGTTTGGCTTTAGGAAAAGTAAAGGGACGAGAGAGGCAATTCTGACGTCACGGCTAATAATGGAAGCAAGGCTAAAGAAAAATCAAGACACTTTCATAGGATTTGTCGACCTGGAAAAAGCGTTCGACAATATAAAATGTTGCAAGCTGTTCGAGATTCTGAAAAAGTAGGGGTAAGCTATAGGGAGAGACGGGTCATATACAATATGTACAACAACCAAGAGAGAATAATAAGAGTGGACGATCAAGAACGAAGTGCTCGCATTAAGAACGGTGTAAGACAAGGCTGTAGCCTTTCGCCCCTACTCTTCAATCTGTACATCGAGGAAGCAATGATGGAAATAAAAGAAAGGTTCAGGAGTGGAATTAAAATACAAGGTGAAAGGATATCAATGATACGATTCGCTGATGACATTGCTATCCTGAGTGAAAGTGAAGAAGAATTAAATGATCTGCTGAACGGAATGAACAGTCTAATGAGTACACAGTATGGTTTGAGAGTAAATCGGAGAAAGACGAAGGTAACGAGAAGTAGTAGAAATGAGAACAGCGAGAAACTTATCAGGATTGATGGTCACGAAGTCAATGAAGTTAAAGAATTCTGCTACCTAGGCAGTAAAATAACCAATGACGGACGGAGCAAGGAGGACATCAAAAGCAGACTCGCTATGGCAAAAAAGTCATTTCTGACCAAGAGAAGTCTACTAATATCAAATACCGGCCTTAATTTGAGGAAGAAATTTTTGAGGATGTACGTCTGGAGTACAGTATTGTCTGGTAGTGAAACATGGACTGTGGGAAAACCGGAACAGAAGAGAATCGAAGCATTTGAGATGTGGTACTATAGACGAATGTTGAAAATTAGGTGGACTGATAAGGTAAGGAATGAGGAGGTTCTACGCAGAATAGGAGAGGAAAGGAATATGTGGAAAACACAGATAAGGAGAAGGGACAGGATGATAGGACATCTGCTAAGACATGAGGGAATGACTTCCATGGTACTAGAGGGAGCTGTAGAGGGCAAAAACTGTAGAGGAAGCCAGAGATTGGAATAAGTCAAGCAAATAATTGAGGACGTAGGTTTCAAGTGCTACTCTGAGATGACGAGGTTAGCACAGGAAAGGAATTCGTGGCGGGCAGCATCAAACCAGTCAGTAGACTGTTCTAGGGGACTGATGACCTCGGATGTTAAGTCCCATAGTGCTCAGAACCATATGAACCATCTCATCACAGTGCTTAATGACAATACACTGGAGAGCATATACGACAATTATCACGTCAGAGGTTTCAAGTCTAAAAGCAATATTAAAAGAGTACTGGACTACATGGCAAACAGAAAAGGAGGCAGTACAGTTTTCAAAGGAAATCGTACGTTGCAATTCAATATCATAAAGCAGCGTGAAATGACGAAGTTTGATGAATCGCGAGAATGCGATTCTTCCGTTTATTGTTGGCACTAACAACATTGGGCATTGGCTGTAGCCAGAGATCTAGCGTGTACAAACTTCACGGTGTCACTAGGATTTATTGCTAATGTTCAAGAGGGGTTTAGGATAACGTTACGCCGTATAACTATACCTCAAGCGCGAAAAAATAAGGACGACCAAGGAGGGATGATTTTAAAGAGCTCAAACACTTGATGCTGAATTCAGTGCGCATATAACGACAGAAGACATAGAAGTGGATTCTGTGATCAGAGTCAGTTCAACAGTGCTTTCTACCGAAAGAACGCTGTCCATGAAAGAGGAGAGAAACACTGTCCCGGCGTTGCAATTAGTTAACAGTGTGACGCTCAGGTACACGACGGATGTTGCTGTAACAATGGACGGACGATTGTCAGACAAACTCTGTATAGGCTCCCACGAACAAAACAGGAAGTTTCGACGCCATGTGTCAAGGGAAATAGAAAAACGATGCCCTCAAAATGTCGTCGTAGATACAAGCGCGAGCGGGAAGTTGAAGAAGACGTCTTTTCTGTTAGTTTTGAATCCACATTTGTCGGCAATGTACATTGTACCTCCTGGTCTGGACATAAGGATGAACAAGGATTACTGGAAGCATGTGAAGAAAAATGATGCAGCTTTAAAATTCATTCCACCTGAAACTACAAAATATGCACAACCTCAGGACTATATTTCTTCAGGCGGTATAAAATACAGGGTGATTCATAAAGAAAGAACTGAATTTAATGGTGAAATGTAAGCTTCCACGGCCGGAAATATCACAATTAATAAAATGTTCGGGGCTATTAGGCCGTGGTCTAATACACTCCTGGAAATGGAAAAAAGAACACATTGACACCGGTGTGTCAGACCCACCATACTTGCTCCGGACACTGCGAGAGGGCTGTACAAGCAATGATCACACGCACGGCACAGCGGACACACCAGGAACCGCGGTGTTGGCCGTCGAATGGCGCTAGCTGCGCAGCATTTGTGCACCGCCGCCGTCAGTGTCAGCCAGTTTGCCGTGGCATACGGAGCTCCATCGCAGTCTTTAACACTGGTAGCATGCCGCGACAGCGTGGACGTGAACCGTATGTGCAGTTGACGGACTTTGAGCGAGGGCGTATAGTGGGCATGCGGGAGGCCGGGTGGACGTACCGCCGAATTGCTCATCACGTGGGGCGTGAGGTCTCCACAGTACATCGATGTTGTCGCCAGTGGTCGGCGGAAGGTGCACGTGCCCGTCGACCTGGGACCGGACCGCAGCGACGCACGGATGCACGCCAAGACCGTAGGATCCTACGCAGTGCCGTAGGGGACCGCACCGCCACTTCCCAGCAAATTAGGGACACTGTTGCTCCTGGGGTATCGGCGAGGACCATTCGCAACCGTCTCCATGAAGCTGGGCTACGGTCCCGCACACCGTTAGGCCGTCTTTCGCTCACGCCCCAACATCGTGCAGCCCGCCTCCAGTGGTGTCGCGACAGGCGTGAATGGAGGGACGAATGGAGACGTGTCGTCTTCAGCGATGAGAGTCGCTTCTGCCTTGGTGCCAATGATGGTCGTATGCGTGTTTGGCGCCGTGCAGGTGAGCGCCACAATCAGGACTGCATACGACCGAGGCACACAGGGCCAACACCCGGCATCATGGTGTGGGGAGCGATCTCCTACACTGGCCGTACACCACTGGTGATCGTCGAGGGGACACTGAATAGTGCACGGTACATCCAAACCGTCATCAAACCCATCTTTCTACCATTCCTAGACCGGCAAGGGAACTTGCTGTTCCAACAGGACAATGCACGTCCGCATGTATCCCGTGCCACCCAACGTGTTCTAGAAGGTGTAACTCAACTACCCTGGCCAGCAAGATCTCCGGATCTGTCCCCCATTGAGCATGTTTGGGACTGGATGAAGCGTCGTCTCACGCGGTCTGCACGTCCAGCACGAACGCTGGTCCAACTGAGGCGCCAGGTGGAAATGGCATGGCAAGCCGTTCCACAGGACTACATCCAGCATCTCTACGATCGTCTCCATGGGAGAAAAGCAGCCTGCATTGCTGCGAAAGGTGGATATACACTGTACTAATGCCGACATTGTGCATGCTCTGTTGCCTGTGTCTATGTGCCTGTGGTTCTGTCAGTGTGATCATGTGATGTATCTGACCCCAGGAATGTGTCAATAAAGTTTCCCCTTCCTGGGACAATGAATTCACGGTGTTCTTATTTCAATTTCCAGGAGTGTAGATTTCACCTTAAAACCCGACTTTTGTCCCAATCTGCGGAGGTCGTGTTCAAGGGGGAATCGTAGCTTTTTTGAGTGTCCGATTCTCAGCCTGGCTCGCTACTGACTACACCAAAATTCCTCTTCGCCGCGCTTCCGCGCAGTGGCGTGACGTCACGTGTTTTGAATCGAGGCACACGAGAAAGACAGGCCGCGGCACGTACACAGGCCAAGCTCGCTCAACTCAGCAGAAATGGTTCAAATGGCTCTGAGCACTAAGGGGCTTAAGATCTGAGGTCATCAGCCTCTAGAACTTAGAACTACTTAAACCTAACTAAGCTAAGGACATTACACAGATCCATGCCCGAGGCAGGATTCGAACCTGCGATCGTAGCGGTAGCGCGGTTCCAGGCTGAAGCGCCTAGAACCGCTCGGCCACACCAGATGGCAACTCTGCAGACAAACTGCGTTTCTGCATCAGTTAACTCGTAACTAGGTGTGTTCGTACAAACCAGAATTGCATCTTCTACTGGAATCCACTATTATGGAATCTTACTGCTATTAGTCCTACAATTATAATAAGTCCACAGGCGTATTAATAATTTGTTACGGCACTACTGGGTTCAATACAATTAAAATCGTGCCAAAATGATTATCAGTTGTATTGTGTTGGCAGAAGAGCCAACACCGTGTTGCTAGAGGAGGCCGAAATGCACGCCTTTATGCTCACGCAGGCTGGCGTGAGGTCTGGAAAATGACAATGTAATTAATATAGCCAATAAGGTACGTTGCTGCTGGAATACTTAACTTTAATCCATAATTGGTGTACACCTCTCTTGACTGAACATGCTTCACAATCTCAATATTAACTGGTAATGGCGCCTTGCTAGGTCGTAGCAAATGACGTAGCTGAAGGCTATGCCAACTATCGTCTCGGCAAATGAGAGCGTATTTGTCAGTGTAGCTTCGCTAGCAAAGTCGGCTGTACAACTGGAGCGAGTGCTAGGAAGTCTCTCTAGACCTGCCGTGTGGCGGCGCTCGGTCTGCAATCACTGACAGTGGCGACACGCGGGTCCGACGTATACTAGCGGCCTAGCAAGTGTGGTGTCTGGCGGTGACACAACAAGTTGCATAAGCCATCACATCTTCTATGAAATGAGCACTGCTACGCAGGAGAGACTAAATGCTACAAACAAGCCGTTATACGCTTTATGCTGAGAATTGATTTTAAATTTTGATCTACGACTAGTAATCAGTAAGATTTCAGAGTATCAGATTCCAGTAGATGCAATTCTCGCTAGTATGTACACACTCAGTTGCGAGTTATCATGTTTACAAACGCAATTTGCCCGCTGCGTTAAGCGAGCGAGCGAGCTCAGGCTTACCTTTGTGACGTCCGCGCCGTGGCCTGTCTTTCTCGTCGGTCTCGTTTTGAATACACGAACGCAATTGGCCGTTGTCAACTGCTGTCGTCCGCTGTTGCTATCACCCCGTAGTGGATGACGGCTACATATCTTCTTCAGCACCGGAATTCAGAGGTCATTCAATTTCAAGCCCTCCTCTTTACCACTGAAGTAAAGTATGTTCCGGATCAGCTGATACGTCAATCTCCCCTTTTCTGCAATTGTCCTCGTCTTATGACAGTTCTTTTAGTTGTACCCACGTACACGGTTAGCGAGCACCCTTATTCATTGGCCGATTTCAGGTGATCTCGTATCTTCTGGGTGGGTTTGTAGATTACCACGACGTTCCGCTTTTTCAGGATTTTTTCTATGTGGTCAGTAACGTCCATAATGGAAGACCGGAAAATTTCTTATTTCATCCGCGCTTGAATATCACAATGATATCTACGCGGTATATTGGTGAGACATTTTAATTCTGCATCAAGCAGCTCTGGTTAGAAGATTCTCCTTGCACTATCCTGCAACGTTTTCATGTTGCCTCGCTTTTATGGGTGGCTGTTCGATTCCCTGTATAGGTAACGGTCTGTGTACGTAGGTTTTCGGTAAATCGTGACGCCCAAGCTACCATCTTCCTTCTCGAAAAATAGCACGTTAAGAAATTTTATCTTCGCCTGCCTCCCATTCTGTGATAAACTGAAACTTCGGATGGTGTCGCTTTGGGGAGCCCCTTACGCCCTGTTATACCGGACTTCATTATGGAAAAATTCCAGGATCAGGCACTGGAAACTGCGGACAAGAGACCGAATGTTTCGTTCCGATACGTGGATGATATGTTTATTTTTGGGTGGTTTGGCAGGAAGGGACTGGATCGTTTTCACAAACATCTCAATGGGATCAATTCGAAGATTGAGTTTACCACAAAGAGGGAGGCAGGCAGAAGATTAAATTTTCTAGACGTCCTAGTTTTCAAGAAAGAAGATGGTAACTTGGGCCTCACGGTTTACCGAAAACCCACCCACATAGTCTCCTACATCAATGTTCGAACCACCACCCGGAACAAGAGCGAGGCATCATGATAAAGTTGGCGGTTGTTGATATGGTCTTCAGTCCATAGACTGGTTTGATGCACTGTCCATGCTACTCTATCCTGTGCAAGCTTCTTCATCTCCCAGTACCCACTGCAACCTACATCCTTCTGAATCAGCTTAATGTATTCATCTCTTTGTCTCCCTCTACGATTTTTATCCTCCACGCTGCCCTCCAGTACTAAATTGGGGATCCCTTGATGCCTCAGAACATGTCCTACCAACCGATTCCTCCTTCTAGTCAAGTTGTGCCACAGATTTCTCTTCTCTCCAATTCTATTCAATACTTCCTCATTAGTTATATGATCTACCCATCTTCAGCATTCTTCTGTAGCATCACATTTCGAAAGCTTCTATTCTCTGCCGGCCCGTGTGGCCGTGCGGTTCTAGGCGCTTCAGTCTGGAACCGCGAGACCGCTACGGTCGCAGGTTCGAATCCTGCCTCGGGCATGGATATGTGTGATGTCCTTAGGTTAGTTAGGTTTAAGTAGTTCTAAGTTCTAGGGGACTGATGACCTCAGATGTTAAGTCCCATAGTGCTCAGAGCCATTTGAACCTTCTATTCTCTTCTTGTTAGAACTATTTATCTTTCTTGTTCCACTTCCATACATGGCTACATACAAATACTTTCAGAAAAGTCTTGCAGACATTTAAATCTATACTCGATGTGAACAAATTTCTCTTCTTCGGAAACGCTTACCTTGACATTGCCGGTCTACATTTTATATCCTCTCTGCTTCGAGCATCATCAGTTATTTTGCTCCCCAAATAGCAAAAATCATCTACTACGTTAAGCGTCTCATTTGCTAATCTAATTCCCTCATCATCACCTGATTTAATTCGACTACGTTCCATTATCCTCGTTTTGCTTTTGTCGATGTTCATCTTATGCCCTCATTTCAAGACACTGTCCGTTCCCTTCAACTGCTCTTCCAGGTCATTTGCTGTCTCTGACAGAATTACAGTGTCATCGGCAAACCTCAAAGTTTTTATTTCTTCACCATGGATTTTGATACCAACTACAAATAGATAGGCTACAATCCTGTCTCACTCCCTTCCCAACCACTGCTTTCCTTTGAGACCTCTCGAGTCTTATAACTGCCATTTGGTTTCTGTACAAATTGTAAATTGTCTTTCGCTCCCTATATTTGACCCCTGCCACCTTCAGAATTTGAAAGAGTATTCCAGCTAACACTGTCTAAAGCTTTCTCTAAGTCTACAAATGCTAGAAACGTAGGTTTGCCTTTGCTTAATCTATATTGAGGTAAGTCGTGGGGTCAGTATTGTCTCATGTGTTCCAACATTTCTATGGAATCCAAACTGGTCTTCCCCTAGGTCGACTTCAACCAGTTTTTCCATTCGTCTGTAAAGAATTCGCTTTAGTGTTTTGGGTAGTTGGCGAATAGAGCAAGGAAAATCTGCGAACCAGAGTTGCTTGACGCAGAATTACACCATCACGCCAACGCGTTGCTGAAGAAAGGTTATTCGTTCGCACAGGTTAAAAGAGCGTTAAGACCGCCGTGTAGAAATCCTACTGATTCAATGCATTCATCACTACCACTCGTGTATTGGTAGCATTTCTCAAAGCATTCATGTCATCAAAGAGTACAGAGTCATTAACAACAGTATTAAGGCCTCTCAAAAATAACAGTTATCTTCATTGCTTTCCACTCTTGCTTTTTTTTCCGCAGTTGACTGCTGAAATATAAAATATAGACGTACATACCACTGTATGGGTAATCCACTTATAAACACAACTGTAACTAACAAAGAAAAAAGTGTACTTTTCACTTTTAAAGACTTTAAGTAAATTTCCTTCGTTACATTTGTCAATAATTTCCTTTTCGTTTTAAAGGGACAAAATTGTTTTCTGTTCTTTCACGCTAACTAGAGGCAGTACTCTCAAAAACAAAGTGAACTTCTACAACAGTTTTGTTCTTATCTGCAATGTACAGAATTTGATTTTGCAAAAAGCTCATTATACTGCGTACAAAACAATAAGCAACCGCCTGCCAACGGATATTCTAAACAGAGCCCAACAGTTACAGGACAGTTTTGATCAAATGAGAAATAACTGCCGGCCGGAGTGGCCGAGCGGTTCTGGGCGCTACAGTCTGGAACCGCGTGACCGCTACGGTCGCAGGTTCGAATCTTGCCTCGGGCATGGATGTGTGTGATGTCCTTAGGTTAGTTAGGTTTAAGTATTTCTAAGTTCTAGAGGACTGATGACCTCAGAAGTTAAGTCCCATAGTGCTCAGAGCCATTTGAACCATTTTTTTGAGAAATAACTGCTGAAAGAGCGATAAATTTCTTGGATGACTGCTGCCAGAGCCAAGATTCAAACTAAACCGAAATGATACATAAATATTATACTCTTATTGCGTACTAAAAACAGGTGGTTTCTCAAACATTTCATAACTCAGTGGAGAGACGGGGAAGGGGCTCAAAAACGGATGCTCTGCTTCTACATCTACAGAGGGAGTCCGCAAGCCACCGTACGGTGCGTGGCTGAGGGTACCCCGTACCACTACTTGTCTTGTCCTTTCCTGTTACACTCGCAAATGGAGGGAGAGGAAAATGACTGTCTGTATGGCTCTGTATGAGGCCTAATTTCTCAGATCTTGTATTCATGGTCCTTATGCGCGATGTATGTTAGCGGTAGTAGAATCGTTCGGCAATCAGCTGCAAATGCCGGTTCTCTAAATTTTATCAATAGTATTTCTCGAAAAGAATGTCGCCTTCCCTCCAGGGATTCCCATCTGAGTTCCCGTGGCATCTCCGTAACACTTGTTTGTCGTTCGAACCTACCGGTAGCAAGTCTAGCAGCCCGCCTCTGAATTGTTTCGATATCTTTTCTTCAGTCCCACCTGGTAGTAAGGATCTCAAACACTCGAGCAGTACTCAAGAATAGATGGCACCAGTGTCCTACATGCGGTCTCCTTTACAGGTGAACCACTATTTCCTAAAATTCTCTCTATCTCTCAATAAACCGAAGTCGACCTTTCTCCTTTCCTGACACAGTTCTCACATGCTCGTTCCACTTCATATCGTTTTGCAATGTTACGTCCAGATATTTAAACGACTTGATTGTGTCAAGCAGGACACCAGTAATACTGTATGTGAACGTTACAGGGTTGGTCTTCCTACTCATCCGCATTTTCTTACATTTTTCGACATTTAGGGCTAGTTGCCATTCATCAAAAAATGGCTCCAAACACTATGGGACGTAACACCTGAGGTCATCAGTCCCCTAGACTTACAACTACGAGGCAGGATTCGAACCTGCAACGGTAGCAGGCACGCGGTTCCGGACTGAAGCGCCTAGAACCGAGCGGTCAGAACGCCTGGCTGACATTCATCACACCAAGTGAAAATTTTGTCAAGGTCGTCTTGTATCTTCCTACAATCAATCAACTTCGAAAACTTATCGTACATCACGGAATCATCAGCAAACAACCGCAGATTGCTGCCCACCCAACCCGCTAAATCTTTTATGTATATAGGGAACAACAGTGGTCCTATCGCACCTTCCTGGCGCCCTCTTGACGATACGCTTGCCTCTGATGGACACTCGCCGTCGAGGGCAACATACTGGATTCTCTGAAGGACATCATCTTTCCGCCAGTGACTGTTATAAGTTTTTTATTACACTATTGCAGTTTCGGCCTTACGGCATTATCGAGTGCTGATATTATGGCCGAAATTGCAATAATGTCATAAAAACTTACAACAGTCCCTGGCGGAAAGATGACGTCCATCAAAAAAAAAAAAAATTATGACTGTGAATCCCAGGTACAACAAGTTTATCTGCATTCTATTATTTAAGAAGTTTTCTAGGCACTCACACACCAGTGAACTTATTCCATATGCTCGTACGTTCGTTAATAATCTGCAATGGGGCACCTTGTCAAATTCTTTTCAGAAACCTAGAAATATGGAGTCTGCCTGTTGCCCTTCAACCATAGTTCTATCATGTGAGAAAAGGGCAAGCCGAGTTTCGCGCGAGCGATTCTTTCTGAAACCATGCTTATTCGTGGACAGCACGGGCAACTTGATAACACTCGCCCATCTCTGCACTTCTGCGTCCGGTAGCGCGGCCTCTAAGTTTCGCAATGAAAGTTTTGACATCCGGAACAGTTACCGTTTCCTTCACCGTTAGACTCTCTTAGGACACCTTCGATGCTAATGGCAGACACTCATTGAGAGCAGTGAGGCAGAGACAGCGAAAGAGCAGCAACTGGGAAGCTGTGTACGGAACCAGCGATAAGCAGTGACGCATGCGTCAGGTTGCAAACATCTCCCCACCACCCATTGGGAAACCAGTCACTGCTGTGGCTACAGGGGGCCGAAATCGAAGATCTGAGCCTAGCGTGTGCAATGACGCATAAGATTCAGCGCAAAAATAATTGCTTCAGCTGTGCAGAGCTTCCGGACTGAAAGGTTCCGTATATGACCACATTATTTTGCTCACTCTATATACGCAACAGTGCTTTCCACGGAACAGTGCAGCTAGTATAGTACACCACCCTCCCCCCCCCTCCCCCCTCCACACGTAGCGCAGCCACTGCAGTGAAACGCCAAAATGTTGCAGCAAGCTTGAGTACTCCACTTGTGCAGTATAGCGCGCTCGCGCACACACATAAACACACACGCGCACACACACACACACACACACACACACACACACACACACACAGACACACACACACACATTTTAGCCCTGTTAAAATCTCTGCGTCAGGCATTGTTACTTATTTGCTGCACATATTTGAATTTCTGTCTTACCCGATAACTTCTGCCCCTTACGGCTCCCTCTACTATCGTGCAAGGGGTTCCATGATAACACATGTCCTCTCATCCTGGCCCTCTCTATATTCAGTGTTTACTATACACCCCTTCCCTCGTCGAAAATGCAGAAGACGCCCCACAAAATTAGTCCGATATTCCGCAAGTTCGCAATTTCTTCGTTAGGCGACAGTCGGGGAACTGTATGAAACATTTAGCCGAAGACAGTCAGGATAAAATCAATGATAGCGCCACTGTCTGCTGCCTTGTTGATACCAAGCACAAGGAGACACACACATTTTGACGAATTTGCTGCTTTCTTTTTAAATCGATTTCTCCAGGGAGGAAAAGTCATCACAATATGCGAGCATATTTCGTAACAGTAGAATGGACTGATCTCAGCGGTAAGGACTGTAGTTGAGCTCGTGTGCTTCTCAAGCAGCTCCAGAAAGAGAGCAGGTTCTTTTGCATAATCTAAACAGAATCGTACAGGTATACCACCAAGTCGAATTGTGTGTGCCACAAAACAATAATCCATGACTAGAAGAGATAGAATTCAAGAAACAACACATGGTTTTGCTGCAAAACTTAGTTTTTAGGGTTCCGTGCGTCAATCGGTAAAAGCGAAAACACTATAGGATGACTTTGTTGTCTGCTGTCTATTGTCTGCCCGTCTGTCTGCCCGACTATTGAAAACCCACTTTCTCCGGAACAGGTCGATGCATCGAGTTGAAATTCATTTCACATACTAAGGCGTACGGTCCATTAACGGTGTAAGAAGACATACGGCCGTTTATGTCACGTATTTTGATACTCGAAAACTCACTCATCAGAACCTACAGATCACCTCCGGTTGACCTAGAACCAGGAAATTAGGCAAGAAGCAAGGTTTGACAGTAAAACACTTCAAAAAAATATATTTTTTTGTCATTCTCTAAAGTCTTGGCGTTCCCGGGACCGATAATTTGCCAGTATCGGTATCGATAACAGCGAAAATCGTCACTCTTGATTCCCAGGATGGATGAACTACCTCTACAAATAATTAAGTTTGTGCAGAACTCTTTGTTCCCGAGTCCTACTCGCAGTTATCTTGATTTTTTAATACTGAGATGTAACTGCCGGTACGTTACCGGACCAGTTCCTTTAGGAGAAACACATAACTCTTGTGTCACTTTACACTGCCCTGATTATTTTGTACGAGAGCTGTTACTAGAGCTTTAGAGCTAGTCACTAATTGCTAACTTGAACAATACACAACAGAAAGTAAAACAGAACTAATGATATGTCGATGACAATCAGCAAACGTAAAGGTACCAGAGGGGCGGCTCTGACGTTGCACTCGATAATGGAAGCAAGTCTTACGAAAACTCTTATTAATCTAGAAAAAAAGTTCGAGAATGTAAGGTGGCGCAAGAAACTGATTTCGTCGAAAAGTAGGTGTTTGGAATCTACAGAGAAGGGTAACATACAGTATAGTTAGAAACCAAGAGGGGAAAAAAAAGAAAAAAAAAAGAGTTTCAAATGGCTCTGAGCACTATAGCACTTAACATCTGAGGTCATCAGTCCCCTAGAACTACTTAAACCTAACTAACCTAAGGACATCACACACATCCACGCCTGAGGCAGGATTCGAACCTGCGACCGTAGCAGTCGCGCGGTTCCGGACTGAAGCGCCTAGAACCGCTCGGTCACAGCGGCCGGCAAGTGGGAACAACAAGAATGGGAGTTCAAGAGGGAAATGTTAGGATTTAAAAGGGCGAAAGATGGGGATGGTATCTTTCTTTTCTACTGCTCAATCTATATGTTAAAGAAGTGAGTAAGGAAGTAAATGAAAAGTTGATACACAAGAAGAGAACCAAAGTTGAAGGGTATCGACATAAGATTATCTGATGTATATACTACCCTACTTGAAAATGAGACAGAATTGCAGAACTGTTGAATGGAATGAATACTACTGCACAGAACATGGACTGAGAGTAAACCGAGGAAAGACGAAAGTATTAAGAGACAGTGGGAATGAGATTAACACCAAATTTAAAATCAAGATAATGCCTTATGCAATAGGTGAAGTGAAGTAATTTTGCACTCTTGGAAGCAAAAGGTTCCTGACATTCGAAGCAAGAAAGACACTTAAAGCAGTGTAGTACACGCATTCATCGCTAAAGTATCTCTACTAGCATCTAAGTTAGAGGTCAGTTTGAGGTATTTCTGGGGATGGTCGTCTGGAGCACAGCAATATATGGCAGCGAATTATAGGCTGTAGGAAAAACGGAAAAGAAGAGGAGCGGAGTATTTGAGATGTGGTGTTATAGATAGATGCTGAAAATTACGACTAAGTGTACTGACAGATTAAGAAACAAGGACGTCCTCTGCAACTACGGCGATGATAGCAATGTGCAGGGAGCACTAAGAGTAAGAAGGGACGGATGATAGCACGTGTTAAGAGATGGGTATGTTGGGTCTGTGAGGGAGAAATAGCATCTATGACACTAAATGGGGCCAGAAAAGGCAAAAATTGTAAGGGAAGACAGTTAATGGAATACACACAACAGATGAGTGAGGAATGTCACAGGACAGCGATTCGTGGCGGTCCGCATGAAACCAGTTAGTAATAATAATACAGTCATATAGGTATGCAATCGGGTCCAGTAATAATTCCTGCGTGATAATAACTGATGACTTGGAGAGGCTGGATTCATATACACTTTTGAATGAACCTTTGCTTTTTTAGTTTTGAAATGTAAATATTTCTACGCTAGTATAGCAGCCCTGCTTTAAGAAACAGGTAACATTTGCCCCATTTTTGCTCCCTATTTCTTTATATGGGCGTTGCGGCAACATGAATATCGCTATTCTATTATTCTGAGTTTACCGACACATTTGAACAACGAATGTTGCTCCTGCTTTGCTGTTACGCAGCGCTACGTAAATAGCACACAGAAAAGAACCAATGTATACTTGTAGTGACTGTCAAAGGGAACACAAAACGAAAAAAGTGGCAGGAAGGTGACGAAGTTTTCTTGAAACCCCAGGAGGCCGGGAAAAAGGGGGGGAGAGGAAAATCTGGAGAATCGATTTCGAGGAAGGCTATGTGACAATTCCCCTGTCACAAGTCACAATCATATGTCTTTCTCAGAGACCATAAGATTAAGATGTCAACACGATGGCCCTTACCTCGTGCACAATCAAACACATACACATACACACACACACACACACACACACACACACACACACACACACACCGCAATGGAGGGCATGCGCACTGCTTGTATGTGACGAAAAGGCGACGGAGAAACGAAAGGCAAAAGCGACACAAATGTCAAAATAACAGAGGTACGAGAAATGGCGACAATGTTTTGTTTGCAAATTCTAGAACGAGGTCACAGCGAGATTTTAGATTTTATGCGTGGGAAACTGCAGCGAGGCTGACAACAATATTTTGTCAGCTGATAACAGGCGCCCGCATCTCGTGGTCGTGCGGTAGCGTTCTCGCTTCCCACGCCCGGGTTCCCGGGTTCGATTCCCGGCGGGGTCAGGGATTTTCTCTGCCTCGTGATGGCTGGGTGTTGTGTGCTGTCCTTAGGTTAGTTAGGTCTAAGTAGTTCTAAGTTCTAGGGGACTGATGACCACAGCAGTTGAGTCCCATAGTGCTCAGAGCCATTTGAACCATTTTTTTGATAACAGGCGACTTATGTATAAGCGTAAACTATTTATTTTTTATTTCAAAACAAAGCATTTCAGTGATTATTTGTGAAACTGAGAAACACTTAAAGGAAGTTCTTAGTCGATATGTGAAGGTTAATTAACTTTCAGTGCGTCATATTTTTACACAACTTTAGTCATGAAAGATTTATGTAGTTAACATCATCGGATTCTAGAAATCTGGGATTTTCATTGACGCCAAAATCAACTAGCTTGAATGTTGTGTTTTCCAATTTTGTATTTTTTTCCACCATCAATGCTTGTTGAGATTCTACACATACACCATCACTCCTTTTGTTCAGGTTTCTCCGTTGTCGTGCTAATAAGCCGCTATAGCATAAATATTCGTCCACAGTTCTCATACGTACATTTCATAAATTTCTGGCTTATTCTTCTCTGTTTTCCTACATCGAAACTTACGGCATCTTATTCTTTGTAGTAATATGATCGGTGGCTTTTTATCTAATACCTGATGCTCAGGGCATCTCATCTCAAATTTTTATTCAAATAATTTTTAGAAGCGGTATTCCATACGATTTTTCTTGGTCTGTAATCATCTACAGATTTAAGCGTGCTTCCTTTGAAGTCAACAGACATTATTGCGCACAAATCGCTTCACAGCATAACCTGAACATGCAACACAATAAAGCACACACGGGCCCCAAACGCCTGTCGTCTGCTAAAAAGCGTGAAGATTCTCAAGGAAGGCGGGAATCAACGCGATTAACATACGTCCTCCATTTCTACAAATGTGCTTGCGAACTTATGCTCTTGGAAATTTATGCTCATGAGCAAAGTTAAGCACGAAAAAGGGCATCGTGTGGCCGCACCATAAGAGCACGGTGTATGCAGAAAAGTATAAGGAGCTCTTACCGACAATATTTCGGATGTTTTCACTATCGGCGTTAGTGGCATATGGGTCTTTTCAATGTAACCGCATTTTGTTTGACTTATTATTCTAATTTATGAAACTTAT
This sequence comes from Schistocerca cancellata, assembly GCF_023864275.1. Taxonomy (NCBI): domain Eukaryota; kingdom Metazoa; phylum Arthropoda; class Insecta; order Orthoptera; family Acrididae; genus Schistocerca; species Schistocerca cancellata. The sequence continues at coordinate 529,142,112 of NC_064632.1, read as the reverse complement.
TCCGTCCACTGATAGTACTTACCCATGACAACAGTAATAGCCAAATTACTCTTCATCCTCAACCTTGTATTCAGTACTCCTATGTTGTGCCCCGAGTTTGTTTTTCCAGCGGTGTTGGTTGTACGAGGGTTGGAACTTTAATAATGGCAGAATATATTTACAGCTTATTCAGAATAGAGACATGTTTGAAAGTTTTTCTGTCCATCAGTCACCAGCACTGTATGTAACCCGTTGTCTGCAACGTGGAAGTCCTATGATACCCTTAGCAGCACCTGTTATGTTGACAGTTCTAGTGGACCGGTCTACTACCCCACGAATCTATATAAGTGTTCTAAAGCGAAAGGCATGAAGCGCTTGCTTCATCTTAAGAATCGATTAGAAGTCGCGAGCGATTAAGTCGGTAAGTGTAGTACAGCATTTCCCAGCCCCATCTATCAAACAAATTAGTCACAACTTGTGCCATTTGCGCCCACGTATTGCCCTGCTAAAAAGATCGGTGGCGCCTAGAGGACGAGTCTCCCCTACTTTCTCCAAGCTGTTCATTTTTTGGAACACATTAAATAAAGAAGCAGGACCCACCTATCATTTTGCAGGACAATGCTCGGGGCGCTTATGGCTCAAGTTGTGACTGATTTGTTCGATCTATGAGGCTGGAAGTGGTGTACCACCCAACGCACTTCCCAGACTTAAGCCCTTGTGACTTCAAGTCAATTCATAAGACGAAGGAAGCACTCCCTGCCCTTCTCTTTAGGACTGTTAAAGACATTCGTCGGGCAATAGACCGCTGCACTTGAAATATCAACACAACTGGGGCTGCTAAGGTTATCCTACAACTTTCACATCACTGTCAAAGGTTACTACACAACGCTGATGACTACTGTGAAGAAAAGTAGCGCTTTGAAACGTGCATCTATTTTGTATAAGTTGTACATCATAGTTGCCAGTAATGAAGTTCCAACCCTTGTGTGTTAGCAATGAATGACATTTGTGTGGACAGATTAACTAATGAACAACATTTGTAAGGGAACAGTTATCCATTTATTATGCACACTATGTGAACAGACTGAAAACGACGTGGAAAAGGTGTAGTGTGTCTACTGATGGTTGTTGTATTACGATAGCTTATAGTGCGAGGGGGGGGGGGGGGAGGGGCTAGACCTGGGGGTATGGCATAGGCGATTTGCAGGTAGCCATAAAGAGTTTTCAAATACGACCATGTTAAAAATATGTGTAATACTGACTTTTAAATCGTTTTCTTGAAAGAAAAACACCTGAATACACTATATTTTTCCTTCCCATGAGAGCTAGGCGGGGTAAGAGGTGGGGGGGGGGGGGAGAAGGGGGACGGTGACCCCTTGCCCACAGTTGTGGGCGTTCTTGTTGTACTTTGTGTTGCATGTTTTGCTGATTGTTAATTAGAAGCAAAAACATAAGCAATTGGAGTGACAAGCCGAGAAAAGTTGTATGGTACATTTTCAATTCGTAACGAGCCACCACAGACCGCGGGTCTCTTGCACCAAAATACTCATAAAATATTCCTGTAAAAGCCTCGAAGTTTTATCGATGGATTTCGGGTTCACCTTTTTGACAGTAATTTTCCCTCGCTCAAGGCGCAGAGCGGGCGAAATCGCTAATACTGGATCCACTATACAGTGGCTTAAAAAGAAAACTAAAAAAAAAGTCGCAAGTCGTGTAATAACTCACTACATGCACAGTTTCTATATTATCATTAGAAGCCGGCCGATGTGGCCGAGCGGTTCTAGGCGCTACAGTCTGGAACCGCGCGACCGCTACGGTCGTAGGTTCGAATCCTGCCTCGGGCATGGATGTGTGTGATGTCCTTAGGTTAGTTAGGTTTAAGTGTTTCTAAGTTCTAGGGGACTGATGACCTCAGATGTTGAGTCCCATAGTGCCCAGAGCCATTTGAACCATTTGTTACCATTAGAAACCAATGACACCGCCAGGATATTGGGCGTGGGGGATTCATCTCGATCGATACATTACACTACCGGGATCTGATTTATACCAATGTTGTCTTACAGTTATAGGCATTTATGATAAGTTTAAAACACACGGCCCCAAATGTGAGTCTGAATGTGCATCTCACCCTCACTCCTGTATTTGAATGTGCAGCTCCAATCTTAGTATGTAATGTTTGTATTCATAGGCTACCCTCATTAATTTCTGTATCTTTTGTTCTCTACATATCTCAATCTCGTTACTCTCCGAAAGTGAATTAGTGAACTTATTGGTAATTTAACGGATGTTGTGAACGCGTAATACCTCGAGCGTATCGATTGTTAGCCGCTGTAATGTTTGGTGTACCAGTATATTGGTTTTAATTTAAAAATAGTTGTCTGGGTACGGCAAGTTACCTACGTGTCCACGACATTCACTTAAGTTTGGAAGTTTTTCTGGTTTTAATGTAAAAAATATTGTCGGGATATGGCGAGATACATGGACTGCATACCGTGTAACATCGAAATACGGTTCGCTTTACGTATTTCTCAAAAACAAATAGAGAATATTCACTAATTTCTCGTGAACTCTCACTAGTTCTATTTTAGAGTGGAAGTATACTTACTTTAGTCAACAAAAATCTCTTCTTTTGCTTATAGGTACCAGTGAAGTTAGTCTACAAGATGTAACGCTCGATTTCGCTAGCAGTAGCAAAACTAATTCATTATTAGGTACTAGGTTGTGTGTATACTATAAATTATCAAGTTGAAACGTCCCCTTAGAACATTTTTATACATAACTGTGCTTAACCTGACACACAATATTTTTAGCGCAACGCAATCTGACTTTCAAAAATCCCTACAAAAGAATAGCCCTGACTAACACTAACCTATACCTTTCACAAATCACTTACCTCACCAAAAATCTTCGTTACTCGAACTACTGCTAAACAGCGAGCGCCACTACTGCCAGCTAAATAAAAGATTCAAACTACGGAAGGCACTAACTACTGATAGGCATAGTTAGCAAATGAAAGATTTTAATAGAGAACAAACAATGTATTTACCTTAATATCATCAAAAGTCATAATATATGTAATTTAAAAACTCCGCCATTTCCTTCCACACATCCACCACTGCTGGCGGCTCACCTCTAACTGCGCAACGCTACGCGCTGTTCACATCCAGCTGCCGCTGCCCAACACTACAATGGCAGACAACAATGCAAACTAACCACAGACTGCACACAGCACTGCCAGTGATTTCCATATAGAGCGCTACGTAACGTTTCCAATAAGAAAATATAAACAGCCTACTTACAAAGTCAATGAAGATTTACGTTTGAAGTCATTAAGAAATCCTTGGGCGCCTAGTAAAATGTATCATTTTAAAAATGACGTAATCATTGATGGTAAACGAACCCATCGATCTGTGTGGCTTACAATATACCCGTGTTGGCCAACTCGGCCTTAGGTAAAGGGTCTCTGTGTCGAATATTCGTTTTGTTTAGGTCGTCACTACAGCGTAGTCTACAACAGTGGTTCATCATTTCTCCTTGCCTCAAATTTCAAAAGTTTGATGAAGCTGGACAATCTCATGCGAAAGTAAGTGGCACCGTCATTCGTCGGTTTCTTCAAAAACTTTTGAACAGGTCGTGGACAAAGAGGGACTGAGGGTTCATGAACGCTTTTACTTACAAAATATCACTCGGAAGTTGAAGAAAACCGTCTCAAGCTTCCGTCAATTGTATCAACAATATTATTTGGCGCACAGCATGATCTTACACTACGCAGGAAAAGTAGTCGACGGTTATGTTTTCACAGATGTACTACACTGGGGACGAGATTTAGAAAGAGTCGAGAGGTAAAACCTCCTTGTACATATCAAATTCAAAATGAACGGACTGAAACTTGTTGCAATGTTCTAAGAAGCAAAATAATTGAAGCGGTGAAGCGGGCTTCTACTTTTTCAGTTTTGGGTGATGAGACTTCTGACGTTAGTGGTACACAACAATTAGCGGCTGGAGTTCGCTGTCTGTTTTGTGATCAAGATAACAAAAAGACAATAACTTGTGAAGAATTTTTGGGATATGTGTCGCTACACCAGTTGAATTCGAAAGCTATTTCAAGGACTGTCATTCAGTGTTTACGTCTGCCCCGGTAAGTGAATGGTGAGCGTGACGGATTGTCAATCCTCGGGGCCCGGGTTCGATTCCCGGCTCGGTAGAGGAATTTTCTCCGCCCAGGGACTGGGTGTTGTGCTGTCATCATCATCCTATCATCCTCATAGACTGCAGGTCGCCGAAGTGGCGTCAAATTGAAAGACCGGCACCCAGCGAACGGTCTGCCCAACGTGGGGCCCTAGCCATACGAGTAAATAAATAAATTCAGTTTCTACAAGATTTTAATTTAGATTTAGACAAACTTGTCGATCAAGGATACTATGGCTGTGCTGAAATGGTTAGTTGTATAGGTGGTGTCCAAAACATTATTGAAGACAACAGTCCTATAGCTTTATTCTGCCACTGTGCAAGCCATACGTTAAATGTTGTCATAAATGACCTGAACGACGTCATTGAAGTGAAAAATGCCACTGGGACAACGAAGGATGTCACACATATTTTTTAGAGTGAGTACGTTGCGACGGCGTAAATTCCAAATATCCCTCTCTTCCGTGAAACCTGTTGGACAGAAAAACACAAGAGTAACATAAGACTTTACGAAGACCTTATCAGTATTATACAAGTTTTAGAAACGCTTCCACGCAACCCATCAAACTCTCTGTTCTGCCAAACTCGAACCCATGTGCAACCAACTACAACTATATATAAAGACAGCTCATGATTACATAAATAAATTAACCGATGTGCATCAATGACACCACAATAATGCCTTGAAGGAGTTCAGAATCATCTTCGAGAAGCTAAAAAATAATTGCAGAGAAGTGGATGTCGAATATAAACGTACTGTGTGGTGGCAAGGCAGATCTACAGATCAAAACAACCATCTTAAAATATAGAAGAATTCTTCAGAATGCCAGTCTTCATCTCGTGTCTCATACTTAGAGAGTGTAATTTCCTCTTTGATAGATCGATTTTCTTCTATACGCAAAAAAGCTCCACCCTGAAAATATAAGAAAAACAGACAAATCTTTATTTTTATCCCTTGCAGAAGACATATAGAAAATTTATGGAGATTTTTTTACAGAATTGTGTTTCTGAGGCCACCACTTGTTACGAAATGTTTGAAGCAAATGATGCAAGTGATGTGACCTCGAATAAATCCTTGGAGTTCGCGGATTCGATTGGTGTAGCCACCCCGTTTTACTCATTCGTGTGCGTGGCAATCAATATTGGCATTACTGCACGAAAGTCGACGACGGTTTTGTACATTCTTTAGCTGACTCTGGGGACGAGATTTACAAAGATCGTTCATCAACATTCAGTACGTTACGGCGTGGCAAAACGTGGAATTGGTCTACAATGTAAGACACGAGGTCCAGACGCCTGCACATGTCCAGCGTTCAAGGGAAAATGGTGGAGGACATGGGAATTCGTTGACAAGGTGTTAAACAGCTTTGTGCAACAGTGCAGACGCCTCCAGTTTCTGTTCGCACTATGATTGTCGCCAAAGCTTACATTGAAATAATTATTTCTTTAAATAGGACAACTATAAAAATTGTATTTTTTCATCTTTTTTCTGGGTATACCTCCAAGACAGCAGGAGTGGCGGGGGAGGGGTGGTGAAAGTGCAGGCCCCCCATTCCCCTTCCCGGCACCCATGTTAGAGACTACAGCCGTAGCCTATAGACTCGCCAACTAACGCTTTGTGACGTCTATCGCGCGTGCTTCTGCCAAAGACTAGCAACAGGAAAGTGATGCCTCTTTGCCAAACCACTCATAGGGGTTAGTCGCTAATGAACCTCCGGCCAGCGTGGTAGCCAACCGCCCCATTCAGCTGCTTATCGCCCGCTCGCCGTTAGTCATCGCCGCAGGTAAGAAAGGCGTGCGCTGCGGAGCTTCCGCGCTAACAGTGGCAATGTACGGAAGAGCAGTATGTTAGAGAACACGTATCTACTTTAAAAAGTGGCTTGCATTTGTCACATGAATTCCAGTTGTAAGTTGAGCCATGAAAATTATGAATACATAATTTGCTGATTCGACGTTACTGGCCGGAACAATATATTGTCTCGCACGGCTTCTACAGTGATTTTGCTTAAACTGTTTTTAGTGCAATGATGTACCGCCTGCTGACGTACAAGAATATACTAGTGTAAGGAGATGGCTTCATCTTATTTGATGTCGTAGTTCTATTACAAAGGCATAAGTGGATTGTAGTTTCCTCTTGAAACAGCTCCGTGGCGCTGTATAGTCTGGAATAAACAAAATGTGACTATTGTCCACAGAAATGCAACAAGTGGCATCATAAAAGGAAGAAAAAATGTTTATTTGCTTAAGATAATCATCTAAAGACCTTCATGACACGCAATTAGTATGAGATTCTGTGTTTTCAAATCCGTTTCCTACTACCTATGTGTAGTGAAGAAATACATTGTACTTCGTAACAACCGCGTGCAGCATCAAATATTGACTCGAATCTTTGATCTTTACATCTGCATCTAGCGCCACAAACCGTTATGAAGTGAATGGCAGAGGGTAGAGTCCGCGCAGAATAAAGTAGCCGGTAGATGCGAGGGTGGCAGGCTACGTGCAGGGAGAGCGCTAGAGGTGGGGGTTACGGGCAGGCGCTGTAGAGAGAATATTCAGCGGTGGAGGGGGAAGTGCCAATGTAAACTGAAGGCTACGCTCACATTTTTTTGTAAACGCTCAAATTTTTGTAAATTTTAAGTGGAGCCCCTTCACGTCCACATTTGCATGATTGATGACCATTCAGAAAGATTTTACTTCTGCTTTGGTTAGTATCGAAAGAGAATTCCGCTGAAACTGTAGCTGCCAATTTTATCCTAGCGTGTTAACCATTTGTGACTTACAAACAAGCGTCATGAGCGGCGAATTCTGAATGAAACCTAAACACTTCTCTTGTTGCCATGTTAAAATTTACTTTTGCCAAAACACAGTGGAGTTTACTCAGTGTCGCATCATTAACATGTAGCCTACGCATGTAATTGCTAGAGAATTCTAAAACAATGATAGTTTAAGTTTATTGAGGAACTGATGAAACGAAAAGTCAGTAGCTTATGAAAAGCTGAAAAGCACATCCTCCGTACAGAATAAACGTACGAGGTCTTCACTTACGTTTCTCCAAAATGCATAGCATTTCTCGTTCCACCAGGTATCGATGGCCTTCAGAAATTACATTCTTACGCCGGAAAAGTTTGTCATTCGTGGAATAACACGGTGGAGAATGTTTTGGCATAATAACCGTATGGCAAAACACACTACTACACTACTCTTCGTGCGCTATCATTTGCCAAAATCTCACTTCGTATGTCCTACCGATTATGAAGTATGTTGTTGATACTTCAGTCTGGCTTTATCGCTCGCGCTGCGCGATTGCAAGTGAGACTGCTGCATCAGATCAGTTTCCAAGAGAGACCTCCACTCAAGTCTAGAGAAAAATTCAATATGTTAGCAAAATTTCATACGCAGCAACATATGTATAATGCACCAAACACAAAATCATATCGACCCCAATTTTTCATTGCAAATTTTTTCGAATATCTCGCAGTGTCTTACATTCATGTAAATCTCACGATAAATATGATCATTAACGAAATGATAGGCACATCATCACGAGATTGACATATAAAGCTCTAAATAACATTATTATTATTATTATTATTATTATTATTATTATTATTTTCTGTAAAATCTCTTGAGAAAGATCGACCGGCCGAAAGGTGGCAAATATTGTCGGCCTCCTCTTCCGAACAAACGAATGTGCTCGCCCACAATTTGGAAAGAAAATTGGACACTGCTGTCGCAGCACATATTAGAGATGTAGGGGGATGACCCATATACTTAAATTCACGTTACTCGCCGAGTACTGGTTTATATTTAGTAAATATAAACAGAAGCTATTTATAAGTCATTTGATATCCGTTTAACACTTCACCAATTTTTATCATTAGTATTAATAGAAAGCTTTACTGTTCCGTGGTATTAGAGCATGGGGAAACCAGGAATTCCAATCGTGTGGAGAGTAACAGTGTTGAAGTGGTTCTCTTTAACTTAAAATCCCTTGGCTGTTCCCGAAACGCTAGTCTTCATAATTTCATATCCTTGGTCGTCCACGAATTCGAGAATTCTGTTCGTATACATCTGAATCCCATTGTTTCTCAGTGATACGCTGTCATCTAACTCCACGTTCTACCTGCGCACAATAAAATAAATGTTGTTACCTCGTTATGCTTACATAACAAATATTTCTCTCTTGAGGACCTTAACAAATCAGTCATTCCGACTGCATATTTGTTAGAAATGTAACTCAACGTTTACTTCCTTAGGCTTTTCATAAAGTCTGTGATGTCTAATCTGGTCAAGGTTGTAGCGTGGCTTGACCGGGGCATTACAGCACGGGGGAGGGGGGGTTTCTCAATATTACATTACTGCCATTCTGCGTCGACCGTCGACGTCAGTGTTGGTACTACTCGTTGGCTGGCTGTTGGTGACTAATATGCCCACATTCGGTGGGTTGTTTAGGGATATGTTCTATTTTTATGTAAGGGATCTGTGGTGACACGTTAAACAGTAATTCACCCAATTTCTTGCTCCCGTTTACTTTTAGATCCGTATTGTTTTGAAAATATACGTACAGCAGTGAAAACGTCAACAGTATGCGTTATCTATCATGTTCAAAAAGAAATGTTCCAGCGGTCACGATGCTTGCATTTCATAATTGTCATGCCCACTTTACTCCTTAAACTCACGCTCGCATTCAGTACTGCTCCGGTTGTTACACTTTTGCTAGCTGGACGCAGCTAGTTGTTTTTTGTGCGTTCATTTTTAACAACCGGCTGTATCCAGTAAGCAGTAGCATATGATGATCTGTCTAAAGACGTGAGTGTGAACTCTCGAAAAGCGTCGTGGGATGAAATAAAGAGTGACTGACGCAGATAGTTTTATGTGAACTTCTGTCATACAGTCACAATTTCTTACAGCAGTCCAGCATGGACGACGTAATGAAATGAAAGGCCGGGATGGTTCCTCTCTGAGGACACGGTCGATTCAATGGCAAGCCTCGAAAAAAAATACGTGCTTGTGCTCAGTCTCTATTTACTTAGATGTCGATCGTCCGCCCGCCCGTCCCTGAACAACCTCTGAAATTTTGCCGGAGGTGACCGTTTATAGGCTCCCCCCCCCCTTTCCCCTCGAAATTTTGTCATTTTTATCAGTGTTTTAAGACGTTAATCTCATGAACATACCCATCGTAACCCACCATATTCCTTCAGGAGTGCCGATACTTCATTTTTATACTTCGATTAGAGTAACTCAGTCGAACGGTACTGGTCAGCCATCATGTAACCGTACTTCTTACGCACCACTCGCAGGCTGTGTTGAAATGTCAAGCGTGGCTGCCAAAACTTCACCCCTCCCCGTCACGGCTGTCACACAGTTACATAATTACAGTGTTAATTACGAACTGTATGACATTGTCACTGCACTGGTAAAGATGAAGCTGACGGTCTGCATTGTATTATACTTTACTACCTTAAATCCTAAGCCTCTACAGTTCTTATACAGGGTGTCACCTAACGTTACCGCTGGATATATTTCGTAAACCACATCAAATACTGACGAACCGATTCCACAGACCGAACGTGAGGAGAGGGGCTAGTGTAATTGTTTAATACAAACCATACAAAAATGCACGGAAGTATGTTTTTTAACACAAACCTACGTTTTCTTAAATGGGACCACGTTAGTTTTGTTAGCACATCTGAACATATAAAGAAATACGTAATCAGTGCCGTTTGTTGCATTGTAAAATGTTAATTACATCCGGAGATATTGTAACCTAAAGTTGACGCTTGAGTACCACTCCTCCGGTGTTCGATCGTGTGTATCGGAGAGCACCGAATTACGTAGGGATCCAAAGGGAACGGTGATGGACCTTAGGTACAGAAGAGACTGGAACAGCACATTACGTCCACATGCTAACACCTTTTTATTGGTCTTTTTCACTGACGCACATGTACATTACCATGAGGGGTGAGGTACACGTACACACGTGGTTTCCGCTTTCAATTACGGAGTGAAATAGAGTGTATCCCGACATGTCAGGCTAATAGATGTTCAATGTGGTGGCCATCAATTGCTGCACACAATTGCAATCTCTGGCGTGTTTCATATCCTCTGGGGTTGTAGGCACGTCACGGTACACATTCTCCTTTAACGCACCCCACAGAAAGAAGTCCAGAGGTGTAAGATCAGGAGAACGGGCTGGCCAATTTATGCGTCCTCCACGTCCTATGAAACGCCCGTCGAACATCCAGTCAAGGGTCAGCCTAGTGTTAATTGCGGAATGTGCAGGTGCACCATCATGCTGATACCACATACGTCGACGCGTTTCCGGTGGGACATTTTCGAGCAACGTTGGCAGATCATTCTGTAGAAACACGATGTATGTTGCAGTGCTCTCCGATACACACGATCGAACAGCGGAGGAGTGGTACTCAAGCGTCAACTTTAGGTTACAATATCTGCGGATGTAATTAACATTTTACAATGCAACAAACGGCACTATTTACGTATTTGTTTATATGTTCAGATGTGCTAGCAAAACTAACGTGGTTCCATTTAAAAAAAAACGTAGGTTTGTGTTAAAAAACATACTTCCGTGCAGTTTTGTATGGTTTGTATTAAACAATTACAGTAGCCCCTCTCCTCACGTTCGGTCTGTGGAATCGGTTCGTCAGTATTTGATGTGGTTTACGAAATATATCCAGCGGCAACGTTAGGTGACTCACCCTGTATATTTATCTTTCACGGTAAGAACTGTCTGGTGACTGACACCGTTAGGGTCAGTTTTCGTAACTATCATAAAGATCATCTCCTATTGTAATATTATCCATTAAAGCGCCAAGACACATCCTTTTCAATATTTTGGAAGTGTGCACTAACTTTTGATCTGTATTTTGGAGTTGTTAGTTTTGGGCACCTTTGCCTGCTCCTGGCGAAGTTTTCAACCAAGATATTGTTTATATTTGATAATTCAGAAGCAGTGGTAACACAAATCTGATCCCTTTTAAAATCTTGCGCACAATATATACAGGCCTAAGTTTATCTGCCAAAACAATTTTTAGCTATTTGCAGTGACTTCATATCTTTATGAGAATATTGTATGTGAAGGTTCCACTCTGAGATCGTACAACTTACAGCAATTTCTTTGGTCTCTGCATTACACTTTCTGAAAACAGCGCACTCTAGTACCATATGTGTTATTCATATCATTGGTGTGACTAAACAGTCTGAATAGACACAGGTTTCTTCTATTTTACCGAGACCCGTAACAGTCCAGGGCCCACTCACCGCCTCTAATGAGTCGCATTGCCAACGGCTACATCGAGAGGTATCTGATAGTGCGATTAGAGAGCAATAACTCATTCTCGGTAGGCGATGATGTAGGTACAGCCGATCGCGATAGCAAATTGCTATCAATTCATCCAAACTATTCCAAGGCGACACCCTGTTTTGAAGAGCTACGCTTCGGTCACTGCTCCAACTGATCTCCCGATGTGAACGGGTCAGTGGTCCAGCAGTAAATATACACCTCTGACGATTGCCACATGCAACAGCCACTGAAGCATTCGTCTTTAAAACATAAGGAAGCGGTCAACGACTGGAAATGTTTTTCTGAATTTGTCCGCGGGAGCCTCTGCTTGCGTGCAACTACTGTTCTTGTTACTTAGTACTGGCCAGTATTTTTGGTGGCAGAAAAAACTTAGCATTTCCGCGCGGAATATGAAAGAAGCGTACCATCTTCCAAACCAATTGGCATCGAACAACGCTAGATAATTCTTCAACAAGAAACAAAACTTTTTACTTGCATCCGTTTATGTATTAAGAGTAACTGCGGTCGCAAGCTCACAACTAAACTACCACTTTTTGAAGTAACCTATAGTTTTTATTATTCTGTAGAGGACGACGTTCGCTGTCAATAGGATGGTAGGTTTATTTTCTATTTTCAGTAATTAATTCCTAGAAAACTTCATAATTAATGAACTGATATGTAAAAGTGAATTTGTTTTGTCCAAATACAGACTACTCAAAAATAAGGGACAGATTTCAAATATTTATTCCTGCAAAAGAAACACAATTCCGACATTCCTGAACAGAGAAAAGTTCAAATTTCTATGCGTTCCATGTGGGCACCATGTGTTACACGACAGGTATGAAAATGGTGGCTCATTGCCTGCCACACACGTAGCAGCTGGTCTCTCGTTGTCGAAATCACAGCTTCAACAACGCATTGTCGAAGACTTTCAAGAATGTCGGGCATAGGTGGGATGAAAAACGCCGTCTTTTTCCTAAGTTCTCTAAGGACGTCCGACGTTACCAGAATGACACCATTCCAGGACGCTGGATTGTAAGAGGATGAACATCGCCGATGGCCTCCCAGGTCTCCAGATCTCACACCTTCTGATTTTTATCTGTGTGTTACGTAAAGGACCCCTTTTTAATCTCCCTATGCTGCGACATCGCATTTTGAAGCTGTGAATTCGATAACGAGAGACCAGCTGCTTCGTGAGTCAGGAAATGAACCACAATTTTGATAGTTGTGTAACACTTGGTGCTCACATTGAATGCAAAAAAATTTGAAACGTTCTCTTCCCAGGAACGTTCGAACTGTTTATCTTTTGTAGTTTGGAAGCAATTAATATCTGAAAATTTGTTCCTTCTTTTTGAATAGCCCTGTACTTGTTACTACATAGGTCTACTTAAGATTTTACTTTATTAATCCTTCGTTGGACTCTTTAAAGACCACGTAGAACGATTTGCTACCTTTAACTGTCCTATGCTTATCCTCTAAAAACTTTTTTCTAATTATAGGTATGTAGCCGTTATAGTTTAATACATTTTTGACTCCTTTGTCTGTTTGGAAACGAATCGACTTGTCGGTTATTTATCTATATGTAGTCGCCAAGTGGATCAGCGACAACTTCCTTACGAGCAACTTGTGTGTCGGCTGCCGGTCATACATTGGTATTTCCCGACCCATTTGCGATGTTTAAGATTTTCTTGGTTAACTGTGAACCATTCATTAGTGTTACATGTCCATAAAATTTCAGACATCTTTTCCATGTGACAACCATATCCCAAGATCAGGGAATGTAGTTCCGAGCTTCCGCGCATCAAGATTCTGACGTGGACGTTGGGTCGAATATTTTCCTCATTACCCTTTCTACTAGTGCCTCAATGGTATTGTTAATGATGGTTAGTGATAACCTCTCAACAGTGATTAGAATAATGTGTGGGGTTCATAGTCGCACATCTTGTAGGCATCTTTTTAAAAGATTGGGAATTCTTACAACAGCCTCTCAATACATCTACTAACAAACGAAATTTTTTCTCAACAACATGAACCAGTTTAAAAACAAGTGACATTCATGACCATAAAAAAGAAAGACTAACATTGTCCTTTGCTCAACCTATCTTTGGCACAGAAAGGCGTAAAATATTTTCGACAAATTACCAGATCAAATACGGTGTCTGACAGACAGCAGTAATAGCTTCAAAAATAAATTGAAATCGTATCTCCTTGACAACTCCTTCTATACCATAGATGAATTCTTGAATAGGAATAAATAAATCTATAAATATAGTATATGCATTTTGTGCCATTTAAGGGAATGGGGGCAATAATAGAAATATTGATCTTTACTTTGTATTGTAAAAATTTTGTTTCATATGTGCACTTCTTGTGCACTAGACACGTTCCACATCATAACGGCTACCGTACCGTGCGACTGATCATTGGAACACGCAAGCAACTAACTGCGTAGAGTGCTGGGAGAACGGAAGAGGCAAAGCTTGGCACTCGTCATAGGGACATGTTACAGACGTTCCAGATGAAACTTCCTGGCAGGTTAAAACTGTGTGCCGGACCGGGACTCGAACTCGGGACCCTTGCCTTTCGCGGGCAAGTGCTCTACCAACTGAGATACCCAAGCACGACTTCCGCCCCGTTCTCACAGCTTTACTTCTGCCAGTACCTCGTCTCCCACCTTCCAAAGCTATGAGGACGGGGCGGGAGTCCTGTTTGGGTGGCTCAGGTGGTAGAGCACTTGCCCGCGAAAAGCAAAGGTCCCGAGTTCGAGTCTCGGTCAGGTACAGAGTTTTAATCTGCCAGGAAGTTTCATATCAGTGCACACTCCGCTGCAGAGTGAAAAAATCATTCTGGAGACGTTCCAGATGTCTGTACGCTTTATACACTGTGGCTTTTTGTGGTACTTAAAATTACATGCAGTGCTTAATCCGTGTGATGTTGCCATATCCCCCAACGCAGAATTCCAAGTACGCATTCTCGGAGCAACGTACTGTTCAGAGATTCTCGAGGCATTTTGACAGCTGCCCCGTGAAGCTTCATTAGGACGTGTCTGGTGTCAGTAACAGTCCCAGTAATCATTTCCAATAAAGGAAAGGCATATGATACCGATAAGTTTGTTGCTATATGCAGGCTGTTCCAAAATGAATATACAGGTTTTAAACCTTTGTAACATTCATTACATTCGTCTTACAGTATAAATAACCTATCAGATGATTGAGCAACTCCAATGCTCAATGTTAGTAACATTCATCACTCATAGTAAATAGGCGAGTTCTCCCCAGATCTTGATCAGTATGTCTATGGTAATTGTTGTAACAAAACTGTTTCTAAAGTCGGGTAAATCAGCTGATAGTGGAGGCACGTACACGTGATGTTTTACGAACCCTGAAATGCAAAAATAGAATGGCGTAAAGATCGTGCGTGAATGTGGTCATTCAGAAGCAGCTCTATCAGAATCCTTGCGGCCAATCCAGCGTCATTTAACCAGTCGCGTACTGAATTATACCAGATAGGAGATGAACCATCTTGCCACCAAATTTCTGTGGTTGATATTCTTCCAGTTCAGGAAGGAGCCATAGCCCTAGCGCATCAAAATAAGAAACACCAGTTTGTTGCTTCAGCGAAAAAGAAAGGCCCATAACTTTCATCCGGGATATGGTACAAGAAACATAAAATTTTGGGGATTTGCTGACTCCCAGATGCGCAAATGACGTGCATTCATATTTCCACTAAGGTGAAATGTGTATTCGTCACCGATACGACCCAGAAGACCTTCGTTATGCAGCAACATTTCTTGTGCGAAGGTGGCACGTAAACTGTAGTCTGAAGACTTCAGAACTTGTGCTAACTGCAAACGATGTCTTGGGGATACTTGTGAGAGACTGACACTCGTTCAACACAATCTTCATACTATTTCCTGTGCGCACAGGTGTACAAACTGTTAGAATTGTTCTTTCATGTGACGGGTCACTTAGAATTCTAAGTCGACTGTAGGAAATGCTGCCGGCCGAGGTGGCCGAGCGGTTCTAGGCGCTACAGTCGAACAGCGCGATCGCTACGCTTGCAGGTTCGAATCCTGCCTCGGGCATGGATGTGTGTGATGTCCTTAGGTTAGTTAGGTTTAAGTAGTTGTAAGTTCTAGGGGATTGATGACCTCAGAAGTTAAGTCCCATAGTGCTCAGAGCCATTTGAACCATTTTTTAGGAAATGCTACAAACCCTTACAACACATTTATTCATTCTCAAACACCCTGTATATTCCAGGCATTCATTTGGTCATTACTTTTAACTTTCGGTACATCACACGAGAAAAGCTTTGCCCATTTGAAAGTCTGTTTGTGCACTCCTTGGCACAATGGGTCATCTCACAGCAAGCTGCAAGCTCCTGTTTGTGTACATAGTGATATACTTACGTAAGTGCTGATACATAGCCATCACTTGCGCTAAAATAGTTGTTTCCTAACGTATTGTTAATAGTTGCTGAGTCGATTTATGTTCCGTGAGAATTGAAAGTGTTCTTCGAAAAATTGACGGGGTTATAAAAAGTATGTAGGCTACTTACATAATACGGTATTTTAACAATTTTATTGGAAGAAGCAAGATTTTGTCTGTTCATAACTGACTGGTTCCAACCAGTGTTCACTTTTAGAACTGATGGAAGGGAAGTGAAAATACAATTACAGTAGAATCTCTTCTCTTCATAAGCAAATATGGTATTAACTCTAGTGCTGTTTTTGCGGATGGGTCGAAACGGGGGGACATTGGCAGTTGCTCTGTTGTTTCCTCTGATCGTGTCTTCAAGGTCCGACGACTGCCTCAAGACTTCAGTGTCTTGGTCGTGGAACTATATTATCTCTTGAGCACATTGAAGCAGATGAGGCATGCTTAGTGCTAGATGCCGTGTTTGTTCCGATTCCCTCTCTACAACGCTTGTACCCAGAGATAAAATAGTCCAGAATATCCAGGATGCCGTCCTTCAACTACAACGTCTGAGGACTTCCTTGATGGTCACCAGGACACTTGGATCCTGCGGGGAACGAAAGGGCGGATGTATCAGCCAAGGAGGCATGTAGCGATCCTCAATTATTTCAGTCTGTCAACCCCCTGCTATTATCTCGCTGTTGAGGTAGAGAGTTATGCATCGATGGAATGAAGTGTCTGGAAGTGACTGATAATAAGCTGCGTCTAGTGAAGCCCAATATGTGAACGTGGGGTACCCCATTTCGGCCACGAGGGTGGGATGAGATCGTACTTATTCGTCTTTGCGTAGGCCACAGTCCTATGGCGCATGGCCTGTTGCTCCAGCGAGAGTATCCTCCAGTCTGTGGTGTTTGAGGTTTACAGACATCTGTGTGACACATTTTAGTTAACTAAGTTTTATTTGCGGACCAGAGGACAGAGGCAGATTTGCCTGCAGATCGCTTCAACCGTTCACAGGGTGACTGGCACACCCATGTTTCTTGTAAGCGTTTCTGTGGTTTTACTTCTGTTTTAAGCCCAGGGATAGCAGCTTTCACCCTTCCCAGTTGCAATAAGGTCTGTGAGATAGTGTGATTGCGCCCGTTAACGCGAGTGGGGTGGGAGTGAATAAATAAGTACCATTTTATAAAAAAGATTTTTTGAAAAGAGTAGTGCCCAGTAGATTGAACGAGTTGAATGGCAATATTGATATATCATTTGAAGTTGCATGATTAAAATATTATTAAAACTGTGAAAGATGAATTACGTGTATTTCGTCATCTTCAATCAGTAACATATTGGACGTGTTACTGGTGACAAATAGTCATGCCCCACCAAAAAACTTTTAACTCGAAGCGATAGTAAAAGGTCACGGAGCACGTAATGCGAGGAAACTGAGTATGGGACATATTCCCACTGTTGAACTAGTGCGCTAGTTTTTCGAATAATTCTTGTATATTGTCATTAACACGACCTAAGTTCTAATGAGTGAGGTCTTTACACGTGATATCTCGCGTATGGCGGGGCCGCACAAGCAGAGAATGAACGGTGCATATAGCTGATTGGGATGTGTGCTGTAGGTTTGCTCGGTGCAAGTAGTTCGGCTAAAGTCCGGCAGATGTCAATATAGTCGCTTAAGACTCATACACACAAATTTATCGGTCGACCAATGTCGTACGTGACAGCACTCAGCGATTACAGCGCCGCCCTGTTGTGATTTGTTTGTCTTGATCTACGAAATCCCGCTTGGTTTCACACAAACAGTTACTAAAGGTAAAATATTCTGTGTCGTTAGGCTTTTCCTCCTAAAATAATAGACGTTTCGATCACTCTGCTGGGATCTTCATCGGGATGTTTCGCTGTCCACTATTGCTAGAACACTGTCAAAGACCAGTGTCGCGCTCTCTTTTAAAGGGGAGATTTCCATCGTTTGTGCTGGAGATGTGGGAGTAGAGGTTAAAATTCGTGTGGCTACCATTGGTGGGCCGTTGTCATAGGCTAATATTCCTGCGCTGATGCAGGAGGAGGATGTTACTCGCCAACTCTTATTTATACTATTTTTAGCCCATCGTCACTCGATAGAAAAGCACTTTCCACCAATTTCGCTGGAGAATGGTTATTGGTTTAAATTTCTCCTACTACTATTGGTTGGTCATCATCACTGGCTAGATGCGAAACGGACAGAACAAGAGTGGGGGAATGTTTACCCAAAATACTATCGCTCGCCGAGGTAACTTGCAGCGCGTTGTTTGTATCGCTTCCACATGTTGTTGTTGTTGTTGTTGTTGTCTTCAGTCCTGAGACTGGTTTGATGCAGCTTTCCATGCTACTCTATCCTGTGCAAGCTTCTTCATCTCCCAGTATCTACTGCAACCTACATCCTTCTGAATCTGCTTAGTGTATTCATCTCTTAGTCTCCCTCTACGATTTTTACCCTCCACACTGCCCTCCAATGCTAAATTTGTGATCCCTTGATGCCTCAAAACATGTCCTACCAACCGATCCCTTCTTCTAGTCAAGTTGTGCCACAAACTTCTCTTCTCCCCAATCCTATTCAATACCTCCTCATTAGTTACGTGATCTACCCACCTTATCTTCAGCATTCTTCTGTAGCACCACATTTCGAAAGCTTCTATTCTCTTCTTGTCCAAACTAGTTATCGTCCATGTTTCACTTCCATACATGGCTACACTCCGTACAAATACTTTCAGAAACGACTTCCTGACACTTAAATCTATACTCGATGTTAACAAATTCCTCTTCTTGAGAAACGCTTTCTTTGCCATTGCCAGTCTACATTTTATATCCTCTCTACTTCGACCATCATCAGTTATTTTACTCCCTAAATAGCAAAACTCCTTTACTACTTTAAGTGTCTCATTTCCTAATCTAATTCCCTCAGCATCACCCGACTTAATTTGACTAAATTCCATTATCCTCGTTTTGCTTTTGTTGATGTTCATCTTATATCCTCCTTTCAAGACACTGTCCATTCCGTTCAACTGCTCTTCCAAGTCCTTTGCTGTCTCTGACAGAATTACAAATAAAAATTATTAAATTTGGATAGTTAAATTCTGACGTATGAAAACTGATAAATCTTAACTCATGAAAAACTGATAAATTTTGACGTAAGCAGCTCTACGCAATGGCCCTGTGAAATCAATCTGAATCCGTCCGTGAGAAATAAACTGAAAAATTCTTACCTCGTGATGGTGTCGCCGGATAACGCTGTCTATATATCTGCTCGTAAATGGCACAGCTTAGTACAATGCCGGCCTATCTAATGATACTGGATAACATTTGTCTGAGCTCTGAATTACTAGAAAAACTGACTTTACTTACAAGGGAACCTCCCCATCGCACCCCCCTCAGATTTAGTTATAAGTTGGGACAGTGGATAGGCCTTGAAAAACTGAACACAGATCAATCGAGAAAACAGGAAGAAGTTGTGTGCAACTACGAAAAAATAAGCAAAATATACAAACTGAGTAGTCAATGCGCAAGATAGGCAATATCAAGGGTCATCGGAGCTCAGAAGCGCCGTGGTCTCGTGGACAGCGTGAGCAGCTGCGGAACGAGGTCCTTGGTACATGTCTTCCCTCGAGTGAAAAGTTTAATTTTTTGATTTCAGTTTATGTGACAAACGCTTATGTTTTCATCACTTGTTTGGGAGTGATTATCACATCCACAAGGAAACCGAAATCGGGTAAGGTTGAAGAATCTTTTTACCCATTCGCCAAGTGTACAAGTTAGGATGGTCGACAACATTCCTGTCATGTGGCGCACATGCCGTCACCAGTGTCGTATAGAATATATCAGACGCGTTTTCCTGTGGAGGAATCGGTTGACCTATGAACTTGCGATCAAATGTTTTCGGTTCCCATTGGAAAAGCACGTCCTTCCGTCTACTAATCGCACGGTTTACCGGTGCGGTCACAAAACACACACTCTAAACTTATTACAGTGAACAGAGACGTCAATGAACGAACGGACAGATCACAACTTTGCGAAAATAAAGAAATTAAACTTTTCACTGGAGGGAAGACTTGAACCCAGGACCTCTCGCTCCGCAGCTGCACACGCTAACCACGGCACCACGGCACTTCTGAGCTCCGATGACCCTTGATATTGCCTATCTTGCGCATGGACTACTCAGTTTGTATATTTTCCTTATTTTTTCGTAGTTGCACACAACTTCTTCCTGTTTTCTCAATTGATCTGTTTCCAGTTTTTCAAGGTGTATCCAGTGTGTCAACTTATATCTAAATCTGAGGGGGGTGCGATGGGGAGGTTCCCTTGTTAGTGACACAGCTGGTCGTCTGATTGCTAAGCAGCACATGACTATGATATGACAAAAATTCTGGAATATTTTAATTTGGATAAATGACTGGATCGGGACTGGCAGTGACTTATGGGGAAATTATACTTTTATAGTTGACTGGCAAAAAAAAAATTATATTCTGAAAATTTTTTACGTTATTGATACAGATCCACAATCCATTATACGAGAAAACTGAATTTGTTACTAATCAGGGTCAACTGGTGCCGACGAATCACAAGAGGGGAACAAATTCATATTAACCTCTCAGACAAGTGACTTAACTACGCGCATACCAATAAAAATAATAAAATTTACCTTAGAATAGATGGTCGACTTAATTACACTGTTGACTTTTCATTATATTAACAATTATTCATTTGTTCATCATCATCTCATTCCATGGTATCACTTAGTTCTGCGGCTGATCACACTATTATTCAGTTCCATGTAATAAAATTAAAAAAAAATTTTTTTTCACTGAGCTGTACCAGCGACAGAGTAAAACTACACTGTAGCAGCGAGTGACTGCAACTGCCGCAGAGACTGCTCTGACCTGCGACTCTATTGCAGCTCTCTTTTGACTGGGGCAAAGATATTTTGTGTCTTAGGCAGCGCCTGTGAATTGTCGTTCTAGCAAGTGAGCAATACATCGAGATTATATTTGCTCCAGCAGGGTGGTGAACCCCTTACAATGCATACTTGGAAATTTCAACCGCTTCTCGGACTTTCCTTTTATTAATGTTGGTTTCCTTAGCCAACACACGTTCGTTATTAAAATCGATATCAGAGGCACAGTTCTTACGATATTCCGCTACTGCCGATTTTACACCTTGTTTTAGCCGCGTGTGACGTTTGTGTTCTATAACGCGTTCTGTAACAGTTCTTCCCGTTTCACCTAAATACACTTCGCCGCAGCCACATGTCACTTGATAGACGCCTGCATTCTGGAGGCAGTCAGGTGCATTCATTTTTCTTCGGAAAAAATATTTTGTTTTGACTAAAGAAAGCTGTCCGAATACCATTTGCCTTTCGAATTCTGCTTATGCGATCAGTGACCCCAGAAACGAACGGTAACCTAACGGAGTGAGAAGGCTGTTCTTATTAGCGTGATTAATATTCCGTCTGAAAGACCTGTCGATTCAACAACTATCATAGCCATTTGCCTTCATTGTCCTCTTTAAGAACTCCAACTCCGCTGATACGGAAGGCACGTAAAGACAGTGTGTTAAGCATCGCTTGCTTCTGGGCTGAGTGGTGGTGCAAAATGGCATCTAAATACCTGTTTGTGCTCGTCGGCTTTCTATACTCAGTGTGACCTAGAGTGTTATCAAATATTCTGTATAACAACACAACTATGAACGGGAGACCGACCTCACTCTCAACCTCTAAGCTAAATTTGATTTTAGGGTAATTCCATTTAAGAAATTGTGCAACGCATGAAGTTCTTCTTTGCTGTGTGTCCATATAACAAATGTATCGTCCACGCAGTGGAGCCAACAAGGCGCCTTCAAAGGAGCACTACTTAATGTATGTTCCATTAAAATGTCAGCTGCAACTGGCGATACGGGTGAGCCGACAGTAAGGCCGTCAGCCTGTTCATAGAATTTACCATTGTATTTAAAATAGCTCGAACGAAGACATAATTCAATTAAGTCACAAACATTTTTGGCAACTATTTCCCTTATGGTCTCCATTGTATCTGATACTGGGACGTTAGTAGATAATGATGTCACATCGAAGCTAACAAGAATGTCACTTGCAGGTATCTTCACTGTGCGTATAGTTTTAAAAAAAGAGTTTAGAATATTTAACAAAAGTATTTATTTTATCAACTAGATCTCTGTTTACCAGATAAAAATGGTGCTAAAAACTAATTTGGCGAGTTAATCCCACTGACGATAGGCCTCAAAGGAACCGATTCTTAACGTATCTTGTGTAGTCCATACATTCAGGGTTTTACGTTCTTTGTAATAGGGCTGTCCTCTCTTGAGTCTGGTATCAGGTTTTTACTTTCCGAACGATTCTGTCAGTCAGATCGCTTTTTAACTTGGGATACACAGGATCAGCTAGTAGTTGTTACATCTACCTGTGATAATCCACAGCGTCCAAAACTACGGAAGCATTCTCCTTACCCGATTTCGTTAAAACGATGCTTTAGTTTCTCTTGTTCATTACGAGATTTCCTCTCCTCCTCCGATATGTTGCCTTTGGGAGGTTTTGATTTCCGTAAAACTCCGACACATCTTGTCTTACTTCCTCGGCCTGCACTGTCGGAAGACCAAAGGACGCCGCTTCGACGGCACTTAGAATTTCTTCAACAGGTACTCTTTTCGGTGTAGTTGCGAAATTGACACTTGGCCAGTACTGGAACAGCTGTTTCATCGAGTACTTCTGACGAGAGGTTTACCACTACTCGTGTCGGACCCACACATGTCTTCCTTGTGCACTCTAACCGTTAGCTTCTCGAACTTCTCTTTTTTTTTCATGGCACTGAAATTGGAAAACATTCCTGAATGATGAAACGTCATTCTGTCCGCTTTATCCCAGTTATGGGGTGAGATAGTTGCCGCCAGGAAAAATGCTGCCCAATTAAAACGGAGCTGACACAAAGTCTGTGGGTATTTGCTGGATTATTTCACGAAGAAGTGCTCGGCTTGTCGTTTGGTAGATCCCTTGGCTTTCACTGTATGCGCATCGTGGTTAATTGTGCCGAATTTGGGAATAATATTATTACGACACCGGGAGAGAGAGTCCAGATCGCTTAATAATTTACCTCCTCTTCTGCAGAGGTACTCCAGTCCTCTGACGGTGGTGTAAGAGAACGCGACACGGGCCTCTGTGTTTTAGCAGTAGTGGACACCGAAACACCACGAAGAAGATCCCAGCAGAGGATACGAAACATCGATTATTTTAGAAGGAAATATGACGCGGCCTAACAACCGAGAAGATTTTAACTGATACCTGCCACAAAAGCCTGCAGACTTAAAAAAAAAAAGTAGAGAGAAAGCCGTGGGAAAAGTTTATAATGTAAGGAAAGAGACTCACCCACGTTCTGTTACTTAGTTGTACTTAACAAACAAAGGATGAATCAAGCATTTCGGAGCTTCTGATCATCAATCAATTCTTAACCAAACAGATTAAAAATCATGAGAGAGGATGTAAGCTACGATTTCTAGCCTCTGTAATGTGAATGCAAAATGCCACGTTCCACGTCATTGCGATTTATCGTGTAAAATGATCCACGGAACATGAAACTAGCTAACTAGCTAGGGAGACCTCAAATTCAGTGCTGTTACATCCTCAATATTATTTACTAAAATTATTCCTGAAACCAGGAACGCGATTTATAGTTGACTGAAGAATTAAATCATGATAAAGCAAAATAAATCAAACAAAATACGTTCCTGTAAAGATTATTAAATTATTTATAAAAGATGACCTGTAAGTTTAAGGAACTCATTTCAGATTGGAATAAAAGAAGACTGCGTATGACAGTGGTGCACGTCATCTGATAAATACGGCAGATATGAAAGAAACTAAGCATTTAGTAACTGTTAGAACTGTGAAAAAAGATCCCACACTTTGGTCTTCAAAGAAAATGGTTTGGATACAGGCTGGACATTTTTAACTCTTACAGCAATGAAACAAGTACATTTATCGATTAACGTCCATTGAAAGCCGATATTCCGGTTTTAAATTTGATTTACAGTAAGTATCTGAAGTAAAACACCGCAACGGAAATACAGAAGCTCGACGGACTTTCATTCTGTGAGCCACAGGAAACCATTATGGATTCGTTAATAAATGTAAAAAGTGCTTATTGCCTGCGTCTGTGTTGATATATTCCTCGCACATGTCCCACAAACGTCCGCAGTCTTTAAATTTCTCCAGGAACTCTATTATTAATTATTTAATCTGACTCCGCCCTGTCACGTACATCAGAGAAGAATTTAACCGAGCGCGCAGTGACACGAGTAACCAATTCAGACGATACTTGTTAGTAAATAAAGCCGCCTATTCTTGATGCATTTTAATTTATTTTACCCAGACGCGTTTAGCCTTTCGTTGCTCTAAGGTATCATCAAAGGATATATAACGATACAGTTTTGTTACTTTTAGATTGTCAAATAGTTCACGTCGCGATTTTTTTTTATGTAAATAAGTAATTACGTTCGGTTTTCTGTGATCTGCGTTTCCTCTCATCTGGTTTGGAGGCTGCACTTTATTACCGACCTCCATTCCACATAAAAGGAAACGCGGATCACAGCAAACGCGTTACGTAATCTTTTGCACTTTTTGCTTAGTTATGACCACATCAGTTAAGTCCCATAGTGCTCAAAGCCATTTTGCTTAGTTACAAAGGAAGTTTTTCTTCAAAGTCATAACATCTCACCCTTTTATTAGTTTTAATTCTGTACTTCAGTAACTGTATAGTTGATTTTCATAAACATTTGGCAGAGGAAGTCCTCAATAGCTTCATAGTCTTTTCTTGTCACCACAGAGTTTAGTCAAAGATGAGAGAGATGCCATAGGTGGACATAGCTTCTGATGACGTAGCTTCGCTGATGCCACAATGAAATACGCGACAGCCGCTTCACCTAGACAAAATGAACGATCTTGGTAGTGGCGTAAATCCAGTCTTTGATATTCATAAACAGCAGATTAGCATTCAGCGTGATGGGGTTTTGCGCTGGTAGTCTATCGTTCAACAGTTTGGTGTGACGAAAGTCTCAACAGTCGCGGAGGGAAGCTAGGATGGAAATTTGATATCCAGTTATGGCGAAATACGGTAAACGCAAACAGCACACACCCGTTCTAAGTTGAATACATCTGAGCATCTAGATAAGTTCTTATCAGAAATATGTACTTAGCATTCATTCAACTTCCATACAGATCAAATTCACAAGTATAAACTTGTAATAATCATTGGGTTTAATACAGCAGTAATTTCCATCTGCGTAATAACGTAGCGTACAAAATCGCTACTCGACATCCTCCACGTAGTCTTCTGCCAGCCAAGCATTAGAGCAAAGTTACCAATATGGCATTCAAGGTTGTTGCTTGGATGCGGATCCATCCCTAGAGTAAGGCTGGAATATATCGTCTACTTTTTGTGTGTGGCGAAAAATGATTACGACATGTAACACGTAGAATCACACATGTGCTTAAAAATAAGTCGTCCATATCAGCTAATCGTACGATTTAAAGAAAGATAGTTTACTTTAGACTGTATTCGGGACAATTTTTTCTATTGTTAACGGTCAAAAGGATCTCTGCGGGACCATACTGAGTCTCCAACGCACCAGCACCCTCCGCCAGACAAGGAAATTGATGTTCTCTTGTTTGAACAACGAAATCTCCGCCATCTTGACAACATCTTACATAGAATGAAAATGTATTTCAAACTGGGCTGTCGTATTCCCTTAAATACAGAATAATGTTTTCAGATAACGTAATTACCTCATAAACACTACTTACATGTGTCGAAAACCATACTATTATCCATTTTGCCACAAGAGATAAATTAGGAAACGCGCGATATTCTGCACAATAAAATTGGAGAAAACAAATGGTGGTGTGTATGGATCAGTTGGCTTATGTTAATAAAAGTATCCATTTCAGTGTCACGCAACATAACACGTATAAAATATTAACCATAATGATGCTTACAAGGGAACCTCCCCATTGCACCCCCCTCAGATTTAGTTATAAGTTGGCACAGTGGATAGGCATTGAAAAACTGAACACAGATCAATCGAGAAAACAGGAAGAAGTTGTGTGGAACTATGAAAAAAATTAGTAAAATATTCAAACTGAGTAGTCCATGCGAAGATAGGCAACATCAAG
Source organism: Schistocerca cancellata (assembly GCF_023864275.1). Lineage (NCBI taxonomy): Eukaryota > Metazoa > Arthropoda > Insecta > Orthoptera > Acrididae > Schistocerca > Schistocerca cancellata. The sequence continues at coordinate 529,116,020 of NC_064632.1, read as the reverse complement.
GACAATGGGCGTCTAGGAGCGCCGTGGTCCTGTGGTTAGCGAGAGCAGCTACGGAACGAGAGGTCCTAGGTTCAAGTCTTCCCTCGAGTGAAAAGTTTAATTTTTTATTTTCAGTTTGTGACAAACTCTTATGTTTTCATGACTTTTTTGCGAGTGATTATCACATCCACAAGGAAACCTAAATGGGGCAAGGTAGAAGAATCTTTTTACCCATGTACAAGTTAGGTGGGTCGACAACATATTCCTGTCATGTGACGCACATGCCGTCACCAGTGTCGTATAGAATACATCAGACGTGTTTTTCTGTGGAGGAATCGGTTGACCTATGACCTTGCGATCAAATGTTTTCGGTTCCCATTGGAGAGGCACGTCCTTTCTTCTACTAATCGCACGGTTTTGCGGTGCGGCTGCAAAACACAGACACTTAACTTATTGCAGTGAACAGAGACGTCAATGAACGAACGGACAGATCATAACTTTGCGAAAATAAAGTAAAATTTTCAGTCAAGGGAAGACTTGAACCAAGGACTTCTCGTTCCGCAGCTACTCACGCTAACCACGGGACCACGGCGCTCCTGAGTGCACATTTTCCTTGATGTTACTTATCTTACGCATGGACTACTCAGTTTGGATATTTTACTAATTTTTTTCATAGTTCCACACAACTTCTTCCTGTTTTCTCGATTGATCTGTGTTCAGTTTTTCAAGGCCTATCCACTGTGCCAACTTATAACTAAATCTGAGGGGGGTGCAATGGGGAGGTTCCCTTGTTAGAATTATCCAGGCTGTAGGCGCATGTATCTGTCCTTGTACAGCAGATACGTGGGCTGATCTGCATACAAAACGGTGTTATCCCTATATATCCTCACAATTCGCTGGTAACGACTGAACAATGTTGGCGACTGTTTAAAGAATGGCTGACAGGTTCAGCAACAACAGGTGTGACTTAACGTCATTTTTTGAAATAGCTATTTATAATTCCATGAGCCGGTTTTGGAAACTTCTCAGGCTCATCTTCAGTGGAAGTTGCGTAGCTATTTCAGGCATGATGATAGGTGCTGGCTTGCGACAGGATGGACAGCTTTTGGTGTTAGCATTCATGTGCCTGCTTCCATTGTGCTGGCAAGTCCCTACCACAGCGCACACACTTTCACAGAATGTGTATTCATATACAATGTGATAACGAAACTTTGCCAGCATCCAACATGTTGTGTAGCACTTCCTCACATTTATTAGAGGTGGGACTGGGAATTTGTCTCGATGTAGGTAGGGCAGAGAATTAGACTCTTTGGAGTTTCTCGAGGAAAATAATCAAAATCACGAGAATCTCGAAAAGACTTTAAAGAAATGTCAAACTGTGCTGTCTTCCGTTCACAGTGTATGCAAATCACTGTAGTATGGGTAGTTGTGAAGCGTGCCGCTTTTCAAAACAGTCAAATCGCGGTTGTTGTGTTAAGAAAAAGGAAGGTAGTTATAGTAACGTTTTAGGTTTGGGATTGAAACCGGTATACTAAGTACCCTACGCTACGCTTCATATTGTTCGTTTACATAGCAGGACTACACGAGGTGTTTAAAGAAAATCTTAACATGTTCTTAAGGAGGTAATATTGGTCAAAGTGGAAGAAAAGTTCCTGTAACGATAGGTTTGGAAACAAGTACCATTTGAGATATGGGCCAATCTGTCCCTTCGCTGCAAGTAGTTAAAATACATCCTGACACATCCTTCTGCCCTGGGTTCGCAGGAGAGCTTCTGTAAAGTTTGGAAGGTAGGAGACGAGGTACTGGCAGAAGTAAAGCTGTGAGTACCGGGCGTGAGTCGTGCTTCGGTAGCTCAGATGGTAGAGCACTTGCCCGCGAAAGGCAAAGGTCCCGAGTTCGAGTCTCGGTCGAGCACACAGTTTTAATCTGCCAGGAAGTTTCATATCAGCGCACACTCCGCTGCAGAGTGAAAAATCTCTTTTTGGACTCTGAAGTTCCCTGATTCACACGCGTTGAAAATTTATGTCTTAGATTCGTACAGCAAAGTCACCATATTGGAAATGAAGGCTTTTAGACCCTGGAGTGAAATACTGACAAAGGATTCATCGAAACTTAACGCTACTCTGTGCACTGCGCTCGCTCATGATACACCGCGTCCTGTACCCCTTCACCGCGGCGCTCGGGGTGATAGCACGAAGTGCCCTGGTGTTTACCGCACATTTCTTTACTCAGACAGTCGTCCATAGTATTGTCTGGTGTCACCTTGCCCTTGACTTAGATTTTACCGTACCTAGTCCGCCCGCTGTTTACTAAAATTTTATGTGGAACAGTTCAGCTTGTTTGCATGTACTACTGCGTGTAAAAACTGTTACTAGCTCTGGTGTCTCGTTTTTTCTTCCTCCTCCGGCGGGAGGATCCACCATTCTGTGAAGTTTGTGGCGTGTCTCTTTCAGTTCTGCATATTGTGGCTGCGTGTGTCCCGTACACTGATATTAGCCCTACGATCCTCACAGATACCAATGCCAGTGTTAAGAGTGGTGAAATCATGTGAACTTTCAGACCTCATTCCTAAACTTGTAGGGAAGGGCGGCAGACTTTAGTAAGCTATAAACAGCACCGCATGTGGGGACAGACTTCGGCCCCACCCATGAGATTTCATGTTGACTTTTCGTCACGGCGCTGATGACCATGATGTCCAGTGCCCCTCAACTAAATCATCATCTTTTTGTTTTTTCCCAGTGTAACACCTGATGTCGGCATGTAAGCTCCCGAAACCGCTAGCGTTTTAACTACTGAAAAAAGAACCTTACAAATCAGGCAGTATTTTTTAACCTCTGTCATGTAAAAGAAACAAGATAGACAATTTTGTCGAAAGTATCCGGACGCATGTTAGTGAATATTAATATGCGGCGTGTCTATGCATGGCCTTCACGACTTCTGAAGCTCTGCTGAGGACACTTTCAGCTTTTTTTCAATGTCTGTGGAGGAATTCTTCTTCAGCAACTGGAACCTGGAAAGGTAGGGATGTTTGACGCTGGGGGTTGGAGCAATATCGACGTTACGACGCACGACAGAGGTCGTCCACTGGAATCACATCGGGACTGTGAACAGGGCAGCTAAGGGCCGTCCACTTCAGGAAAGTTACTGTCCATAAACTACTGCCTCACGGATCCCACTTAACGACAGGGTCCACTGTCACGCTGTTACAATCGTGCTCTTCGAGCTGTTCTTCTATGCATTACACAACACTGTAAAATGAGGTCGTATTCTTCCTCATTTAGTGCTTCCTTAAGCACATTAATAGGTCCACAACCTAACCACGAAAGACTCCTATGCACCGTAACACCATCGCCTCGGTACTTTGCTGTTGGCACTACGCATGATGGCAGGTAACGTTACCAAAGCATTTAGCAAACCCAAACTCTTCCATCGGCACTGCCAAAGGGTATAGCGTGATTCATCATTCCAAATCCCTCGTTTCCATTTATAGTCTGTGCATTGGCGTCGGACTTCACACCCCCTCAAGCGTGGCTTAGCGCCGACCAGAGAAATGCGTGGCTTATGAAGACATGCCCGACCATTGTACCCCGTTCTTTTTTACTCTCTACGCACAATCATTGTGTTAGCTGGACTGCTAGTAGCACTTCGATTCTGATTAATGTGATGTTTTACAACCACCCTCTGCAATGCTGGACGGTCCGTCAGTAAAAGACGTCGTGTCTGGTCTTGGTTTAGTTGCGGTTGCACTTTCGCGCCTCCACTTCAGTCCTCAGGAGGATTGAAATGCCGCTCATGGATCAGGTAATACTGCATGCATTGACTAGTCCGCGTTCGAAGCCACGGAGCGCTCTCGACCGGCCCATTCTGCTTTCACTGATAGTTTACTGACAACGTCATACTCCCCTCCCCTCGCCTCCTTATATACTGGCAGGTCCACCTCTCCAAACATATAGTGGTCAATAACATATTACATACAAGGGAACCTCCCTATCACACCCTCCTCAGATTTAGTTATAAGTTGGCACAGTGGATAGGCCTTGAAAAAATGAACACAGATCGATCGAGAAAACAGGAAGTAGTTGCGTGGAACTATCCGGCCCGGAGGAACATTTTCATAGCTGTAACTCGTAAGGACAATTGACACACAAGTTGACGGTTACTCTCCGCGCGGCACGGAAATTCTCCTTCACCGGATTGACTCTTCAGCTGGACGATGGTCATCGTCCCAAGTAACAAGTCCGGAGCCTTGACGTGCTGTGACACGATTATGATTACTCACAGAGACAAAATAATATGTGAATGATTTAATATTAATACTGCAATCAGCTATACTCTGGCCACCTTACAGCGTATACGTATGTTATACCGTACTGAAAGTTTTGTAATACGTGGCATTGTATTGTTCTCTGTGGTGACAAACCAACTTGACATCTTTAAAAAAAAAAAAAAAAAAAAAGATATAAAGCCTTCACATGCAAGAGCTCGTGGGTTCGAATCTTGGCAGGCGAATAATTTATTTTTAAACCTTTATTGAAATTATTTCGATCATTATTTCTATGCAATTAATTGCTTTAAATATAATTTTTATTTCTATTCCTTTGGCACATAATCTCAATCACTTCATGAACTATTTAATTTCATTTTTTTCTTCCTTTCATACTTCCCCAGTCGGAATTTGTTGTGAATATTAATTTTTCTGTCATAATATTGATTTACTTGAAAATACGATAAGTCAGTTAAAAAACGAAAGACGAAATAGTCTAATTTGTGCAATGGTGTCAAAAATGAAATTTGGTTACCAGACGTGAAATTTTTTTTTTGCACGGGGAACGTCATACAAACATAAACACCTATTGGGCCATCGACAAAATTTAAATGAAAGGCTCGTTTATAAGTGAAACGATATTCAAGCAAAATGAGATAGAATGAACGCAATAATGTGGACGAAAAAACAGTGAAATAAAGCCAAACAAATTAAATTTAAATTAATAAATAAAATTAATTAAAGCACATGAAAAAGATTTGAAGTGGAGAATTAATGACAGGAAGAGAAATGACAGCAAATGAAGATAATATTATGATTAAAATTACGTGACAAAGGAATGGAGTTACAAATTACATTCAAATCAATTTAATAAAAATGGTCAGTTCGATAAAGATGGAAAAATAAAAAAGCTGCTTGATAAGATTAAAACCCACAACCTCCAGCATATGAGGATTTATCCTATCCGTTACATCACACAGACTATTTAATATAACCTTTTTAACAGTATTGAGGGTCACACAAAATTCAGAATATTTTTCGTCAGTTGCCCGCAAATGAGAGCCCACCACGGTGAATGGCTGCAGCGTGTGACACATGGATCTTAACCTACATCAGTGTATAGGTAGTTTCAAAAAAGTCGACCGCGCCACTGAGATCTTTCCTTGTAAGAACGTCACTGTCTTTTGAAGAGCAAGTGTACAGTCCTGCTAGTCTGTGTACATCTACGTAACTACTATGCAGTTCAGAATTGCTTCCCAGGAGTTTCGCGAATTTTGTTTTAATAGTGGTCACCCCAACTCATTTACTATACCCGTGGCACACTCTTCCTTATTCAGCGATAATACAAAACGAGCTGCTCTTCTTTGAACTTTCTCTATGGTCTCCGTCAAGTCTGTCTGTCAAGGACTCTATACCGTGCAGCAGTACTCCAGAAGATGACGGAGAAGCGTAGTGTAGGAAGTCTCTTCAGTTGATCCGATGCATCCTGTAAGGGTTCTACCAGTAAAAAGCAGTTTTCGGTTCCTCTTCCCAACAGCATTGTGTGATGGTTCTGGTTTAAATTGTTAAATGTACTCCCTTCAAATTCTGTAATTTATCTTGTAACAAAAATAATTCCAATGCAAGCTATTGGTAACAGGCGCGAAAATTACCGAACTGTCAACTTAACAAGTCACGGTTGTAAAATACTAACACGAATTCTATACAGAAGAATGGAAAACTGGTAGAAGCCGACCTCGGGGAAGATAAGCTTGGGCTCCGGAGAAATGGAGGAACACGCGAGGCTATACTGACCCTACGACTTATCTCAGAAGGTAGGTTAAGGAGAGGTAAACCTACGTTTACGGCATTTGTAGATTTACAGAAAGCGTTTGACAGTGCTATTAGGAATAAAGGTAGCAGAGGTACAAAACAGGGAGAGAAATACTATTTACAACTCATACAGAAACCAGACAGTAGTTGTAAGAGTCGAGGGGTATGAAAGGAAAGTAGTGGTTCAGAGGGGAGTGAGTCAGGGTTGCCCTATCCCAAATGTTATTGAGTATATGTGTGGGGCAACCAGTAAAGGAAACCAAAGAAAAATTAGGAGGAGAAATTAAAAGTTCATGGAGAAGAACCAAAAACTGAGATTTGCCGATGACATAGTAATTCTGTCAGAGACAGCAAAGGACGTGGAAGAGCAGTTGAACGGAATAGACAGTGTTTTGAAAGAAAGACATGAAATGAACATCAACAAAAGCAAAACAAGGAAAATGGAATGTAGTCGAATTAAACCAGGAAGGAATTAGATTAGGAAATCAGACAGGGAAAGTAATAGATGAGTTTTTCTATTTCGGCAGAAAAATTACTGATTATGGCCAAAGTGGAGAAGATACAAAATGTAGACTGGCAATGGCAAGAAACAAATTTCTGAATAAGAGAAATTTAATATCGAATATTTGTTAGGAAGTCTTTCCTGAAGGTATTTGTCTGGAGTGTAGCCACGTGTGGAAGTGAAACAAGGACGATAAACAGCTTAGATAAAAGAGTAGTTTTTCAAATGTGGTGCTACAGAAGAATGTTGGAGTGGATAGGTAGATCAGGTAACTAATGAGGCGGTGCTGAGAAACAAACTGATAAAGATTTGTGGCACAACTTGACAAAAGGACTCGGTTGATAATGCACATTTTGAGAGATTAAGGGTCAACCATTTAGTGTTGGAGAGAAGTGTGGGAGATAAAAATCGTAGAGGGAGACCAGGATATAGTACAGTAAGCAGATTCAGAAGGATGTAGGTTGCAGTAGTTACTCGGAGATGAAAAGGATCATACAGGAAGGAGCAGCTTGGAGAGTTGCATCACACGTGTCTTTGCACAGAAGACCACAACAAAAACATGGCGTAACTGTAATTTAACTGGTTCCTTTTAGTGCTCATGTCACCATCACATTTTTCGTTGTTCAGAGTGAACTGACACTTTTCTTGCACCAGATATATTGTCTAAATCATTTTGCAATTGATACAGACCTTCTTTACTAGCCGTTAAACATCTGCAAACAATCTAAGAGGGCTACACAGATAGTCTCCTAAATCATATAGAGGGTGGCCCATTGATCATGACCGGGCCAAATATCTTACGAAATAAGCTTCAAACGAAGAAACTACAAAGAACGAAACTTGTCTAGCTTGAAGGGGGAAACCAAATGGCGGTGTGGTTGGCCCGCTAGATGGCGCTGCCATAGGTCAAACGGATATAAACTGCGTTTTTTAAAAATAGGAACCCCATTTTCTATTACATATTCGTGTAGTAAGAAAAGAAATATGGATGTTTTAGTTGGACCACTTTCTTCGCTTTGTGATAGATGGCGCTGTAATAGTCACAAACATATGGCTCACAATCTTATACGAACAGTTGGTTACAGGTAGGTTTTTAAATTCAAATACAGAACGTAGGTACGTTTGAACATTTTATTTCGGTTGTTCCAATGTGATACATCTACCTTTGTGAACTTATTTCTGAGAACGCGTGCTGTTCAAGTGTGATTACCTGTAAATACCAGTTTAATGCAATAAATGATCAAAATGATGACCGTGAACCTCAATGAATTTGGCAATACGTGTAATGACATTCCTCTCAACAGCGAGTAGTTCGCCTTCCGTTATGTTCGCACACTGGACTCGCATTCAGAAGGACGAAGGTTCAATCCCGCGTCCGGCCATCCTGATTTAGATTTTCCGTGATTTCCCTAAAATCAGTCCAGGCAAATGCGGGATGGTTCCTTTGAAATGGCACGGCCGACTTCCTTGCCCATCCTTCGCTAATCCTATGAGACCGATAACCTCGCTGTTTGGTCTCTTCCCCCAAACAACCAACCAACCGTTATGTTCGCACATGCATTGACAATGCGCTGACGCATGTTGTCAGGCGTTGTCGGTGGATCACGATAGCAAACCCTTCAACTTTCCCCGCAGAAACAAATCCGGTGACGTCAGATCCGGTGAACGTGCGGGCCATGGTATGGTGCTTTGACGACCAATCCACCTGTCATGAAATACCCTATTCAATACCGCTTCAACCGCACGCGACCTATGTGCCGGACGTCCATCATGTTCGAAGTACATCGCCATTCTGTCATGCAGTGAAACATTTGTAGTAACATCGGTAGAACATAACGTAGGAAATAGGCAAACATTGCACCATTTAGATTGCCATCGATAAAATGGGGGCCAATTATCCTTCCTCCAATAATGCCGCACCATACATTAACTCGCCAATTCCTGGTGCATAGAAATATGGTACGGGTGCAATCGATGTTGATGTAGCATTCTCAACACCGACGTTTTTGAGATTCCAGATTCTCGCGCGATTTGTCTGCTACTGATGTGCGGATTAGCCGCGACAGCAGCTAAAACACCTACTTGGGCACCATCATTTGTTGCAGGTCGTAGTTGACGTTTTGCACGTGGCTGAGCAGTTCCTGTTTCCTTAAATAACGTAACAATCCGGCGAACGGTCCGGGCACTTGGATAATGTCGTCCAGGATACCGAGCAGCATACATAGCACACGCCCGTTGGGTATTTTGATCACAATAGCCATCAACACGATATCAACCGTTTCCGCATTTGGTAAACGGTCCATTATAACACGGGTAATGTATCACGAAGCAAATACCGTCCGCACTGGCGGAATGTTACGTGATACCACTTACTTACACGTATTTACACGTTTGTGACTATTACAGCGCCTTCTATCACAAAGCGAAAAAAGTGGTCCAACTAAAACATTAATTTTTTTTACGTACTACACGAATATGTAATAAAAGTGGTGGTTCCCATTAGAAAAAACCAATTGATATCCGTTTGACCTATGGCAGCGCCATCTAGCGGGCCAATCATACATAGCGCCATCTGGTTTCCCCCTTCAAGCTAGACGAGTTTGTAGTTTTTTCGTTTGACGCTTATTTCATGAGATGTTTGGCCCGGTCACTATCAATGGTACAGACAAGCCGTCGTATGAATTAGTTTTGAACACATTATCCGAAAACTGTCTTGAGCAGCTAAATCGACAGCCAACGCGTAATGGAAATATTTTAGATGTGGTAGGCACGAACAGACCAGACCTCATCGACGGTGTCAGTGTTGAGACAGGGCTTAGTGATCATGATGTTGTCATTACGACTGTGGTTACGAAAGTTAAATAGTCGGTCAAGAAGGCTAGGAGACGATTCTTACTAGAAAGAGCAGATAATCAGTTGTTAGCATCCCACTTAGTAAATGAATCGACTTCATTTACTTCCGGTACGATGGACGTGGAAGAATTACGGGCAAATTTTAAACACATTGTAAATCACGCATTGGACAAGTATGTGCCAAAAAAGTGGGCTACGGACGGAAAAGACCCACCGTGGTTTAACAGCGCAATTCGGAGAATGCTCAGGAAGCAAAGGCAGTTGCACTTGCGGTACAAGAAAGATCGGGAGAATGAGGACAGGCAAAAGGTAGTAGAGATTCGTGCTACTGTAAAAAGAGCGATGCGCGAAGCATTTAACAACTACCTTAGCAAAAGATCTTGCTGAAAACCCAAGGAAATTCTGGTCTTACGTAAAATCGGTAAGCGGGTCGAAAGCTTCCATCCAGTCACTAACTGATCAGTCTGGCCTGGCAAAGGAAGACAGCAAAACGAAAGCTGAAATTTTAAACTTAGCATTTGAGAAATCTTTCACGCAGGAGGATCGTACAAACATACCGCCGTTTGAGTCTCGTACAGATTCCCGCATGGAGGACATAGTGATAGACATCCCTGGGGTTGTGAAACAACTGAATGGATTGAAAATAAATAAATCGCCAGGTCATCATGGGATTCCAATTCGGTTTTACAGAGAGTATTGCATTGGCTCCTTACTTAGCTAGCATTTCTCGCGAATCTCTTGCCCAACGTGAAGTCCCGAGCGACTGGAAAAAAGCGCAGGTGATGCCTGTATATAAGAAGGGTAGAAGGACGGATCCTCAAAATTACAGACCAATATCCTTAACATCGGTTTGTTGCAGGATTCTCGAACATATTGTCAGTTCGAATGTAATGAATTTCCTTGAGACAGAGAAGTTGCTGTCCATGCATCAGCGCGGCTTTAGGAAGCATCGCTCCTGCGAAACGCAACTCGCCCTTTTTTCACATGATATCTTGCGAACCATGGATGAAGGGTATCAGACGGATGCCATATTCCTTGATTTCCGGAAAGCGTTTGACTCGGTGCCCCACTGCAGACTTCTAACTAAGGTACGAGGGTATGGGATTGGTTCCCAAGTATGTGAGTGGCTCGAAGACTTCTTAAGTAATAGAACCCAGTACGTTGTCCTCGATGGTGAGTGTTCAACGGAGGTGAGCGTATTATTTGGAGTGCCCCAGGGAAGTGTGGTAGGTCCGCTGTTGTTTTCTATCTACGTAGATGATCTATTGGATAGGGTGGATAGCAATGTGCGGCTGTTTGCTGATGATGCTGTGACGTACGGGAAGGTGTCGTCGTTGAGTGACTGTAGGAGGATACAAGATGAGTTGGACAGGATTTGTGATTGGTGTAAAAAAAAAAGCAGCTAACTCTAATTATAGATAAATGTAAATTAATGCATATGAATAGGAAAAAGAATCCTGTAATGTTTGACTACTCCATTAGTAGTGTATCGCTTGACACAGTCACGTCGATAAAATATTTGGGCTTAACATTGCAGAGCGATATGAAGTGGGATAAGCATGTAATGGCAGTTGTGGGGAAGGCGGATGGTCGTCTTCGGTTCATTGGTAGAATTCTGGGAAGATGTGGTTCATCTGTAAAGGAGACCGCTTATAAAACACTAATACGACCTATTCTTGAGTACTGCTCGAGCGTTTGGGATACCTATCAGGTAGGATTGAGGGAGGGCATAGAAGCAATTCAGAGGCGGGCTGCTAGATTTGTTACTGGTAGGCTTGATCATCACGCGAGTGTTACGGAAATGCTTCAGGAACTCGGGTGGGAGTCTCTAGAGGAAAGGAGGCGTTCTTTTTGTGAATCGCTACTGAGGAAATTTAGAGGAACAGCATTTGAGGCTGACTGCAGTAAAATTTTACTGCCCCCAACTTACATTTCGCGGAAAAACCACAAAGATAAGAGAGATTAGGGCTCGTACAGAGGCATATAGGCAGTCATTTTTCCCTCGTTCTGTTTGGGAGTGGAACAGGGAGAGATGATGCTAGTTGTGGTACGAGGTACCCTCCGCCACGCACCGTATGGTGGATTGCGGAGTATGTATGTAGATGTAGACAACCCTGTATATAGTAGGAACAGCAGAAGACCTATAAAACTTCATTCTGCGAAACTCTAGATATCATTTCTGTTTCGTTCGATGACTGTCCCTCACTTAGTACGACATTTCTGACGGGAAATAACGAACCGAGTAGCATAACTGCGATGATACTCTGCAGGCCCGCTGTTTGATTAGAAGCCTCTTGTGAGGAACTGTATCAAAAGTATTCTAGAAATCGAGAAATACGAAATAAATTTGTGGTCCCCTGTCGATAAGGGAGTAAAGAGCCAGAGGACTAAAATCAACAGTAAGCAAGGCACTAATTTTCGTTCGTAACGACAGTGTGGGAACATACTTCGAATAATAGGTACAGTGGATTACTACACTTAGTCAGAAAAATAGAACACCATCAACATCTAGAGATCGGATGTTCATATTCACAGGACATGAACATTAGTATGTTCTGCAGAATTGATGAATATTTCAGTGACCTCTGTTCAGCATGTGTCCTGCTGCCTAGTCGACACAGTCCGCCATGGGCCCCGATAATTTGTTCCATACGTGATGCCATCGAAGTGTATAAGGCGCGCTGGCGCCCTGTGGTACAGCCATGCATTCACCTGTTTCGAAGTTCATCTGTGGTGTTGTTGGTGTTGGGTCACAGTGCTGCACCCGTCGTATCTCCATATCCCACACATTTTCGATAGCCGAAAAGTCTGCGTATCTTGCTGCCCAGCAGTATATCATTCTCGATGGTCGTACTGGTCACAATGCCATGGACACGCACCAACTGTGTTTTGCGGTTGTACCAAATGCCACACGGTACCTCAAGTTGGCGCTGTGTGTCGCGTGCGAATGCAGTCACTGTGAGGCCGCTCCACCTGTCTGCGGCGAGCCAAAATGCGGCCATCACATTCGTCCGAAAATACTTAGACATTCCTGTCCCTATACATCATTACCGTTCAGCATATTGATGCACATTCGTCAATGGTAGGCGAAATAATGAACGACAAAATGGTTCAAATGGCTCTGAGCACTATGGGACTTAACTTCTGAGGTCATCAGTCAACTAGAACTTAGAACTACTTAAACCTAACTAACCTAAGGACATGACACACATCCATGCCCGAGGCAAGATTCGAACCTGCGACCGCAGCGGTCTCGCGGTTCCAGACTGTAGCGCCTAGAACCGCTCGGCCACACCGGCCGGCAGTGAACGACATACACGTAACCCATGCCATAATAAATGGCGACTGACTGTCACCCCTGATAGTGTACGATGTGTTAAACTGTTCCACTGTTCCACTGGTGTTGATCTATTTTAGGGGGGGGGGGGCGGAGGGGAGGGGGATAGTCTGGGTGGTGCGACCTGACCCATCTCGTCGTGTTCTACGGCCTTGCGGGAACCATTTTCCACACACCCGTTCACTGCTGAAACACTTGGTTCCACGCGAGCAGCAGTTTGCCGGATGGATGCATCACTCTCTCACATGCCAATAATGCGCCCTCTTTAAAGCTCGCTGATTTGCGGCACAGCTCGCGCATACGTCTGTTACGTCTGTGAGGCATCCTTCAAGTCTGCTCTAGTCACACTGACCTATTATAATTAAATGGCCACCCTCGCTGCAAACACGCGCTTATATACTCCATTGGGGACATGTTGAAAATGTGTGCCCCGACTGGGACTCGAACCCGGGATCTCCTGCTTACATGGCAGACGCTCTATCTGAGCCACCGAAGGCACAGAGGATAGTGCGCCTGCAGGGACTTATCCCTTGCACACTACCCGTGAGATCCACATTCCCACCATGTCCACACCACTACATTCGTAGTGCGCCTAATATGTGTTTGCCCATCATAGCAGGAGATCCCGGGTTCGAGTCCTGGTAGGGGCACGTATTTTCAACATGTCCCCAATGAAGTATATAAACGCCTGTTTGCAGCGAGGGTGTCCAAAGCTGCATGGTGGTCATTCCGGAACAGATACTACCGTCATACACTCCTGGAAATGGAAAAAAGAACACATTGACACCGGTGTGTCAGACCCACCATACTTGCTCCGGACACTGCGAGAGGGCTGTACAAGCAATGATCACACGCACGGCACAGCGGACACACCAGGAACCGCGGCGTTGGCCGTCGAATGGCGCTAGCTGCACAGCATTTGTGCACCGCCGCCGTCAGTGTCAGCCAGTTTGCCGTGGCATACGGAGCTCCATCGCAGTCTTTAACACTGGTAGCATGCCGCGACAGCGTGGACGTGAACCGTATGTGCAGTTGACGGACTTTGAGCGAGGGCGTATAGTGGGCATGCGGGAGGCCGGGTGGACGTACCGCCGAATTGCTCAACACGTGGGGCGTGAGGTCTCCACAGTACATCGATGTTGTCGCCAGTGATCGGCGGAAGGTGCACGTGCCCGTCGACCTGGGACCGGACCGCAGCGACGCACGGATGCACGCCAAGACCGTAGGATCCTACGCAGTGCCGTAGGGGACCGCACCGCCACTTCCCAGCAAATTAGGGACACTGTTGCTCCTGGGGTATCGGCGAGGACCATTCGCAACCGTCTCCATGAAGCTGGGCTACGGTCCCGCACACCGTTAGGCCGTCTTCCGCTCACGCCCCAACATCGTGCAGCCCGCCTCCAGTGGTGTCGCGACAGGCGTGAATGGAGGGACGAATGGAGACGTGTCGTCTTCAGCGATGAGAGTCACTTCTGCCTTGGTGCTAATGATGGTCGTATGCGTGTTTGGCGCCGTGCAGGTGAGCGCCACAATCAGGACTGCATACGACCGAGGCACACAGGGCCAACACCCGGCATCATGGTGTGGGGAGCGATCTCCTACACTGGCCGTACACCACTGGTGATCGTCGTGGGGACACTGAATAGTGCACGGTACATCCAAACCGTCATCGAACCCATCGTTCTACCATTCCTAGACCGGCAAGGGAACTTGCTGTTCCAACAGGACAATGCACGTCCGCATGTATCCCGTGCCACCCAACGTGCTCTAGAAGGTGTAAGTCAACTACCCTGGCCAGCAAGATCTCCGGATCTGTCCCCCATTGAGCATGTTTGGGACTGGATGAAGCGTCGTCTCACGCGGTCTGCACGTTCAGCACGAACGCTGGTCCAACTGAGGCGCCAGGTGGAAATGGCGTGGCAAGCCGTTCCACAGGACTACATCCAGCATCTCTACGATCGTCTCCATGGGAGAATAGCAGCCTGCATTGCTGCGAAAGGTGGATATACACTGTACTAGTGCCGACATTGTGCATGTTCCGTTGCCTGTGTCTATGTGCCTGTGGTTCTGTCAGTGTGATCATGTGATGTATCTGACCCCAGGAATGTGTCAATAAAGTTTCCCCTTCCTGGGACAATGAATTCACGGTGTTCTTATTTCAATTTCCAGGAGTGTATATACTGACCTATTACCTTCGGTTTATAACGATAATGAGAGCCCCAGGCACATTTTGCCGGTACGTGGTGTTGCGCCGTGGTATCGATGTTGACCTTGAACGCGCGGGCCGACATTGTTCAAATGCTAATCACTTCTACAGAGCATAACAATGTTCATGTCCTGTGAATATGAACGTCCTACCTCCAGTAGTTGAAGGGGTTCCGTTTATTGTGAACATGAATGTACTACAGTTCGAAGTGCCGGGACGGTAAGAAATTGGGTTCGTTTTCGGAAATACAGCCGTTTAGATCCCCTTACAGCCATCCAGAGCCGGGTTTTCCGTGAGTTCCCCAAATAGCTCATTGCGAATACCGGGATGGTTCCATCAGAATGAACAGCCGATTTCCTTCTCGATCCTTCCCCAGTCCGAGCTTACGCTGCGTCAGTAATGACGTGGTCAGTGGGACGTCCATCTCTCATATTCCTTTTGGAAGGTTCTGGTTAAGACCGACGTTACAGCCCACGTTCGTTTTCCTGGACCACGTGCACGGTTGACAGGTCATTAACCATCAGTTTGAATGCTTTCGAGAAAATGGAACTAGAGATATTGATACAAAAAAGTGAGGGACAAGTGCATTCGCTGGCCAGACGATTTAGTTCAATATTTTTTCGTGTTAAGTTTTCTCACTGGGCTACATTTAAGCGTGCGCATTTCCGACATACTTTTGATACAATATTGTGAAACAAATTTGTGTAACGTACAATTAATCATTCCATTACAGATAGTCGTAATGCAGCACTGCAAAAAAAAAAAATAATAATATTCATAGTTACAGTTTCTGTCGATATTATATGAAACATGAATGATCACGTTTAAATGTCTCCATTAGTTCTGAAGACAACTTGCTTTCGTCGAATCTTGTTACCTGTAGACGAAAGTTATCGGAGAATAATAGCAAGACAAAAGTTTGAGAGGTAGTACAAAACTGTAATAAATACTCAAGATTGTTGCCCAACCTGAGCATTAGTTGCTTTATGTTTACTTTTACGGGCACCACAGAAGAGGCGAGCAGAGGACAATGAAACAAGCAAATAGTCCTAATAAGCAGAGGTCCGGAAACCAGTTACTTCCCGGCCCCATAAGTTAGTACTACTGAGTGCATGAACATATTGTAAGAGTCCCCGAGGATCCGATCTATGGATATGAACTTGAAGACACTCAATTTACAAGTGAGCCACATGGCCTCCGTTCATGTGAAGACAGGTTTAAGCACGTCTCGCCAGCCATACCCGTAGACGTTCAAAAATCCCAGGCGGTTTCAGAATTCCATGGCAACCATCCACAATGCGTTCCCAGAGGTCGACACTATGAATAGGGTTTGACTACACTAAAGCCTTTAAATATCCCCATGCATAAAGATCCACTGGGTTTAAGTCAGGGTGCCTCAGGGCCGTCGTATTTGCGAACTACGACCGATACACTTGTTGTTGAAACACCTTCTACCAGTAATTACGTATACGAAAAATTGATGGATTCGAACGAGGGCAGCTTAATCACCTCGTAATTTACGCCTCGTAATTTAGGTCTCGTGATTTAAAGTGTTCGGAAATAAACATGGCCCTAGACACGAAGTGGTGTAACATTGGCGTGACTGCACATCCACGTAAGTCGTATCGGAGAAGTCTTTGATTTGCGGACGTATGTTTATTAGGATTATTTGCTTGTTTCACTGTGCCCTTCTCGCCCTCTTCAGTTTGTGCCTATAATGGACAAACTGTCTAGTTATTAATCGATATAATTGGAGGAGTGTAACAATCACAAACACCAGTTCCTTACCCGACAAATAATTGCAGGAAGCGTAAGAAACTTCCAGAAAGACTTCGCATACAGCGGTAATGTTTCGCTCCCAGAGGCTCACGCCAGATGTCGCCGACGTTGTGCACACAGGCGGTGAACTTGAGGTTTAGGCACTTTGACTGTACCGTCTTCTCTTTTCACTGCCAGCTCGTGCTGGGGTCTTTCTACGTCTCTTCCTCTTCTTGGCAGATACAATATGGTCTGACGTTGATTTCTCTCTGCACTCGTACTTTGCTGGCGATTTTTGCATAATGATTCATTTTCTTCAGTCTTTTCACTAATATTACGAATATTACGAGAAGAGAAATTTGTTAACATCGAGTATTGATTTAAGTGTTAGGAAGTCGTTTCTGAAAGTATTTGTATGGAGCGTAGCCATGTATGGAAGTGAAACATGGACGATAACTAGTTTGGACAAGAAGAGAATAGAAGCTTTCGAAATGTGGTGCTACAGAAGAATGCTGAAGATTAGATGGGTGGATCATATAACTAATGAGGAGGTATTGAGTAGGATTGAGGAGAAGAGAAGTTCGTGGCACAACTTAACTAGAAGAAGGGATCGGTTGGTAGGACATGTTCTGAGGCATAAAGGGATCACCAATTTATTACTCGAGGGCAGCGTGGAGGGTAAAAATCGTAGAGGGAGACCAAGAGATGAATATACTAAACAGATTCAGAAGGATGTAGGTTACAGTAGGTACCGGGAGATGAAGCTTGCACAGGATAGAGTAGCATGGAGAGCTGCATCAAACCAGTCTCAGGACTGAAGACCACAACAACAACACGAATATCTAAACCATTTCTAATATGTTAATTTCTTATGTGGGCTTTCCTGGTGACAGCTCTCACTTTCCTAAGAATTCTCGTTTCTGCTGTATGTCGTTCACTTTTATCGCGTGACTTAGGGATACAAGATTCGCAACCATATAGAAATACAGGAGTAGCTACTGTTTTAAAAAATTTTTGTTTCTTCCCACATTTTGTCCCGGAATGTTTAGTTTATCGTTGATTGCCCTTGTCCATATCATAACTTACGTCATATCCTAAAAAGTTAAAGTAGGAAACCCGCTGAAATTGCTATATTACCTATTACTGTTCCAGAGCGGGTAGGGTGTTCCCCACGATAGGCCATTAATTTAGTTTTCGTTATCGATGGTCAAGGGATATATTTTTCCCTAAATGATGTAGTTTGTAGACTGCTTTTGTAGCTCATCTTCACTTTCCTCCAAAATTACATTATCTGCGTACATAAGGATATTAACACATTTATCTCTTTTAATATGTATACCCGGATTTACGTCCTGTGTCCAGTTCTTAATCAAATAATTTATCGTGCATTAAATAAGCTTCGCCACGGCAACAGCCTTGTTTAATCGACAGTGATTTCTTCAGTTTTATTATTACCAACTTCTAGTATAATTTCTTGGTCCTCGTATAAGCTTTTCGTGCCTTCAATAAGATGTCTAGGACAATCAACAGATAAGATGGTTATGCGACTAATTAAAAATCTGAGGGCTAGGTGATCAACACCCGGTTGGTACAAGCGCGTTGTTTTCTGTAGACATGTTAGTCATTTTCACGCACGACAGAACCGAAAATTGTATGTAATAGGTATGAAGTCGCTCAACTTTTTGGATTCCACGTGCAGCTATGGGTTCATATGAGGCTTACTGATGTTATTTATAGATCGTCGTATGAAGCCAGAAGCATTTACTCAGTCAAAGGAATGTGGTGTCAGAATGATCGTAGAGGTTGATGACTGTGTTGCAAAGCATATTCTTTCAATAAGTTTCAGCACAACTTCTTTCACAGTGTATTTTACTCTGATCTAGAAATGATTTTTTTTCATAGAATTGAATATTTTATTACAAGGTACAGGAACCTACGTAAGTGTGGAAACAACACGCTGCGTATTACAACAGAATATGATGTGAGTGCTCTATGTGATTTACTGGTTAGAATACAGAATAGTACGCTTAAATAATGATTCATAATGATACGGTGTTGTACAGATAATTAATGTACATATACATTCTTAATGGTATTGCTCAGTTATATAGAAACTGACATTACCTGCCCAAGCAGTTCTCCTAAACACGCAAAGTGCCGCCAGTAGACGGTTCAGCCTTCTAGAGGTACAGTGTTTAAATCTAAGTTGTAGTTCCGTATGTATGATGGTAGGACATGCCGATAAAGAAGGTAGAACACAAAGAGAAAGTAATTGAAAATGGCCTCAAAGCGACAGACTCCTTCTGATTCACTGTTAAACATAATCACTTTGCACGAAGAAACCAACTGTGTCCGACAAATATCAGAGAAATCTAAGCTTTCCGACAGCGTAGTTATCAAGACCACACACACCGGCATCGAGATAAAGGCTCTCACGATGATCGTCCTCGCACGGAACCGCCCTGGAAAATATCAGGGAAATATATTTAGTAGTGACCAATAAATGTAACAGATTCAAAACTGTCGGTGAAATGGCTACTGAACAAACACAACTAGATACACAAGTGAGTGGGGTAATAGTGAAATGGCGCCTGATAGAAAATAACCTCCAGGGTTATGTAGCAGCAAGAAAATAACTGTTGTTTTGTTAGCAAGAATAAAAAACTTAACTACGACACACCAACAATGGACAGCGGGGTATTGGGCAGAGTCTTATTCACTGATGAATCCAAGTTCGAAATATTAGGAAGTAAACGCCGTCAATTCGTACGCCGGTAACCACATGAACGCTAGAATCCTCGTGCGTAATTCCAACAGTGAAGCATGGAGGGAGTTCCGTGATAGTATTGGGATCTTTTGGAGGGAATATAGTCGAAGATTTGGTGAAAGTAGGTGGAAAAATGACCCAAAAGTATTATGAGCGACATGTAAAGATACCTGGTTTGCGCCTTATTGGAAGAGGGTTTTTCTTGTAGCGGGGTGACTACCCGAAATATACATTCCGCTTGTCTCAAAAATACGTGAACTCTCTAGAGGTTCAGAAAATTTTGAAATACATGGAATGGCATTCCCAGTCCCCTGATTGTAACCCAGTCGAGCTACTGCGGGATGACGTGGACAGGAAGGTCCTTAACCCGGCAATCATGAGTGGTACACAATTGTGGGATGTCCTGCAGCAAGAATGGAGACTACTTCAAATTGAAACTGTGGAAAAACTGATCCATCGAACGTAGAGAGTATGCAAGGCTGTGATTAAAGCAAAGGGTGGCTATTTTGAGGAGTTCAAAATTTAATAGTTGCATTTACCTATTTGTTGTTTGGGCTTCACAAACATTTAGAAAACAATAAAATGCAGTTTTGTAATGTGTCTCTTCTCCATCTTCTATAGTCACTTGGTGTTTCCAAACTTATGGAGGCTAGTATCTGTAATTCTGTTTCTCTTACGGATTACTCGAACGAGTAGTTGACCAAACTCAGAGAAAATACACATACATACCTGGCATAATTATAGCAGACATACTCTTTCGTATACAGCCGGTATCGGAAAGCATCTTAAGAAACAGCGCCTGTTGCACACAGAAAGTAATAGGGGGGTAGGCAGATCTTAATTGAAGCGCGCAATAGTTTCCTTGCTACCGATAGGGCCCGTGAATATTTCAATAACTACCTCCAATTCTGGGATACTTCGAGACCAGATAGGTAGGAACCGAAGTAAAAAAATGTCAGAACTAAAATGGAAAGGTTGAATTCTGCCCCCAAAAGTTCATAGTCATACCGCTGCTGAGTCGAGTTGTAACGTTTGTCAGTAACGCAAGACCCCCTCCACTGCGAAGTTCACTGGAGGAGGTCAGTTTGGAGTTGCTCGTTTTCAGGCCTGTTACTAAGGCGGTGGGTTTACCCCAATCCGCCTGAAGTGTGCCGCGCGGGAGTAAGCTATAATGCTGGATGTTGTGCTCAGAGCGTAGCAGCCTCATTAAGGGGGTTAGACACAATCTCTTCGTTTGCCGTTCATCCCAGGTAGTCTCCCAATACCGTTAACGACCGCGCGAGTGGCCCCAGCATTTTCGAGGAATGTCAGTTAGTGGACAAAGAGGTATGCTCAGAGAGAATGCATTCTGCTTCCGAAACAAATACGATGTTTCGCATTTATGAATTCGGGAGCAAGCGAACCACTGTGTTCAGTAAAGTTGTTCTGACAATTCGAAATGAGTCTAGTAATTTTCTGGTTGATTTAAGTGTTGAAGCTTTGGGAGCGTGCATGTGATCGGTAAGCAAAGGACTTGTAAGAGAACTGGCTAGCTAGCTAGAGGTGATGGTAAAGGGGGGCGGTTTTGACGAGACTAACTCCAATACAATGCATTTGTTTTCCTGTAAACTTCGTGTCGTTTTCGGCCAATGTAGCTGCGAATTGTTACCTTGTCTTTGACATTGCGGAGACTGTAACACAAGATGCAAGGACGAGTTGGAGACGGAGTGTTGACTGTTGGCGGTGAACATTTTTCGGCCCAACTGTAATTTCTCGAAATCTTTCAGAATACAGCTGGCGGACTACAGAGCATTTGTGTTAGGTTTTGGAGTCTTGGCACTCTTAATCCTGCCTCGCGGGTCAGAGCGGCGATGGCGACATTGTTAAAACTATTTTATAAGGTCAACAGTGGTGTTAATAAATCAGTCCTTCCCTTGCTGTTCAGTGGTGCAGTGTGTCTGTCAGACACACAATATCAAGTGCTAGTAGTGTTAAAACGCTAAACTTAATGAAGGCCCTAGAGGCGTTTCCTGTCGCATGCTGGGTCAGGGGACTTCCATACTCTCATAATTAAATCATATTTTTTTTGGCAGGTGTCTTAACTCTTGACCGAGGATGATCACCTCACTGTTCAGATCCTTAGCTCCCCGACTAAGGGACCACCAATAAGGCCCCGTGAATTAGTTCCGCTCTTGACTGTAATTTGCTGAAGATTCCATGGCCAGAGATTGGTACTCCATGATGTGAAAACAGCATAATCAGTCATCCACAAAGCAGGAAGAAGAACTGATGCAGTGTTTACCGCTCTATAAACCATCCAGCTGTAGCAGGATAGAACAACATACTCCAACGTTATGGTCTACCCGGAAGGAAATAAAATTTCCTGTGAAAATCAGGAGCATGCATCACGCGGAACTCAACCGGTGCCATTTACAGCGTGATACAATCAGTGCATAGGATAGAGGAAGACACGTTTCTAGGTTTTACAAACATATTGATTCTGCGCTACATCTATGTTTTCTAAGAAAAAAGGAAAAACTCTTTAACACAGTTTTTCATCGAAATTAAAAAATT
The DNA here is from genome assembly GCF_023864275.1 of Schistocerca cancellata. Taxonomy (NCBI): domain Eukaryota; kingdom Metazoa; phylum Arthropoda; class Insecta; order Orthoptera; family Acrididae; genus Schistocerca; species Schistocerca cancellata. The sequence goes on along the minus strand of NC_064632.1, from coordinate 529,093,989 downwards.
GCCGATAGGAAGGACACGTCTCGTTTTTATCGGTGGAGACATGTAGAGACGCTGAAGTAGTATCGGGTACCCCCCCGAGGTACTGCCGTAGACATAAGACCGTTGATCTTGATGTAATACACTGACTTAGCGGATCGTATTACTTGCTGTCTCGATGATAAAGTTGTTTGGAAGGAGTCTCTCTCTCTCTCTCTCTCTCTCTCTCTCTCTCTCTCTCTCTCTCTCTCTCTCGAGAGAGAGAGAGAGAGAGAGAGAGAGAGAGAGAGAGAGAGAAAGAGAAATAAGGAAACATTATTAAGTCATCGACGTCGAAATCATTAGAGACGGAATGCTGGGTTCGACAAGCAATACTAACATACTAAATCGTCCTCGCCCATTCTTAAAGTACTACACCGGAATTCGCCATAAACGATCGTGTTAGTCCAAAGGGAAACATGATATAGCGATATAACCTGTGATCCGGACAATACACTGATGTAAGGAGCAAACGGTATCAGGAGGAGTTTCTACAGCCATTGCACGAATGAAATTGTCATGGTCTTTCTAAAAAGCACATCGCCTGGGACTGATCAACAACCTTCTCTCAACTTCTTGAGCAACTACAGCGGCAGACGACATGAAGTATACAGGGTGTCCCAAATAAGAATGAACCGATTTTAAATAGAATTATTTATTAGGAAGAAGGGCTTTACACGAACAAATTGCATACTAAATTCCTCAGAAAAGACTGAAGTTTATAAAAATCCATCAAAAATGTTCAACATGTCCTCCATTGGCTGCATGGACGGCATGTAGCCGATAACCGAATTCATTCCAAATTGTGCGTAAGGTGTCTTCTTTCACTGAAAGTACAGCAGCTGATACTCTGGTTTTTAGTTCATCAATGTCACGAGGTAAGGGAGGAACGTAAACACATTGTTTAACATATCCTCAGAGGAAGAAATCGTGTTAAGTCAGGGGACCTGGGAGGCCAAGAGTGTAAAGCCTGGTCTTGCGGTCCTGTACGGCCTATCCAACGTTGAGGCACGTTGTTCTGCCAGTGCGGTGGTGCTCTATCTCGCTGATAGATTAAATGGTCAGTCACGACGCGTAGACTTGCGGGGGCTCCGCTCAAATGTTCATCGGATTTGTTGAACTGTTCAGGAATGCGTGGCCGTCAAGGACCTTTGCCTTTACAGAGACTCCGTGTTTCTTCAAACTGTTCATACCACCGTCGAATGTTCTTTGGTGATGGTGGTTTAGCACGAAATAGAATATGAAACGTTCTCTGAACTGCGATCACTGATGAGTGATTCAATAACACAATATACGCCTTCTATTGCGGGAGGGTGGCTGCACGCTCCAGGTCAGCCCTCGTAGCGACATCTAGCTGATTATTTTCTGAAACTCTAGACCATGCTGATTACATCTAGCGCTGTATGTTACCTAGTGACATGTGTGTCAATATTACTACAAGTTGAAGTCGGGTCATTCTTTTTGGGACACCCTGTACGGGGTTCAGGAAAAGTGTGTCGCCCTGGATAGCAGATGGCAGTTGGAAGCAAAATTGCTAATGTTGTGTAGGTCGAGAAGCACCATTTTTAAACTAAGGAAACGTGGCGCCACGCGCTCCGATTACCCTGTTGCCGGATGCTCTGGATAACGCATGACCGCGAATGCTACGCCTGCCGGAGATCGCGATGAGCAACGCTCGGTGGTAGCGCGCCAGCCTACAGGGCAATCCCACGGCCAGTCGGAGCGAGTGGCGCCAAGTGTCCGTAGTTTAGAAACTGTGTTGTCGACCTACACAACATCCGTACTTCTAGTTCCTGCTGCCATCAGCTATCAAGGGTTAAAATTTCGTGACACAATTTTTCTCCGCCTTGTATAAATTTAGGATGCCCCGAAGGACAGACGGGACTGATCAGTCAACTAAGCGCTATGAAGCACAAAGGTTCCCACTGTGTTAATCACTTCTTTCTGAAGCAATAAACGAAAGAATGTATAAACCCACACACGGTGCTCTCGAGGTGGTCATTGTGTCCATAACCGGCCACGCCAAAATCTAGATGCTGCTAGTACGGCAACAGATATTTTTTGTTTCTATTTTCATTTTTATTTTCGAATTTTTATTTTTCATTTTTATTTTTCATATTTTTCATTTTTATTTTTCATATTTTTCATTTTTATTTTTCATATTTTTCATTTTTATTTTTATTTTTCATTTTCATGTTTTCATTTTCATGTTTTCATTTTCATGTTTTTATTTTTATTTTTCATATTTTTCATTTTCATGCTGTTATTTTTTATTTTTCATATTTTTCATTTTCATGTTTCTATTTTTTATTTTTCATATTTTTCATTTTCATGTTTCTATTTTTTATTTTTCATATTTTTCATTTTCATGTTTCTATTTTTTATTTTTCATATTTTTCATTTTCATGTTTCTATTTTCTATTTTTCATATTTTTCATTTTCATGTTTTATTTATTATTTTTCATATTTTTCATTTTCATGTTTTCATTTTTTATTTTCTATTTATTTTTGTTTTGGCAGAGGAAACCGACAATGCGAGACCACTTCATGAGGAAAGTGCACAAACAAGTGCGTTGGCTGGACGACTGAGCCCAGTTACCCAATAGGAGACGATTCGTATATACAAACTACTAGTTTTTATAGCTGAAAATAATACCGTTTCGTTGTAGCTGAATTTAATTTTGTGCAGTAATAAGCGTAGTGAACACGTATGTTTATAAAAAACAATATACCTCATTTGCTATAAATGGAGTTAAATGTTGTTCATAGATAATAGTAAAACGGGCAGTGATTGACTGTATAGTCACGAAACCAAAATGCAATAAAATTATGTAATAAAACTGAACAGATGAGAGTAGGATTCTCGCTGTTGGAGTTCCTTACCAACATTTTTTTTATATGTTGGATAGTTCATCAATATTACAAGTGAGTTTACGAGTATCAAAGTATTGCACGGACTTAGCTTACATTTTTCACGCCGCCAAGGGGCCATAGACTTTGTATTTGACGTAAATTTCAATTTGATACCTCTATTCCTCCTAACGAAAATTGGGTCGTGAAGACGGACCTACAGACGGATGACAAAGTGATCTTAAAAATAATTCCGATGCCACCAGTTGTCAGAAATTCTAAATAAAAAAGTTGATAGTTCATGTTTCGAGACAGAATATCGTTGTTACATGTAGTCTGTGAAAAACCAGTTGGCCATTGATGGGTCGGTATTCGATAGTAGTTAATCCCCTCAGCGTCAGTTAAGGTCTGTAGATGGAGCAATGAAGCACCGAAACTGGTATCCGTATAATAAACAACATCGTAAGGACGACTGCAGGTGTTCCACTTTACGGCGTAAGTCAACCAGCGAAGTCCCTATAACCTCGAACCAGAAGGATGGACACACAAAAACTAAAAAAAAAAGTGATCTTGAGGGAGCCCGTAATGGGTGCTCGCAGTTTGTAAGAGCATTTGTGATGGCCTACAAAATTTTGCATGGAAAGTCGCCACTTGGTTGACAGTCTGAAAGTGTTAGGCTATTTGTCTTATCGGCGAGACTCCACATAACGAAGCGGCGCAGTGGTTAGCACACTGGACTCCCATTCGGAAAGACGACGGTTCAAACTCTAGTCTGACAGTCCTGATTGAGGTTTTCCGTGATTTACTTATGTCGCTTCAGGCAAATGGCGGGATGGTTACTTTGATAGGGCACGGCCGACTTAGTTCCCCATTCATCACTCATCTGATAGGACCAATGACCTCCCTGTTCGGTCAGCTTCCCCGAATCAACCAACCAATCAACAGGTGATATCCCTACCGTATCGTCAATTCATTAGTATCGTTGAAGGGAGCCGGGGGATAGTTTTTAGAATGGATGGAAGCGATTTGTGGCTATAAGGGCAATGAAACCTTTTTCCGCCGAAAAAACATGGAGCAGCTCAGCCACGTATTTCCAGCATTTTCATCACCTTCGTCAGCAACACCCTGGGCTATTAAGAGTCCAGCTACACTTCTACATTAAAAACTTTCTTCATTTTCAACGAAATCTGTCATCGTCAAGAATTGTAGTGGTAGCTGAGGAATTTGTGATGGTGAAAACAACTGTTCTCGCTAAATAGGCAGGTGCTAATCAATATCGAAGTTACTAAAGTAATTCATTTCGGAATAATACGGACGGGACATTAACAGGTGCCGTCCGTGTTCCTCAATTTCGTGTGTCGTAGTCTGGCGCCTACCAAGTAACGGTTCGGAGAGTCCAGCTAGTGTTACGATCCTTGGGCTCGGTTGGCCATTCGATCATTTTTTTTGCTTTTCCTTGTCGTTGCCCGCGATGCTCGTATTTCACATGCCAGAAACAAAGTTCGCTCATTCGTCGTGCCCTATCTGAGCAGTACACTTTGCGAAGTATCTTGTAACGTGGTTGTAATGTAATTCCCGTTTACCGATGTTGTTGCGATCTTCAGTCCGAAGATTGGTTTGATGCAGCTCTCCATGCTGCTCTATCCTGTGTAAGCCTCTTCGTTCAGAGCAACTGCTGCAACCTACACCCTTCTGAATCTGCTTACTGTATTCATCTCTCCGTCGCCTTCTACGATTTTTAACCCCTCCACGCGTCCCTCCAGTACTAAATTGGTGATCCCTTGATGCCTCAGAACATGTCCTACCAACCGGTGCTTTCCTCTAGTCAGGCTGTCGCAAGTTTTTCTCTCCAGTTCTATTCAGTACTACCTCAATAATTAGTAATAGACCCATCTATTCGTCAGCATTCTTCTGTAGCGCCACATTTCAAAAGCTTCTATTCTCTTCTTGTCTAAATTGTCTATCGTCCATGATTCTCTTACACATTTGGCTACACTCCACAAATATATTTTCAGGAAAAGACTTTCTGGCACTTAAATCTATACTCGATGTTAAAAACTTTTTGTCTTGTTCAGAAAGGCTTTCCTTGCCATTGCCAGTCAATATTTTATATCCTCTCTGCTTCGGTTATTATCACTCATTTTGCTGCTCCTATAGCATAACTCATCTACTACTTTGTCTCACTTCGTAATCTAATTCCCTCAGCATCACCTGATTTAATTCCACTAAATTCCTGTATCCTCCTTTTGCTTTTGATGTCCATCTAATATCCTCCTTTCAAGACACGGCCCACTCCGTTCAACTGCTTTTCCAAGCCCTTTGCTGACTGACAGAATTACATCATCGGCGAACCTCAAAGTTTTTATTTCTTTTTCCTAGACTTTAATTCCCACTGTAAATTTTTCTTTCGTTACCGATACAGAGATTGAATGAATGACATCGGAATAGGCTACAACCGTCTCATTCTCTTCTCAACCACTACTTCCCTTTCATGCCCCTCCACTTGTATAGCTGCCATCTGCTTTCAGTATAGGTTGAAAATAGCCTCTCGCTCCTTGTATTTTGCCCGTGCTAGCTATAAAATACACCTTTGACAGTCAACATTGTCGAAAGCTTTTTCTAAGTCTACAAATGCTATAAACGTAGGTTTGCCTTTCCTTAACCTATCTTCTATGAGACGTCGTAGAATCAGTACTGCCTCGCGTGTACCTATGTTTCTCTGGAGTCTACACTGATACTCCTTGACGTTGGCTTCGACCAGTTTTTCGATTCTTTTGTAAAGAAATCGCGTTACTGTTTTGCAGCCGGGAATTATTAAACTGATAATTCGGTAGTTCTCACACCTGTCAACTACTGCTTTCTTTGGAATTGGAATTATTATATTCTTCGTGAGGTCTGAGGGTATTAAACGTGTCTCATACATCTTGTCCACTATATGGAAGACGGGCGCTGATGACCGCGCACCTGAGCGCCCAACAAAATCAAACATCACCACCATATGGAAATTTTCTCATGGCTGTCTCTCCCAAGGCTATCAGTAGTTCTAACGGAACGTTGCGTACTCCAGGGACCTTTCTTGACTTAAGTCTTTCAGTGTTCTATCTCCCATCTCATCTTCACCTATGTCCTCTTCCATTTCCATAATACTGGTCTTAAGTACAGCCGGCCGCTGTGGCCGAGCGATTCTAGGCGCTTCAGTCTGGAACCGCGCGACTGTCGCAGGTTCGAATCCTGCCTCGGGCATGGATGTGTGTGATCACCTTAGGTTAGTTGGGTTTAAGTAGTTCTAAGTTTTAGGGGACTGATGACCTCAGATCTTAAGTCCCATAGTGCTCAGAGCCATTAGCACCATTTTCTCAAGTACATCTTCCTTCTACAGGCCCTTTATATACGCCTTCCACCTTTCTCCTTTCCATTCTTCGCTTAGGTCTGTTCTTCCATCTGAGCTTTTGATATTCACACAGGTGGTTCTCACTTCTCCAAAGGTCTCTTTAATTTTCCTGTAGGCGGCATCCATATTTCCCCTAATTTTGTGTGCTTCTACATCATTACATTTGTCCCCTAGCAATTCCTGCTTAGCCCTTTTGCACTGCCTGTCAATCTCATTTTTAGACATTTATACTGCCTTTCGCCTGTTTCATGTACTATATTTTTGTTTTCTCTTCCCATTAATTAAATTCAGTATCTCTTGCGTTACCCAAGGATTTCTACTAGCGCTTGTCTTTTTACCTACTTTATCTTCTGCTGCCTTCACTATTTCATCCCTTAAAGCTACCCATTCTTCTACTGTATTCCTTTTCCCTATAATTATCAGTATTTCCGTAATGCTTGCTCCGAAACCATCTACATCTTCGGTTTCTTCCAGTTTGTCCACGTCACATCTCCTTGTTTTCTTACTTTCTGCAGTTTCTTCAGTTGAAATCTGCAGTTCGTAACCAATAAATTGTGGTCAGAGTCCGTATCTGTCCCTGGAAATATCTTAAAATTTAAAATCTGTTTCCGGAAACTGTCTTACCATTATATAATCAATCTGAAACCTTTTGGTGTCTCCAGGTCTCTTCCATGTATACAGCCGTCTTTCATGACTCCTGAACCAAGTGTTAGCTATGATTAAATTACGCTCTGTGCAAAGTTTCACCAGGCGGCATCCTCTATCATTCCGCATCCCCAGTCCATATTCACCTGCTACCTTCTCTTCCTTTTCCTACTCTAGAATTCCAGCCCCTCATGACTGTTAAGTTTTCGTCTCCCTTTACTATCTGAATAATTTCTTGTAGCTCATCATATATTTCTTCGCTGTCTTCACCTGCAGGGCTAGATGGCATATAAACTTGTATTACTGTGCTGGGTGTGGGATTCGCGTCTATCTTGGCTACAATAATTCGTTCATTATGCTGTTCATAGTAGTTTACCCACGATCGTATTTTTTATTCATTATTAAATCTACTTCTGCATTACCCCTATTTTATTTTGTATTTATAACTCTGTACTCACTTGATCAGAAGTCCTGTTCCCCCCGCCACTGAACTTCACTAACTCTCTCTACATGTAACTTCAACTTACCCATTTTCCTTTTTAAATTTTCTAATCTATCTGCCCGATTAAGAGACCTGACAGTCCACGCTACGATCCGTAGGTCAGCTTTGTACAGAAGAGCTGCATGCCCTCGGGAAAAATTACGGTGTTGTTCCCCCCCCCCATCCCTCCCCCCCCCCCCCCCCCCCCCGTTTCCAGCCGTTCGCAGTACCAGCACAGCAAGGCTGTTTCGGTTGATGTTATAAGGCCAGACCAGTCAGTCATCCAGCATGTTGCCCCTGCAACTACTGAAGAGGCTGCTGCCTCTGTTCGGGAAGCACACGTTTGTCTGGCCGCTAAACGGATACCTTTGACCTGCAGCATGATGCATGTTCGTAGATACCCTCCGTTGTGGCTGCATCTATGGTACAGCTGTCTGTATTGCCGAGGCACGCGAGACTCCCAATAGCAGGGTCCAAGGTTCAGCGAGAAGGGTTTCATCGATACACTGTTTATAATAGATGAAGGGTGCTGTTTATACATTCATTAAAATTATTAAAATGAGAATAGACCTGCTGCCTGCTATAGGGCAGTGGTATAACTGTATCGGGGCCGGAATTTCGGAGAAAAATAGCGCAAAATAAAACCCTCGTGCTGAAGGGGCAGATAGTAATAAATCGAGGGAAGACTAGCAGCGCCCCAACATTACTAATCAAGACTTGGTAATTAAATCAATTTCCCCAAGTGTAATTAGCTAGTCTTGTCGACAATGATCTTCCAATAAACTGTCTACAATGTTATTACACCACTAGCGTTTATTCATAACGTAAATGAACGGGAAATACAGCGAATGATTACGTCTGAGACATACGTTGGGTGTTTGGACCAAGGCTGTAGTTTCGTGGACCAGATACACACTTAAAAACCATGACGCCAAATGTTCTCACATGTACCCGTAATCTACATTCACAGATCATGATTCATACAATAGAAGTAACCTGAAGTATGGGGAGAATGATCACATGCTCATGTTCAGTCATATCCCGAGGAGAGTCATACACGCTGATACAGTGCCATCTGCAGTCCAACTACAGAAAAAACTTCTTACTTTTAAAATGGAGACGGATATTCGTTAACGGAGGAATTCAGAAGAAAGGCTCTGTCAGTACTGAAGGCCCGCAGCCTCGTAAATCATTTCACATTAGGAAGAATTAAAACAAAAATTGCATAAAAGCAAACTTAAGATATTGGATAATCCAATCAAATTGACAAAGATGTACCCATAGATATTGATTATTTGGGGAATAGCGTTACGAAAGGCGTTAAACCAATATAAACTCGATATTTTGCGAGCAAAGAATATATGCTTGCAGTGTACGCGAACGTGAACAGCCAGATTAGAGACCATTTTCCATAGAAATGTGTGTCTCGCAGACATCACTGTGCATGCTGCCGAACACGTAAAAGAGGGCAAGAACTTCTGTGATACAGCAGAATACGGACAGAATAGCCTACTTCCAGGTGGAACCAGCCGAATGGAGATTCCAAATAATTACAGAGAACCTGCTACCAGACTGGAATTCGCAAAAAGGGAATTAAAGAAGTAGACTTCGTTAATCAACTGTCCGGCAGGTAGTGAATTAAACGCGCGAAAAGTGCTTGAATCCTGCTCTGCACGTAAGATTACTAACACGTGGTGGAATACGAATCATCACAAAAAAAACCTACATTCTAAGGAAACAGTACTCTTGCTGGGTAGTACTGAAATAAGAACGCACAGCTCTACAAACGGACCTACCAAACGCAATAGGGGAAAAGATACTGAAATGAAAACTATCAACACACACTGTAAATCAGGCTAATATTTCAGTTCCTTGTGCTCAAGACTAATGTAAAGAGAAGTCCTTTCGTCGGAATAGTGCAGCAACTCGACGCTGCGTGGACTCAGCAAGTTGTTTCGAAGTCCCCTGTAGAAATATTGCCGTCCATAACTGCAGAAGTGTTGTCGGTGCAGGATTCTATGAACGGACTGACCTCTCGACTATGTCCCATAAATGTCCGAGGGAATTGATGATGTCGGAAGATCTGCGTGGTCAAATCATTCGCTCGAATCGTCCAGAATATGCTTCAAACCAATCACGAACAGTTGTGGCCCGGTGACATGGGCATTGTCATCTACAAAAATTTATAGTCGTTTCGGAGCATGAAGTCCATGAATCGCTGTAAATGGTCTCCAAGTAGCCGAACCTTACCATTTCCATGATCGGTTCTGTTGGACCAGAGTATCCAATTCATCCATGTAAACACAACCCACATCATACTGCAGCCACCAGCAGCTTACACAGTCCTTGTTGACAACTTGGGTCGTTGGCTTCGAGGAGTCTGCGCCACACTCGAACCCTACCATCAGCTGTTACCAACTGAAATCTGGTCTCAACTGACCAGGCCATGATTTTCTAGTCGGGCAGGGTCCAACCGATGGGGTCAAGAGTCCACCAGCGGCGCTGCAGGTGATAGCACACGGTCAGCAAAGGCACTCGCATAGATTCTCTGCTGCCATAGTCCATTAATACCAAATTTTGCCGTATTGTCCTAACGGATACGTTTGCCGTACGTCCCACATTGATTTCTGCAGTTATTTCGCGCAGTGTTGCTGTTTCAACTGACAACTCAAAGCAGACGACGCTGCTCTCGGTGCTCGGCCGTCTATTCTTCGGCGTCTCGACTCTATCCACCACCGTGGATTACGTTTAGTGTCTGGAGCTTTTTGCACTAGCCCTGTGGAAAGCCTTTATGCTGAGACTGCTGAACCTCCGCTGTCCAATCGGCGAGCAGTCCTCCTGAGTCGTTATGCTAGCCATCTGTCTTCCATGCCTGCTAATCCAGCCCATGACCTTTTTTTCGACGCCTCCTTTGATGTAGGGTATGCAGGCCGCTCCTCCTCCCTACTACCCCCGGGAGTCCGCTTCCGTCAACTGCTCCATTCTCTTTCCTTCCGCTTTCCTAAAACCTTCTTGACAACTTGGGGTACAGCACCGCCTTGGCTCCGTCCCCGGATCTGCCTGCTCCGTGACCTTCGTCAATTTCCCAAGGATGGTACCCCTACACTTGTTTATCGTCGGGCATTTGCTGCTCTATGTGCACAAATGACGGACGCCACATTTATTTACACCGACGGCTCGAAAACATCGTTAGGTGTAGGGAGTGCCTATATTGTTGGCGACACCCCAAATCGCTTTCGGCTTCCCGACCTGTGTTCGGTTTATACTGCGGAGCTTTACGCTGTTCTCCAGGCTGTCCACTACATCCGCCGCCATCAGCGGATACAGTACGTATCTGCTCAGATTCTCTCAGCTCTCTCCTCAGTCTCCAAGCTCTTTACCCTGTGCACCCTCTGGTCCACCGGATTCAGGACTGTCTGCGCTTGCTCCACCTGGGGGGCGTCTCGGTGGCGTTCCTCTGGCTCCCGGGACACGTTGGTATCTGTGGGAATGAGGCGGCCGATATAGCGGCCAAGGCTGCAGTCTCTCTTCCTCGGCCAGCTATTCAGTCGCTTCCCTTCACCGATATACGGAGCGGTTTATGTTGCAAAGTTGCTCATTTATGGCATGCGCATTGATCAACACTTCCCCGTAATAAATTGCGGGAAGTGAAAGCCCTTCCTTGCGCTTGGACCTCTTCCTCCCGAACGCGTCGTCGGGAGGAGGTAATTTTAGCTAGACTCCGGATAGGGCACTGTCTTTTTAGCCATCGACATCTTTTAAGCGGCGATCCTCCCCCACTCTGTCCCTACTGCTCTCAGCTGTGGACGGTAAGACACCTTTTAATTGAATGCCCCTATTTTAATCCGTTACGCTCTCGTCTACAGCTATCGCCTGATCTATCATCGATTTTAGCAGATGACACGCGCTCAGCCGACCGCGTTCTCCAGTTTATTAGTGACAGTGAAATGACGTCAGTCATTTGAAGCTTTTTTTTGGGGACAACCACCCCCTTTCTGTAGTGGATTTTTAAGAATTCCTTCCACTTTTAGTTTCTCCAATTTTATGACTTTGTTCCCATTGCTGCTGGTTTTCAATTTCGGTTTTTTACTGTCTTAAGTCACGGGCTGGGCGCTAATGACCATAGAAGTTTTGCGCCCTAAAAAAAAAAAAAAAAAAAGCCGCTCTCGGTCGTTCAGCGAAGGCCATCGACAACTGCGTTGCCCGTCGTGAGAGGTAATGGCCGAAATTTGGTTTGACACTGTGGATCTCGGAATACTGAATTCCCTAACTATTTCCAAAACGGAATGTCCCTTGTGTCAAACTACCATTCAACGTTCAAAGTCTGTTAAATCCCGCCGTGCTACCATAATCATACTGGAAAGCGTTTTACATGTCACCTAAGTGCAAATGACAGCACCGCCATTGCACTGCTCTTTTATGCGTTGTGTACACGGTACTACCGCTATCTGTATATGTGCATATCTCTACCTCATGACTTTTGTCACGTAAGTGAAAATAGCGGAGTTCGTACCGGTGGGGGGGGGGGGGGGGTGAATGAATTAATGGACCCTTCCTCGTCCTTTTCTAGGAGCAAATTTCACTGAGTGCGTATTTCAGTGGGTGCACTTCACAGGACACTATAGGTGCAACCACAATGGAAAGGTATTGGTGGAGAGGTCATACAAACATGTGGTTCCTGAAGAGGGGTAGCAACGTTTCCAGTAGTTACTGGGGCAACAGCCTGTACGGTTCACTGATCTAGCCACGTAAAATCAGGCAGCATAGCCTTGTAGTCCTGGTACTGCTTATATAATGGGGGTTAGTGAAATTTTGTGGCAGGATAAACAGCGCTCCTGGTGCAGTGAGTACATTTACCGTCAGACGGGGGTAATGCAGAAGTAGGTCTAAAAATGAATAAGAAAATAGGACTGTGGGTAAATTACTATGAACAGCATAGAGAAGATACGAAAATACCCACTATAGTACTACCATTTTATAATCAAACTAGTGCAATAGATGAAGAGATTGAAAGAGTGTATGAAGAGGTAAAAGAAATTATTCAGATAATCAAGGGAAAGCAATATTTCATTGTGATGGCGACTGGAATCCGATAGTAGGAAGAGAAGAATAAAAAGTGGGAGAATGTGGACCGGGGGAAAATAATGAAAGAGGAAGCAGAATGGTAGAATTTCGCATAGAGCTTAACTTACTCTGCACTAACACTAGGTCTAAGAATCGAGAAAGTTGTACACGTGGGAGACCTGCAGACAATGCAATTTTCCAGATAGACTCCCATAGTGATTACACAAATTTAGGACCAAGATTTCAAATAAGAAGTCGTTTCCAGCGGTAGATGTGGACCCAGACCACAATTTATTGATTATGAACTGTAGATAACAACTGAGGAAATTGCAAAAAGATAGAAAATTAGGAGATGGGTCCTGGATAAGTTGAAGAACCAGGGTTGTTGAGAATTTCAAAGCGAGCTTTAGGCAACGATTGAAAACGGAAGAGGAGGAGTGGGTAACCTCGACAGGTGAAATAGTGAAGGCAGCAGAGGAACAAACAGATAACTAGACAAGGTATAGTAGAAACCTTGGATATCATAAAAGATATTACATTTAACGGATGGAAGGAGAAAATACAGAAAAACAGCAAACGGAGGGCGAAAAGGGATCCAAATGTCTCAAAAATTAGATTGAAACAGTTCAGTGGCTAAGCAGGAGTTGCTAGAAGATAAATACAAGGCCATGCAAGCATGTATAACAAGGGCAAAGATAGATATCCCCTGTAGAAAAATCAGGGTCCCTTGGAGAAAAGAAAAGGAGCTCTAGGAATATTAAGAGCTGAGGTGGAAAACCAGCACTAAGCAAAGAAGGAAAAGCGAAAAGGTGGAACCAGTATGTGTGTAGAGGGACTATACAGTGGAAAGTAACTTCAAAAAAATTATCGAAAGGGAAAAGGAAGTAGAGGAAAGTGAGGTATGAAATATATTGGTGCGAGAAGAATTTTACGTAGGACCGAAAAAGTCGAAAGACGGTCTCTGCAACAGACGACATTTTCTCAGAAATGCTGGTACCCTTCGGAGATCAAGCCATGACTAAACTATTCCACTTGGTGTACACGATAGGGGACAGGTAACAACGTCATACTGCAAAAAGAATGTAATAATTCCAATTTCAAAGAAACCAGGTGCTGACAGGTGTGAATATTACCCAACCATCAGGTTCTTAAGTAACGGTTGTAACATACATACACAAATTTATAGTATAATAAAAAAAAAAACTGTGTAGATGGCAACCTCGGGGGAGATCAGTTTGTATTCTGGGGAAATGTGATGCGGGAGACAACCAGGTCTATGATTTTACTACGAGAATTGTTAAGGAAAGAGGAACCTATGTTTATAGCTTCTGAAGACTTAGACAATGTTAGTTTGAATACTCTGAAATTGTAGAGGGAGCATGTGTGAAAACAGACAAGCTGAAGTTCAACAACTTGGACAGAAAGCAGGCTGCAATTGGAAGTAGAAGAGCGTGAAAGTCATGCAGTGACTGAGGCGGAAGTGAGGAAACATTGTACACTAGCCCCAATGTTACTCAACCTGTACAAGCAGTAAAGGAAACAAAAGAAAATTGTGGTGCAAGAATTAAAGTTCGGGGAGAACATACAAAAACTTTGAGGTTTGACAATGATATTTTAATTATATCGCAGACAACAGAGGACTTGGAAGACAATTTGACTGGAATGGAAAAGTCTTGAAAAGTGGATATAAGATGAACATTAATAAAAGAAAAAACATGTGGTAATGGAATGTAGTCGGATTAAATCAGGAAGGATTTAGATCAGGAAATCAGACAGGGCTTTGTATTTGGGCAGTAAAATAACTGATTATGGTCGAATTAGTAGGGGACAAAATGTTGACAGGTAACGACAAGAAAAAGAAATGACATTTTCAAAGATTGAATATAGAGTGAAGTGTTCACAAGTCTTTTCTGAAGGTATTTTGTCGGGAGTGTGCCTTATAGGAAAGTGAAACGTAGTCGAAAAGCAGGCAGGAAGACAGTAGAAACCTTTGAAATTTGGCGCTACGAAAGAATGCTGTAGATAAGTAGATAGAATAACCAATTAGGTATTGAATACAACTGGCCAGAGGCGTTTGACTGAAAGCACGAATCTTATGACATCAAGGAACGAGCAGTTTAATATTGGAAGTTTGAGTGGTAAAAATTGTAGAGGGAGACAAGGAGTCGCATACAGTAAGCAGGTTTAAGTGGATGTAGGTTGCAGTAGTAGCTCGGAGAGGAAAAGACGTGCACATAATTGAGTAACAGGTAGAGCTGATACAACCAGTGTTTCGACTCAAGACCACAACAATACATTTACCTAACTTAGAATACTTCTAAAAGTATGAAGTGCAATTTGTCTGTTACTTGTGCTGTTCAGTATATCAACAAGGTCGCGAGAATGATTACTGTAGCAAGCCAATGTTTTTGTACTCAACGTGATCTAGGGGCTTAATATCAAGCATATGGCTAAATACCACAGTTGCTCACATCCTCTCTGGAGACATATCGCATAAAACAGCAAAAAGTCAAATTATATATCACACACACACACACACACACACACACACACACACACACACACTGACACACTGCCTAATACCGTGTAGGGCACCAGTTAGCACGCAAAAGTGCCGCATTACGGCGTGGCATGCACTCGACTAATGTCTGAAGTAATGCTGGAGGGAACTGACACAATGAATCCTGCAGGATTGTCCACAAAACCAAAAGAGGGGATGGGGATCTCATCTGAACAGCACGTTGCAAAGCATCCCAGATAAGCTCAATAATGTTCATGTCTGGGGAGTTTGGTGGCCAACGGAAGTGTATAACTCGGAAGAGCGTTTATGGAGCCAATCTGTAGCAGTTCTGGATGTATAGGGTGTCGCATTGTCTTGCTGGAAATACCGAAGGCCGTCAGAATGGTCACTTGCATCAATTCATGTCCATTGTGCAGACAGGATGTTTACGTACGTGTCACCCGTCAGTCATATCTAGACGTATTAGGGGTCCCATATCATTACAGAGCCTCCACCAGATTGAACAGTCCCCTGCTGACATGCGGGGTCCATGGATTCATGACTGTCTCCATAGCCGTACACGTACATCCGCTCGACACAATTTGAACCGAGACTCGTCCGACCAGGCAACATGTTTCCTGTCATAAACAGTCCAATGTCGGTGTTGACGGGCCCAGGCGAAGCTTAAAGCTTTATGTAGTGCAGTCATCAAGAGTACACAAGTGGGTTTTCGGCTCCGAAAGCCGATATCGACCATGTTTCGTTCAATGGTTCCTGTGCCGACTTGCTGATGACCCAGCACTGAATTATGCAGCAATTTGTGGAAGGGTTTCGCTTTTGTCACGCTGAAAGATTTTCTCCAGTCCTCGTTGATTCATTCTTGGATGATCTTTTTCCGGCCGCAGCGATCTCGGAGACTTGATGTTTTACCGGATTCCTGATATTCACAGTACACTTGTGAAGTGGTCGTACGGTAAAATCTCCACTTCATTGCTACCTTCGAGATGCTGTGTCCCATCGCTCGTGCGCCGACTATAACACCACGTTTTAACTCACTTAAATCTTGAAAACCTGGAACTGTAGCAGCAGTAACCGATCTAACGAGTGCGCCAGACACTTGTTGTCTTATATAGGCGTTGTCGACCGCAGCGCCGTATTCGGTCTGTCTACACGTCTCTGCATTTGAATACGCATGCCTATACCAGTTTCTTTGGGGCTTCAGTGTGCGTGTGTGCGTCGTAGACAAGTTAATGCTTAGTCTTTGAGAATGGGTAGCGTTGTCCCAGAAATATTTGTAAACAGTTACAGTCAAGGATTTAGGGGGATTCTTCCTGCCGAAGCCAATACCAGAATTGCACATATTGCCCCATATATTCTCAGTTGAGATTCCCTGTGTTCCCTCTCCCAGCTTAGTGGAATATTTGCCTGGACAGAACAAAATCTGCTATTATGGGTCGAGGAATCAGGAGTAGGGAATGAAGAAATAGAAGGAAAAAAGTTTTCCCTAACATGTGATGGGTAGGTATGCAGCATATATTGAGCAGATAATTTAGTGAGCGCGCGCTATACTTCAGGAGAGGAAATCAGGAGAATAATAAGAAAGCACATATCAGATTCATGTCAGTAAGTGCGGTGATTTACTCTCCTCATAGGAACACATCAAAATTTAAAGACCTTTCTGTGTTTTCTGTGAAGCTGGTCAGTGTACAGCTTAAATTGAGTTAAATACAGGTATGTGTTGATATTAAAGTAAGGTAAGTAAATTGCTTGTTTTGGAAGGTGTGTTTGTTCTGACCAAGCAGCTAATCATGCTTTCTTTGACTTTCAGGCTGCTGAAAAATACTGCTCATGATCTTTCTTCTGCATATCATACGAAGATCCCTTAGGAAGAAACTTTAGGATTCAGAAACAGAGCTTCTCGTGTTAATATCAGCAGAAGATCGACGCAGGACGCCATACTGGGCAAATTAAAAGTGAATATTCGAAACATGCCTGTTGGTACAGGACGAAATTTCATTGCTAGAGGACAGTCGCAGCAAGGTGTAGTGAGGACAGCTTATAGACAGCCCAGCACACAAGCTATGAATCGCACAACTACGATATCACAGCAACAGGTGCAACAACTACGTCGCCAGCAGCAGCAGCAGCAGGTGGAACAACAGCAACAGCCACAGCAGCAGCAGCAGCAGCAGCATATGCAGCAGCAGCAACTGCTACAACAGCAACAGTTGCAACAGTTACAGCAACGACTGCAACAACAACAACAACAACAACAACAACAACAGCAACAATTGCTGCTGCTGCAGCAGCAGCAGCAGCAACAACAACAACATCAGCAGCAATTGCTGCTGCAGCAGCAGCAGCAACAACAGCAACAACATCAGCAGCAATTGCTGCTGCAGCAGCAGCAACAACAACAACAACAACAACAACAGCAACAGCAGCAATTGATGCAGCAGCAGCGACAGCAGCAACAGCAATGTCAGCAGCGGCAAACTGTATTACAGGTGCCACTTCAACGAGCTCATGGAACTGCACAGAACTCACAGCCTCTGCAAGTGGGTATTCAACGCAATGGAGAGCCGCTGGTAGTGAGGTTGGTATCTGGCCAACAGTGGCCTGCGCTGGCAGGTAGTCAACCTGGACCATCGCGACAGATAGTGTTCAACCAAAATGCAGTGGGAACACGAGTAGTGCGCCTGCAGCTCCAGTCTGCAACACCATACCAGACTCTGGTTCAGAACCACACTGGACAGGCTCAACAAACTAAGCCTTCCCAAGTCAGTCCACCACTGAACGTGCTTCAGAATACCCAAGGTCGCGAAGTACGGCTGTTGCTAGCAAAGAATAGTACTGGGCAACAAAAGATTGTTGCCCAAGTGGTACAGGACCCAAATCGTGCCACTAGTCCTGCATTGCAGCAGCGACAAGTGAATCAGCCGTTTAAAGTCTCACACATCAAAAGTATCAGTCCTCAGGAAACAGTGTCGCATCAGCAAAATGTCAGCTTATTGAGGACTTCAGTAGTCCAGCCAACAGGCAAGCGTCAGCAGCAGGTGGAAAGTCACGGCGGAGGCAAGCGAGTAGCAGTAGTCCAGAAAGACGAGCCACTGGTGCCATTGTTACAGCGATGTGGAGAACCAGAGCAGAAGGCTCAGCAGGTAGGTGTGTCACAGCAGACGTTTTCTCAGCAGCAGACCGGTACATCGCCCCATCATAATCAAGTGAGTAACACGGCAAACACTCCACATACATCACCAGAAGACGAGCATGCGAATTCTTCTCGAGAGCAGCAGGCGAATAACTATAAAAAGCAGCAGGCAAACCTGGCAAATGAAGTGGAACGAGAACTCCTTCCTAATCTGAAGAGTTGTGTCGAGTCTGCAGTGTCACAAATGGTACCTGCGTACCCAGGGAAAGAGCAGCGTAAGAGGATGTTGGAAGACCTCGAGGCGGAGGGCCAGCTACAGCAGCAAACTCAATCTTTGGCGCCATTGAGGATGCGTTCGACTCTGGAAGAATTCTGGCAAGATGAGTTCGAGGAAATGGACGAGGAGATAAAGTGCCGCGAGTCTTCTCTTGCGGAACCAGCGGAGGCAGTTTCTAAGCATTCTGGGAATGCAGTGGACGTCCCTTGGTGGATAAAACCAGGACAGTTTCTGTCGGAGTGGCTGAACGATGGCTCCTGCTGCAGGTCGGTTGGTGAGAAGCTCTTCCTGGGACACTCCTGCAACCACAATCTTCAGGAACTTCCAGGGTAAGGCACCGTGTCGTATATTGTGAATACTCAACAGTCATTATTATTATTATTATTATTATTATTATTATTATTATTAGTAGTAGTAGTAGTAGTAGTAGTAGTAGTAGTAGTAGTAATTTCAGTATGTTAGCTATGAATTTTTTTTCTATTGCCCTGTTACTTACCCACATTTTTTACGATGTTTGCAGTTAACTTCATATCCTCTAGATTATTATCACAAGCCTCTCTCTCCACATCTACCCAACGTTACAAAGAGAGTAGCATAACCAAGAATATCACCATTAGCTTAGCAACATCGAAAACGATGAAATTAACATTAATATTGGTGTGAAACTTCCTGACAGTTTAAAACTATGTGCCACACAGAGACGAGAATCGGAAACTTTCGCCTACCCTCTGAACTATACAGGCACGACTCGTGACCTGCCTTCAGAGCTTGTTTTAATTCTGTAAAAAATCCCCTAGGCTGTTGATAAGCCATTTCATTGCCATGTCGGAAAATGAGTACATATACAAGTTACATACATTTGCCTTGGAAAGTTTCTGTTGTCATCAGGGCACCCCTTGCGGGTCTGGGGGTTAGAATAGGCCCGAGGTATTCCTGCCTGTCGTAAGAGGCGACTATAAGGAGTCTCTCATGTTTTAGCCTTTGTGATGGTCCCCTGTAGGGTTTGAACTCCATTTTTCAAAATTTTCCCAAAGAGCGAGCCAGCTGGGGAAGGGCACCTTACATGGTGCATTTTGTCCATCGTGCATTCCGCCCACTTTCTCGTTGTCGCATTTCAGTCCCGTTCATTCTCCATCTCTTGGGAGGACACCTTCCTGGGTGCATTTTCCCCCATGCACTATGCACTGCCACTTTCTGTGTCGACGATGACCGTGGACTTCTTTGCACCTCATATCCAGCATGGTAGCTAGTCAATTGTCGTGGGGCCACCATGAACCCTGTTGGTTGTAGCCTCCTGATCACACAGGGATCGCTCTGCTGATACCTGTGCCCTTAACTCCCCACATATGCTGAGGGGTAGATGCCCATCCCTCTGGGGCATTCGGACTCCGGGCAATGGCCATCCTGTCAGGTGGCCTTCGCTGTGGCTGGATGGTGCCTGTGGGGAGGGCCCCTGGTCAGAGTGGGTGGCATCAGGGTGGATGACACACGAAGTGTAGCCCATCATCTCTTGCTGGTGGTGAATCACCAGCAGTCTTTAAGCATTCACGAGCTCAATTCAATGTACAGAAGTATGACCCCAAATCGTTCCCTTCTCTGGCCACATCATGGGAGGAATGTCTGGCTAAGGATGGCAGTGACTCTTACTCGCTTCAGTACCTTCATATGTTAGAGAGCTGATGGGGAATCCTTCATGACGATGAAGCCAAGTTTGGGGAGGTGAAGGGATTGTCCAAAATGAGATCTGGGTCAGTCTTGATCAAAACAGCATCCTCTAGCCAGTCACGGGCGTTACTCGCTTGAGAATAGCTGGGGATGTATCTGTACCATCACATCCCGTAACAGCTTATATATGGTCCAGGGTATAATGTTTCACAGCGTCCTTCTTTTGCAGTCTGACGATGAGCTGCGCACCAATTTAGAGCAGCGAGGTGTACATTTCATCTGGCGCGTCCATGGGGGTCTGAGGGATAATCAGGTTGCCACCGGTGGCTTCATTTTGGCCTTTGGGGGTGATACAGTGCCTGAGAAGGTCAAGGTGATGGTCTACCACTGTGATGTAAAGCCCCATATAACTCCCCCAATCCGGTGCTTTAAGTGCTGGAAGTACGGCCATATGTCTTCCTGTTGCACTTCCAGCATCACATGTTGAGATTTGTGGATGACCATCACATCCCAATACTCCACGTGCCCCATCTCCCATCTGTGTCAGCTGCGGAGAGCACCATTTGCCTTTCTTGCCAGAATACAGGATTCTCCAGAAAGAAAGGAAAATTATGGAGTACAAGACCCTGGACCATATGACCTACACTGAGGCTAAGAAAAAATTTGCATCCAGTACATATGACGTCATCTTACACCACCGCTACAACAGTTCTGGGCCCATAAGCTCCGCCAACCCCAGTAACCTCTCAGAGCTGGAAGACTACACCTGCCCCCTTGATGGGGGGCATTCCATCCCTGATGTTCCCACACCACATACTTCCGGAGCAACCCCCCCCAACCATTGGGGACGTCTGTCTCCACTTCTAAGCTGGAGAAGCGCAAGTCGTCTTCAACTTCTTTCGCTAGGAAGCGGTTCTTTGGATCACTCGCGTCCCAGGTTTCTGCTAGTGGAAAAGAAGCCACCAGCCAGTGGCTGAAGAGCTCAAAAGCAGCTGGTCGTAGGGCTTCATGCTCATCCTCAGTCCCAGAGACTGGGTCAGTGAAGCCCTCCCACCCTTGGAAACCCAAGGAACAGCGAGAAAAATCCAAAAAGAAGACCCCTAATACCAAGGAAATTGCGATGGCACCCACATCATCGCTACCTACAAGCTCTGTGTCTGAGGATGCAGTGGAGATTCTGGTGTTCACTGAGGACCTAGCTCTCACCAGACACTCAGACACAATGGATAGAGACTGCTCAGGCAATAAGTCGGTGGCAGCATGTGACCCTGAGGCTGCCTCATTGAATGTTCCATGCCTTCCCAGTCTCACGATCACGTAATCCTCGAGTGGAATTACGGCGGTTTTTTCCACTGCCTAGCTGAGCTATGGAAACTGTTAAGGTTTATGCCTGCTATCTGCATTGCCCTCTAGGAAACCTGGATCCTGGCAATGTGGACCTCTGCCCTCTGTGGTTATAAGGGATATTACAGGATCTGTAGCGACTATAATGGAGTGTTACGTGGAGTTTGCGTTTATGTCCTAAGCTTCGTTTGTAGTGACCCCTCTCGAAGCTGTGGCTGTAAGAATAAGGACGATGCAGGAAATAACTGTGTGCAATGTGTATCTTCCTCCAGATGGTACAGTAACACTGATTGTATTAGCTGCACTGATTGATCAACTCCCTAAACCTTTCGCACTTTCGGGAGATTTTAACGACCATAACCCCTTGCGGGTTGGCGCAATGCTTACTGGCCAGTGCAGAGATGTTGGAACCTTACTGTCTCAGTTCGACCTCTGCCTCTGGGGCAGTCGCACACGTGGTGTATAGTAGTTACTCGGCCCTTGATTTATCAATCCACAATAATCTATCCACTGGAACGCACATGACGACCTGTGTGGTAGTGACCACTTCCCCATCTTCCTGTCACTGCCCTGGCGTCAGGCCCACGGACGCCTGGCCAGGTGGGCTTTGAACAAGGCTGACTGGGAACTTTCACCTCTGCTCTGTTGAATCTCCTCCTCCCACGACATCAATGTAATGGTTGAGCAGGTGACTACAAAAATCGTTTCTGTGGCAGAGAACACGATCCCTCGCTCTTCAGGGCGCCCCTGGCGAAAGTCAGTCCCTTGGTGGTCGCCAGAAGTCATTGAAGCAATTAAGGAACCTCAGCCAGCAATACAGTGGCATAAACAGTACCCTTCCCTGGAGCACCTCATGGCCTTTAAAAGGCTCAGTGCCCACGTCCACCAGCTTATCAAAAGACGGAAACAGGAATGTTAGGAGAGATAAGTCTCGGTCATTGGGTGCCGTAAGTCACCTCCCCAAGTCTGGGCAAGGACCAAATGTGTTTTCGGGTTCCAGACCCCAACAGATGTTACTGGTGTTACCATAAATGGCATGTTACCTACCGACGCAAACGTGATTGCTGAGTACTTTTCTGGGCACTTTGCTTAGCACTTTGCTCGAGCCTCTGTGTCAGAGAATTACCCCCCAGCCTATCTCACTTCCAAATGGCGGCTGGAAGGGAATGTCCTCATCCACTACACACTACAGCGAATCCCATAACGCCCCATTTCCATAGTGGGACTCCTCAGCGCCCTTGCACATTGCCTCAATGCAGCTCGTGGGCCAAATCGGATCCACAGCCAGATGATTAAAAATCCCCCATCTCACTACAAGCGCAATCAACGGGATCCTGTGTGATGGCATCGTTCCATCGCAATGGCAGGAGAGTACCATAATTCTGGTGCTCAAACCTGGTAAAAACCTGCTTGATGTGGATAGCTATCAGCCCATCAGCCTCACCAATATTCTTTGTAAGCTGCTGGAATGTAGGATGTGTCAGCAGTTGGGTTGGGCCCTGGAGTCAAGTGGCCTACTGGATCCATGCCAGGGTGGCATCTGCCACTGTCGCTCTACCACTGATAATCTTGCATCCCTAGAGTCTACCATCCAAACAGCTTTTTAAGATGCCAACACCTGGTTGCTGTCTTTTTTTATTTACATAAAGCATATGACACGGTCTGGCGACACCATAGCCTTGCCACATGGTATGAGTGGGGTCTCCGGGGCCCGCTCACGATTTTTATCCAAAACGTGCCTCTCATAGTTCCATCCATATCTAAGAGGATGGGGTCCTGCAAGGCTCTGTATTGAGTGTGTCTCTAGTTTTAGTGGCCATTAATGGTCTAACAGCAGCTATAAGGCTGTCTGTCTCACCCTCTCTGTATGCAGATGACTTCTGCATTTCGTACTGCTCCTCCAGTACTGTTGTTGCTGAGCGTTGCCTACAGGGATTCATCCACAAGGCGCAGTCATGGGCTCTAGTCCATGGCTTCCACTTTCCTGCCATGAAGACGCGTGTCGTACATTTATGTCGGTCGTACCGTTCATCTGGAACCAACACTTTACCTTCAACACGATCCACTCACTGTAGTGGAGACATATCGATTCTTAGGTCTGGTTTTTACACTTGTTTGACTCGGCTTCCTCATCTTCGTCAGCTTAAACGGAAGTGGTGGCAGCACCCCAAGCCCTTTGCTGTCTGAGCAACTGGGGTGTCAGATAGATCCACACTCCTGCAGCTCTACAGAGCCCTTGTTCAATCCCACCTTGACTATTGGAGTGTGATTTATTGTTCGGCGGCGCCTTCACCATTGTGTTTGATCGGCTCATTGCACCATTGAGGAGTTCAACTAGCGAAAGGAGCTTTTAGGACGTGTCTGGTGACGAGCGTACTGGTGGAGACTGGAGTCCCTCCATTGAAGATCAGATGTGCACAACTGCTCGCCAGTTACGTTGCAGCTCTCCAGAAG